>NC_080171.1:116296465-116597546 GCF_950295315.1 Erinaceus europaeus | reverse complement strand
ACCTTACATTCCCACTCCCTGAATATGGGCAGAACACACACCTGCTGACCTGCCTGGCCTGCCAGAGCAGTCAGCTGTGTGACCTTTAGCAGCTCAGTTAACTTCCTGTGCTTTAGTTTCATCATCTTAAGAATGAGAAGGTTGCTTCCAAGGTCTCTACGATTGCACAGGCTCTGAACACACCCTCATCCAGCCCTTCACTAAATGCATCATTAATCCTCTAAGAAGATTCATAACTGCCCAGGCCCCAAGACAACGGCAAGTCGGGCAGTCACTTCTTTGCTCTTGAAAACTGTCGGGAGTCAGGTGGTAGCGCAGCAGGTTAAGCGCACATGGCACAAAGCACAAGGACCGGCGTAAGGATCCCGGTTTGAGCCCCTGGATCCCCACCTGCAAGGGAGTCGCTTCACAGGTGGTGAAGCAGGTCTGCGGGTGTCTGTCTTTCTTTCCCCCTCTCTGTCTTTCCCTCCTCTCTCCATTTCTCAGTCCTATCCAACAAGAACAGAAATAAGTACAACAATGAAAAAAAAAAGGGCAACAAAAGGGAATAAATAAATATAGAAAAAAAAAAACTTTAATTTGGAAAAAAAAAGAAAGAAAACTGTCAACTGGCTCTTAGGCGACAGTTCTTATTTTTCCCTCCAGTGTTGAAATCTTGACTCCTGAAAGAACTTCCTATTTTTGCTAAGATAAGGGGGGTGGGGGGAGTTTTATGTTAAAAAGGAAGCAGCAAAGTTTACTACAACTTAGGAAAGCATAGTGAAGAGTATACACCGTACCCCCTTTTTCTTTTTGGAAACATGTAGTTGCCCTTCCTGCTACTTACTGTCTGATAGAGCCCATGGCATTAAAAGCAGCCACCAAAGTCACAAAGGCCCCCGAATGAAAGGCAGAAGCTGCCCAGACACGTTTGGGTGATGGCCCAGTGTTGACCCCCTAGCTGCCCTCGAAGTAGAGGATCATTAAAATGGAATGAAAGTTTTGTTCCTGGACTCAGCAGAGAATGAGAATTTGCATTAAAGCTGTGTTTTTGGTTTGAAATAACTTGAATGCCAGGCTCAGCCATACGGTTTAGATGCCGCTAGCAGGGTCAGTCTGGTATATTCAATTTCTCTGAACAAAATGGGTCATTGGTTTGCACAGCTTTTGCTAAGACCTGCTTTCAGCCTGACTCTTCCCTTCACAGCTGATCTCCTGGCTTTATTTATTTTACTATTATTAATTAATTAATAATTTTTACCAGAGCATTCCTCAGCTCTGGCAGATGGTGGGGGGGGATTAAAAAGACTGGAGACATTGGAGCCTCAGGCATGAGAGTCTCTTTGCATAGCCATTATGCTATCTACCCCACACCAGACCTGCCTGATTTTAGTGGCTAGACCCCCACAGGGCTTCCAGAATGGATGAGGTGGTCCACCAGCCCTTTCTAATTGATAAGCCATAGACCAGAATTTGAAGTGGTTAATGGAAGCCATGTTCCTGGGGGAGGGGGCTCAGGACCAATGGCATCAGTATTACATGGCGGACTCTGCATGGTAACTAGTCTTTCTCCCATGGGAGATTTATGCTTTTCAAACTTCAAAGCGTTTCAGAATGCATAGTTTGCTCTGAGCACATGTTGGATGTGTGTGTGTGTGTGTGTGTGTGTGTGTGTGTGTGTGTGTGTGTGTGTGTGTAAGAATTCCCTCTCACTGGTCCAGAACTCCAAGCCTGATGCCTTCCCTCTCCCTTCTGTGGTAGGAGCCTGCTGCGGTTCCTGTCCCACGTTGCCCAGGTGACTGGACAGTTCCTCATCTACACCGGCACTTACATGCTCCGAGTGCTGGGTGACACAGAAGAACGGGCTTCTCCCAGGCCTCACTCCAGGCGGGGCTTCACCTGTGGGTAGGAACACACACCACAGCACACTCGCAGGCTCTTCATCCAAAGATTCCTCTCGAGTGGCGAATATGAAGTATGCTCGTTATGTTCTTAATCATGTGCCCTTCAGATTGCCAGTCACTTCTCAGCACTGGCACCTGGGTGCAAGAAAGGAGTCTGATGGGCTATACCAAGGGGGCTGTGCAGGGCCAACTCTGAGGTGGGGACTGAGTTCCAGGGGCAGAAGGAAACTATCAAGAGCAGAAATATGGTTCACCGGCACTGGGCTCTCTGGGTTCCTACCCTCCCACAATAAATGAATCACAAGAGTTACTCTTACTGTTTCAGTGTAATACTTCTTTGTTTCTCTTTCATCTCCTCCCCTCCAAAAAAAAAAAAAAAAAAAGCCAAAACTTTCATGTAGGAGCAAGATTCAGTTAGAAATGTTCTGCGAATAAATCAGTTGCTTTTAAGTGTCCTGCTAATAAAAACAGTTGCTTCTAAGTCTTTCTTTTATTGTTGCCAAGAGTTCACTGTTCTAGGTCAACTTTTTCAAACAGAAAAAGAGAGAGACCAGGGCATGAAAGCTTAGTCCATGACCATATCACTCCCATGGAGGGGATAGGTGGCTCAAATCTGGGTCACAAATATAGCAAAACAGCGCCCACTCAGCCGGGCTATCTCATTAGTCCCTGTTTTTAAGTTCTTTTTTATTATTGGTTTTAGTAATGATTAACAAGATTGTAAGATAAGAGGGGTACAATTCTATACAATTCCCACCACCAGAGTTCCGTATCCCATCCTTTCCATTGGAAGCTTCCCTACTCTTTACCCCTCTGGGAGTATGACCAAAATCCTTTAATTTATTTATTTATTATTTATAAAATGGACATAATGACAACACCATAGGATAAGAGGGGTACAATTCCACACAGTTCCTACCACCAGAACTCCGTATCCCATCCCCTCCCCTGATAGCTTTCCTATTCTTTAATCCTCTGGGAGCATGGACCCAGGGTCATTGTGGGATGCAGAAGGTAGAAGGTCTGGCTTCTGTAATTGCTTCCCCGCTCAACATAGGCGTTGAGAAGTTGATCCATACCCCTAGCCTGTTTCTTTTCTTTTTTTCTTTTAATAACTTTTATTTATTTATGTATTTATTTTCATAGTTTATTATTATTATTATTTATTTTCCATTTTGTTGCCCTTGTTTTTTTGTTGTTGTAGTTATTATTGTTGTCATCGTTGTTGGATAGGACAGAGAGAAATGGAGAGAGGAGGGGAAGACAGAGAGGGGGAGAGAAAGATAAACACCTGCAGACCTGCTTTCACCACCTGTGAAGTGACTCCCCTGTAGGTGGGGAGCCAGGGGCTCAAACCAGGATCCTTACGCTGGTCCTTATGCTTTGTGCCACGTGCACTTAATCTGCTGAGCTACAGCCCGACTCCCCCCCTTTTTTTTCTTTCCTCCAGGATTATGCTGGGGCTTGGTGCCTGCACTATAAGTTCACTGCTCCTGGAGGCCAGCTTTTCCCATTTTGTTGCCCTTGTTATTGTTGTTATTGCTATTGTTGTTGTTGGATAGGACAGAAAGAAATTGAGAGAGGAGGGGAAGACAAAGGAGAGATAGACACCTTCAGACCTGCTTCACCGCTTGTGAAGCGAGCCCCCTGCAGATGAGGAACCAGGGGCTCTAACTGGGATCCTGCATGAACCAGGATCCTGAATGCTGGTCCTTGAGCTTCATGTCATGGGCACTTAACCCACTGCACTACCATCCTCCACCCCAGCCTGTTTCTATCTTTCCCTAGTGGGGCAGGGCTCTGGAGAGCTAGGGTTCCAGGACACATTGGTGAGGTCACCTGCCCATCTGTCAGGATGGTGTCATGGTAGTGTCTGCAACTTGGTGGCTGAAAAGTGGTAAAATATAAAACAGAACAAATTGTTTAGTAATCAGGAACCTAAAGATAACAATAGAGCAGATGGAACTATGTCTTTAAGTCTTCATACTTGCTACTGCAGAAATCATGAGCTGTCAAATATTACTGTGGAGTTTTGTTTATTCATTTTTATTTCATTTATTTATTTATTTGTTGATTTATTTATTGCCTCCAGGGTTATCGCTGGAGCTTGTTGCAAGCACTACAAATTCAAAGCTCCTGGCAGCCATTTTTCCATTTTATTGGAGAGGACAGAGAGAAATTGAGAGAAGAAGGTAAGATAGAGAAAAGAGGAAAAGACACCTGCAGACCTGCTTTGCCACTTATGAAGCATCCCTCCTACAGGTGAGAAGCTGGGGACTCGAACCCATATCCTTGCATGAGTCCTTGAGCTTAGTGCTGTGTGTGCTTACCTGGGTGCACCACTGCCCAGCCCTATTTATTCATTGTTCATTAGTGGCTTCATAGTGGCTTACAAAACTCTGAGATTACAGGGTCATCATTTCACACTGTACCCACCACCAGAGTTCTGTGATGCCCCCTCCCCTCACCCTCATCACCACCATAGTCATCTTAAAATTTTAGAGGCAGTTTGGTCACTTTTTTTTTTTTTTGCAAGTTCATGTGTTTCAATTCCCTAGAGTACTTCTTTCTTTTTTTTTTTTTTTAACTTGCATCTAATGAAACAAAACAAAAAATAAAAGACCTGAAAATCTGAAGGTCATCAGGCAGCAGCATCTTGTCTTTGGGGGGAAAAAAGTGTTTGAAATCTAGACCTGATGCAAGCTACTAATGGCCCACACCTTTAGTTCTTACTCTAGCTGTGTTACCAGCACGACCCTTAATTGCAAGTAGCAGAACTCTGGCTCAGGCCATCATAAGCCACAGGAAGCCAAAGATGACTGTTACTCCACCTGCAGGCACAGCTAGACATGGGATAGAAATGAGGTGACTAGTAGTCTGGGAGTTGACGCAGTAGATAAAGCACTGAACTCTCAAACACGAAGTCTTGAATTCAATCACTGGCAGCACATGTATCAGAGTCATGTCTGGTTCTTTTTCTCTCTCCTCCTATCTTTCTCATGAATAAATAAATAAAATTTTTTTTAAAAAAAGGAATATTGGGAGTCAGGCGGTTAAGCGCAGGTGGCACAAAGCGCAAGGACCAGCGTAAGGATCCCGGTTTGAGCCCCCGGCTCCCCACCTGCAGGGGAGTCGCTTCACAGGTGGTGAAGCAGGTCTGCAGGTGTCTATCTTTCTCTCACCCTCTTTGTCTTCCCCATCTCCATTTTTCTCTGTCCTAACAACGACGACATTAATAACACCAACAATAATAAATACAACAATTAAAAAAAACAAGGGAAACAAAAGGGAAAATAAATAAATAAAATAAACCATTGAGTGTAAATTTTTTAAAAAAGGAGTATTTGGGGACCAGGCTGTAGCACAGTGGGTTAAGCGCACATGGCTCAAATTGCAAGAACCAGCATAAGGATCCCAGTTTGAGTCCCCGGCTCCCCACCTGCAGGGGTTTGCTTCACGGGCAGTGAAGCAGGTCTGCAAGTATCTATCTTTCTTTCCCCCTCTCTGTCTTCCCTCCTCTCTCCATTTCTCTCTGTCCTATTCAACAATAGGAATAGCAACCAATAACAATAACAACAACAAGGCAACAAAATGGGAAAAATGGCCTCCAGAAGTGCATTTGTAGTGCAGGTGTCAAGCCACAGCGATAACCCTGGAGGCAAAAAAAAAAAAAGAAAGAAAGAGAAAATAGAAATATTTAAAAAGAAATAAGGTGATTAGACTGGTGACTATTTCTCTACACCCTCCATCTATATATATAGATAGATAGATAGATATAGATGTAGATATAGATATTTTTTTAAATCAGAGCACTGCTCAGCTCTGGCTTATGGTGGTGCTGGGGATTGAACCTAGGGCTTCAGAGCCTCAGGTATGTAAGTCTCTTTGCATAGCCATTATATTATCTACCTCCATCCTATATATTTTTCTCCATCTCTCATATATATATATATATATATATATATATGTGTGTGTGTGTGTGTGTATACGTATACATATATGTTTATGAATGATACAGAGAGACCCCTCTGGCTCAGTCAGTGCTGGGGATCAAACTCATGTATGCGACATTGCCCCCGCCTGACCACATGTCTCTCAATCTCCTGTTTTCCTGGGTTGGCATCTCTTCAAGGCCACCTTTCCTCACAGGCAAACAGGTTGCCAGGCCTACACAGGTGGCCCCAGGGCTGTTGTGCAGTGCCCTGGATAGATCACACAGTTGGTGACACACTGGGGTACAACTCAGCAGGTCCCTCAAAGAGAAAAGGAGAAGCCCCACTCTCACAGGTGGGGGAAGCATGGCTCCCGGAAAGAAATGAGGGTTCTGCTTTTAGAGCAAGGGAGATAGATGCCAGCAGACCGATTTACTATACATCTGTGATTTTCCTGTTAAGAAATGTTGCCTTACAGGTCTTTCTCCTCTTCTGGTTGATGGCTCAGACACAATTTAAAAATATTTTATTTTTTAAATATTATGTATATATTTATTATTGGATAGAGACAGAAATTGAGAAGGGAGGGGGGCATATAGAGGGAGAGGGAGAGAGAAACACCAGCAGCCCTGCTTCACCACTTATGAAGCTTTCCCCCTGCAGGTGGAGACTAGGGACTTGAACCTGGGTCCTTGAGCTCTGTAATAAGTGCACTTAACCAGTTGTGCCATCACCTGGCCTCCAGACACAATTTTTTTAATTCTTTTAAAAATATTTATTTTATTTATTTATTCCCTTTTGTTGCCCTTGTTGTTTTATTGTTGTAGTTGTTGTTGGATAGGACAGAGAGAAATGGAGAGAGGAGGGGAAGACAGAGAGGAGGAGAGAAAGACACCTGCAGACCTGCTTCACCGCCTGTAAAGCAACTCCCCTGCAGGTGGGGAGCCGGGGTTCGAACCGGGATCCTTATGCCGGTTCTTGTGCTTTGTGCCACCTGCGCTTAACCCACTGCGCTACAGCCCAACTCCCTCCGGACACAATTTTAAGAACACCCCAGCTGTCTGGCACCATCCCCACAGCTTGGGTTCACTGTCAAGTGGGGATAAGGTGACTGGATTTTCCTCCCTTCACAAACAGCCCAGCAGCCCCCTGTGCAGACCCTGTGATCAGCATCCACTCCAGTCCTGGGCGCCCACTGTGTCTGAACTGCCTACACAGAGAAACCTGCTGAGGTATTGACCACCCACAGATGGAGGAGGCAAGAAAGCGAAGCAAAGCAAAGCAATCACAACAGCCTCCCCCCAAACACACCCTCTTTGCTTGTTTGTTTGTTTCCAGCACCCCTTCTGTTTCTGCTGTCCCACAATAAGATGCGGTAGAGGCAGCGGCACAGAGACTCTCACATGCAGTCCCCAAGTTCCCCCCAGCCTCCCAGAGAAACATTTCCTATATAAGGAGCTCTGCCCGAAGCCCCATGCGCCCTCTGCCGAGGGCCTGGCGGAAGCGGAGGCTGAGGCTCCACCAGCGAGGGAGCCTGCTCAGCTGGGCCTCTCCTCGCTGCCCGCTGGGCTTGCGTCACTTCCCAAGGATTTCGGCATCCTGGAAAGCCACTGCCCCGCTTCCAAAAAAGGAATTTTCAGTGAAGTGCCTGATCCCGTTGACTCAGCCACGCCCTGGCTCTGCTTTCTCTCCTCACGGCATCCAGGGTGCACCCAGGACGGGTGGGGTGGGGTGGGGTGGGGTGAATCAGGCAAGAGGATGCAGACTGGGTGGGGGGAGGTTTGGGTAGGCTGGAGTCTTGCCACTTCATCATCAGGAGAAGCGAGATCACCTTCAAAAGAAATCCTACAGATATACAATCATGGCCCAGTTGTGATGCTTCCCCCCACATCTCTCTCTCTCTCTCTCTGAATTTGCTCTTTTTCATTTTATTTTTTTATTATTTTTTTTATCAGAGCACTGCTCATCTCTGACTTACTGTGGTGCAGGGGGTTGAACCTAGGACTTTGGAGTCTCATGCATGAGAGTCTCTTTGCATAACCATTATGCTATCTACCCCTACCTTTTTGGAATTCTCTGTATAATTGTAAAAGCATCCAACTCTTTTTAAAATTTATTTATTTATTTATTTATTATTGGATAGAGACAGAGGGAAATTGAGAGGAGAGAGGGAAATAGGGAGAGAGACAGACAGACACCTACAGCCCTGCTTCACCATTCGTGAGGCTTTCCCCCTGCAGTTGGAGACCAGGGCCTTAAACCAGAGTCCTTGCGCACTGTAATGTGCGCCCTTAACCAGGTGCAGCACAGCCTGGCCCCCTTCATGACACCTCTCTATAAGACACTCAAGGAAGGTGCCCACAGGCCTGTGAGCAGGGGAAGCAAGTGGCATCAAAGGTTTCAGCTAGGTCCCTGGTGGGACATTTGATGGGCACAGCCCAGCAGAAGGAAAGCCCACTCCATTTAGGAGAAGGATCCCAACAGGTGCGACTCCCTCCTGTCTCTGGTTTGGATTAGACAGCCTGCATTCCGATCATTACGCTTTCTTTTTCTAATCTTAGCTGCTCCGCAGCCCACATTTAGCTTGCTGGCTCTGAAAGGCACAGTCCCTGCCCTCAGCGGGGAGCAGTGGGCTGGTTTCAACCGAAAGCTCCTCCAGGGGCTGGGGCTACAAAATGTGGCCTCTATGGGCAAACTGCTTCCAGGTCTGGGGTGTCACCAGTAACTTAATACACAACACACACACAAATACACAACACACACACAAATACATTAGCCAGGTCTGCTCACAGTGTGTGTGTGTTGTGTATTTTGTGTGTGTGTTGTGTATTTTGTGTGTGTTGTGTATTTTGTGTGTGTGTTGTGTATTTTGTGTGTGTTGTGTATTTGTGTGTGTTGTGTATTTGTGTATTTGTGTGTGTTGTGTATTTTTTTGTGTGTGTGTTGTGTATTTTGTGTGTGTGTGTGTGTGTGTGTGTAAACACATGTTCAAGGCCTAGAGTTAAAAACCTGTGCCCTCCAGTTACCAAGTTCCTGAATAATTCAGGAAAAATAAAATGAAATTATTCCTATGAACTTAGGGTTCATGACCTTTCCTTCCATTTCTGCATGGGGCTTGGTGCTTATTAGTGTAGCTCCACTCTCTTTCTCTCTCTCTCTCTCTTTTTCCCCCTCTTCCCCACCCCACCCCCCACGTCCTGGCAAAGACTAGAGTTGAGGCAGTCCTGCAGGGGAGGGACAGAATCTAGCCCTGACATACGCTGAGAGTGTTCAGTGAAATATTCTCACAGCCGTTACCTCGTGGCCAAAAAGAACTCTGGTTTCAGTCACTTTACCGTGGACGGCCTCCCCTGCTGCCAGTCTCTCTCTTCATCTGAGAATAACAACAACAAAACGAGGTGGCCCCAGAACTCCATTTCCAGACAGGTTTTCTTAGCACAGGCTTTACACACATAAACAGAGCAACCTTGGGCCCCTGGCGGCTCTCCTCAGCTCACCACACTTCTGTCCTGTGTGAGGTGTGTGCTGCTTTGGGGCCCCACTTCCATGACACTGCTGGAGGCTACTTGACACAAGGTGCCTAAAGCTGGGGTCCATTCTCTCAAGGGAAAGTTCTCTTTATCCTCACACAGTATGGCTGAGACATGAGGTGGGTACAGCCAGCCTCGGGTGGCCTTTTTCACAGACAGACCCATGGCCTGTGCTGGTCCAGTTGGAGACACAGCAATGCCTCTTTCTGTGGCCTTTCTCCAAGAAACTGGATGACAGATGATGACCTGCTCCACGGGGAAGGGAAGCTGTTCCCACTGGGGGGGGGGGCTCCTGCTCCCACTCTTCTGCTATTCACAAAGTATATGGGAAGGGACATGTGGCTGCATCTACTCACCTTCTGGCCACCTTTCTCCTCTGGGATTCCTGCTTCTGGTTACTTAGTTTCCATATATATATATATATATATATATATTCCCTTTTGTTGCCTTTGTTTTTTATTGTTGTAGTTATTATTGTTGCTGTGATTGATGTCGTCGTTGTTGGATAGGACAGAGAGGAATGGAGAGAGAAGGGGAAGACAGAGAGGGGGAGAGAAAGATAAAGATCTACAGACCTGCTTCACCGTCTGTGAAGCAACACCCCTGCAGGTGGAGAGCCGGGGGCTCGAACCAGGATCCTTACGCCACCTGCGCTTAACCCACTGCTCTACCACCTGACTCCCGCTACTTAGTTTCACAAAGGAGGGACCCAGTGGTGGCTCACCTGGTCAAGCTCACACATTCCAGTGCGCAAGGACCCAGGTTCAAGCCCCTGGTCCCCACCTGCAGGGGGAAAGCTTCACGAGTGGTGAAGCAGGGCTGAAGGTGTCTCTCTGTCTCTCTTTTTCTCTGTCTCCCTCCCCTCTCAATTTCTGTCTCTATCCAACAGTGAATAAATATATTTTTAAAATAAAATGATAATAAGGGCTGGGGAGACAGCATAATGGTTCTGTAAGACTCTCATGCCTGAGGCTCCAAAGTCCCAGGTTCAATCCCCCAGAGCTGAGCAGTGCTCTGGTTGCTCTCTGTGTGTATCTTTCTCTCTGTCGTTATAAATATATAATTAAAAAAAATAATAGTAGAAGGAGTTGGAACCACCTTCAGAAGAGCAATAGCTGAGTCACCTTGAAGGTTTAGGAGCTCTTAACATTTTTTAGATGTTTTTATTTATTTATTTATTTTATTATCTTTATTTAATGAATAGAGACAGCCAGAAATTGAGAGGGAAGGGGGGAGAGACAGACCCCTGCAGCCCTACTTCCCCACTCATGAATCTCCCCCTGCCAGGGGGTGGGGACCAGGGGCTTGAACCCAGGACCTTATACACTGTAACGTGTGCACTTAACCAGGTACACCACCATCTGCCCCCTACATGAGATGTTATTTATTTTGGTGGGGGGGGGGATTAGAGCCTTACTCATACAATGCCAGGGATTGGATTTAGGACTCAGTGCTTAAGAGTGCAACACTGTATCCCCAGCCTCACCTCCTAGGTTCCTAGAGCACTCTTACTATTCTAGCACCCAGAGACAAGCACAGATGCAGGGTGACACTGTCCCGAACCTTCACAGAGGGAACAAGGGTCAAAACCTGCTGAAGACACCCCTCCAGCTATATCACTGCCCCCAAACTCTTCAAAGCAAGTCAATATCAGGCCCCAAATGTTTCATCTCAAAGCTCCATTCCTGTGTGTTCTCCCCCACCTCTACGGATGTCCTGGAAGTTAATGTGCCAAGGCACCAGATGACAGACCTTGACCCCAAGATGCTCACTGACTGTAACCTTTGAGGGGGTCAGTCTGTGAAGGTCAAATTACATCTTCTTTTTTTTTTCGCCTCCAGTGTTATCACCGGGGCGCTTTGCCTAACACTATAAATCCATTGCTCCTGGAGGCCACTTTTTTCCATTTTATTGGATAGAACAGAGAGAAATTGAAAGACGAGGGAAGATAGAGAGGAAGAGAGAAAGATAGACAGACCTACTTGCCACTTGTGAAGTGACCCACCTGCAGGTGGGGATCCCGGGGGCTCAAACCCGGATCCTTGCGTGGGGCCTTGTGCTTGGTGCTATGTACGCTTAAGTGGGTGTGCCATAGCCTGGCCTCCTCAAATTACATCTTCACTGCCCCTTGTGACCCCTCCTGGCCACCATCATTGGGCAGCAGGTCCTTCCTGGCCAGACCACAGTGGGGAACATTCATCCCTCTACTGTCAGGCCACAGGGCATGAGCAGCCTCCAGCCACCTTGTCATTGTGCTGCTGTGGTTCTTGGTCAACACCTGGACAGAGATGACAGGTCCCAGAGCACCTCAGCTAACCAGCCTTGGGGGGGGGGGGTACTTGACTGGTGGTTTTTCCTAAAAAGTACTTGCACTTTTTTCTTTTTGGCCTCCAGGGTTATCACTGGGGCTCAGTGCCAGCACTATGAATCCACTCCTCCTGGTGGTCATTTTGTCACTTTATTGGATAAGACATAGAAAAATTGAGAGGGGAGGGGAAGACAGGAGGAGGGAAAGAGAGATTCCTGCAGACCTGTTTCACCGCTTACAAGGCAACCCCCCTGCAGGTGAGGAGTGGGTCCATGATTCCTAGGAATGGGATGGGGAAAAGACCATTACAATGGGATTCCTTTATTTATTTATTTAAAAAATGGGAGTCGGGCCGTAGCACACGTGGCGCAAAGCGCAAGGACCAGCTTAAGAAGCCCAGTTTGAGCCCCCGGCTCCCCACCTGCAGGGGAGTCACTTCACAGGCAGTGAAGCAGGTCTGCAGGTGTCCATCTTTCTCTCCCCCTCTGTCTTCCCCTTCTCTCTCCATTTCTCTCTGTCCTATCTAACAATGACGACATCAATAACAACAACAACACAAAAAAAGGGCAACAAAAGGGAAAATAAATAAATATATATATAAAAATAGAAGTATTGACAAGACCATAGTATAATAGGGGTACAATTTCATATAATTCCTTTTTTATTATTTTTTAAATTTTTATTTATTTATTTTTCCTTTTGTTGCTCATGTTTTTTATTATTGTAATTATTGTTGTCATTGTTGTTAAATAGGACAGAGAAAAATGGAGAGAGGAGGAGAAGACAGAGAGGGAAAAAGAAAGATAGACACCTGAAGACCTGTTTCACCGCCTGTGAAGCGACTCCCCTGCAGGTAGGGAGCTGGGGGCTCGAACCGGGATCCTCATGCTGGTCCTTGCACTTTGCGCCACGGGCGCTTAACCCACTGCACTACTGCCTGACTCCCCATGTAATTCCTTTTAAGCCTAACTCAGGTCTGTAGCTAGACCTCAAGAATGTGACTTATTGCTCTACCTGACTCACAGGACCTCACTCCTGTAGGTATTTTGTTTTAAAAAGACTCCTTACCAGGGCAGGATAAAAGGTATCCAGGTGAGGGCGTTTGAGTCTGGAGATGGTTCCCAGGGCTCAGCAAAAGTCTCAGCAGAGACTCTCTCAAGCACTCCATCCTACCCCTACCCTCAGCCCCACCCCCTAATATCCTTAAATCTCAGCCCTCTAGATTTGACCAGTTACAGAAATGACTTCCTTTTATGGGGAAATAGCACAGTGCTTATCCAAAGAGACTCATGTCTGAGGCTCCAGATTCCCAGGTTTGATCCCCATAAACCAGAGCTGAGCAGTGCTTTGGTAAAAAATAAAATACAAAATCGGGGAAAGGGGCAGGTCGTAATCCAGGTTAAGCACACATAGTGCAAAGAGCAAGGACCCACTCAGGGATCCGGGTTTGAGGCCCTGGCTCCCCACCTGCAGGGGGTCGCTTCACAGGTAGTGGAGCAGGTCTGCAGGTGTCTCTCTCTCTTCCCCTCTCTGTCTTTCCCTCCCCTCTCAAATTCTCTCTGTCCTATCCAACAATGACAGCAGCAGCAACAATAACAGCAGAAACAACAAAATAATGGGGAAAAGATGGCCGCCAGGAGCAGTGGATTTGCCGTGCAGGCACTGAGCCCCAGTAATAACCCTGGAGGAAAAAAAAAAAAAAGAAGAAATGAAATAATTTGCTCTATAATACTAATTCCATCTATTTGGAGACAGTTTTGCTATTGATAGCTTTGTGGGGTTTTAAGCCAAATATCTGAGTCCCTAAAACTTCTAATCTGCTCTCTTGAATACTGAAACATAAATCCCTCCCCAGTCAGAGCCCCCATGTAACCTGTATGGTCCCCCTGTAACCAGTCTCTAGGCAGTTCAATCCAGCAAGCCCCCCTCCCCCGCCCCCAACCACTCCTCCCTGCAATTCCCCTTCAGTCCTAACCTGAATGCCATCAGCTCCTTTCCTTTCTTCAGTGACACCTTCCTTAACCTCTTTTTTTTTTTTTTTTTTGCCTCAAGGATTATCGCTGGGGCTGGGGGCCTGCACTACGAATCCACTGCTCCTAGAGGCCATTTTTTCTTTTTCTTTCTTCCTTTCTTTCTTTCCTTCTTTCTTTCTTTCTTTCTTTCTTTCTTTCTTTCTTTCTTTCTTTCATTGGATAGGACAGAGAGAAATCTAGAGAGGAGGAGAAGACAGAGAGAGGGAGAGACACCTGCAGACATGTTTCAACGCTTCTGAAACGACACCACCCCCACCCCCACCCCACCAACACCCCCCGCAAGTGGGGAGCCAAGGGCTCGAACCAGCATCCTTGAGCCGGTCCTTGTGCTTTGCACCATATGCTCTTAACCTGCTGCACTACCAGCCGGCCCTCCCTTAACCTCTTTTGTAAGACTCTTGCCGTCTTTTCCAGTGTGGAACAGGAAAAGGAAACAGGTAACAATAAAAGCTTCCCTTGAAGCTGAATCAAGGGAGAGGTGTCGCTGAGTGTGGGGGTCACACCCCATAGAGGAAGGCTCCAGACAGTTCAGGGGCAAGGTCAGGCTGTAAGTTGGGGCCTGGTGGGCATCATAGCCAGTTCTGCAAAGGAGGCCACAGCACCACTTATAATTTTTTATTATCTTTATTTATTGGATAGAGACGGCCAGAAAATGAGCGGAAAGGGGAGATAGGAGGGAAAGAGACAAAGAGACACCAGCGAACTTGCTTCACCACTTGTGAAGCTTTCCCCTGCAGCTGGGGGGCAGAGGCTTGAACCCAGGTCCTTATGCACTGGAACATGTACACTTAACCCACTACACTACTGCCTGCCCCCCCCCCCCCCGCTGGAACATTTTTTAAGTTATCAGGGTTTCCTTCGATCTTATTTTTGGAACAAAAAAAAATCCTTTTATCAACAAAGACAGGTTTTTTTTGTTGTTAAAATTTAAATTTTGATTAATTTAATTTAAAATTACTAAAAACATGTTTCATCAGAATGAGGATCATGTTCATTTATAGGTGGAGCTTAAGAAAACAAGGACAGAAGGGGAAAACACAAAGTGAAACTTGAACTGGGTGGGGTGCATTGGACCAGAGCAAAGGACTCTGGGGAAGGGGGTGATGGGAGGAAGTGGAGAGGATGCTGGAGTTCTGGTGCCTGCTGGTAGGGAGGACCTGTGTTGGGCATAAGAGTGACCTGCAGACACCTATCACAAGGGGATGATACAATGTCCCCACGTGTCAGCATCTGTACTGTGAACTATTACCCCCGCCTCCAATAAAATAATTAGGGAAAAAAAAAAAAGGAAGACTGTGGTATATTCAATCTCCATTAAAAGAAAAATTACGGGTGTTGGACAGTAGCACAGCGGGTTAAGCGCATGTGGCGCAAAGCGCAAGGACTGACTGAAGGATCCCAGTTCAAGCCCCTGGCTCCCCACCTGCATAGGGAGTCACTTCACAGGCAGTGAAACAGGTCTGCAGGTGTCTGTCTTTCTCTCCCCCTCTCTATCTTCCCCTCCTCTCTCCATTTCTCTCTGTCCTATCCAACAACAATGACATCAATAACAACGATAATAATAACCACAACAATGGTAACAAAAAACAAAAGGGAAAAAAATGGCCTCCAGGAGCAGTGGATTCATGGTGCAGGCACTGAGCCACAGCAATAACCCTAGAGGCAAAAAAGAAAAGAAAAAAGAAAAAATTACACTTGTCAATAAGGCAAAAAAATCATATCCCAAGACACTTGTATTAAAGAAAGCTCAGTTCCAGGGTGGGGAGTAGATAGCATAATGGTTATGAGGTTTTGAAGTCCCAGGTTCAATCCCAAATTTTTCTGTTAATTATGATAAATCAATCATATTAAAATGCATTTGGCAGGTTAGAGTGTTATGTGGAAAACTGAGAAATGTTACACATGTACCAACTACTGTAATTTACTGTCAACTGTAATCTATTAATCTCCCTAATAAATAATTAAAAAAGGAAGTCCGGCGGTAGCACAGCGGGTTAAGCGCAGGTGGCACAAAGTGCAGGGACCTGCATAAGGATCCAGGTTTGAGCCCCACCTGTAGGGGGACTCGCTTCACAGGCGGTGAAGCAGGTCTGCAGGTGTCTATCTTTCTCTTCCCCTCTCTGTCTTCCCCTCCTCTCTCCATTTCTCTCTGTCCTATCCAACAATGACAACATCAATAACAACAAGAATAATAACTACACATGAAGGATGATAAATGACATAGTGGGGGTAGTACTGTTAAATGGGAAACTGGGGAATGTTATGCATGTACAAACTATTGTATTTACTGTTGAATGTAAAACATTAATTCCCCAGTAAAGAAATAAATTTAAAAAAAGAATAATAACTACAACAATAAACAACAAGAACAGCAAACAGGAATAAATAAATGTTAAAAAAAATTTAAAGAATTAAAAAAAAAAAACACCTCTAGATTCTAGCACTGGTGGGAATTGAACTTGGAACCTTCAGTGCCTCAGGCCCCCAGACCTTACTGCATAACCACTATGCTATCTCCCTTAATTTTAAAATCTTTTTAACATTACAGAATACTTCCACAGCCTGAAGACAACTATATAAGAAATATAGATGAGCATTTTCATGCTTAGCCTGTGCAAGAGGGAGCCTAACACCTTATGTAAAGTGCCACCATACCAGCCCAGGCCTTCTGAATCCCTCACACATTTCTTCTTGTACCCCAAGACCCAGAAATTCCTGCTCAGGTCAGAAGAGAACATGAATCTGGAATGGAGTTGGGCAGAGAACAGGCACTGATAAATGTTTGGGAAGTAAGCCACTTAGTAAGGAAGGAAAGATTAGGAAAGTTAGGAAGTAAGTATAACGTGTTAGAAGCAGTAACTTTAGAATTGCTTTAAGTAAAAATCCTAAGCATGAGTTATAAGTATAGTTGCTTTTCTGCTTGCAGTGGAAAATTCCTGTATCTTAAAGAGAATAGCTAGCCTAACCAAGTCCTTGAAACCCAACCACTTGCTCAAGGTCGAGGGAGCTGATAGCCGGTGGTCTTAGCCGACAACGAGAAAGAGTGATGACCCTATTTTGCATAAAGGCTTGAAATTAGACAATTCTTATAGGCTGCTTAGAGCATTACAATGTCTGAAATGATTGGATCCTGCGTTTTCTGTAAAATGCTATTGAGTGTGTGTCAGAATTCTAGTTTTGCATATTCCCCACCCAGAATGTACTCTGGAATCCTATAAATTGTGTGGTTTGAGCCTTGTTGAGGGTCGAGCTTGGTAGACTAACATCAGTCACCACCCGGCCCGGATTGCAATTCGTAAATAAACATCTTTTGCTTGCTTGCAGTGGATGGAGATTTGATTTTTGCTCTGTAACAGAAAGATGTCACAAAGTCGGCATATCATCTTCAAGTATCTGACCCACTGGTTTTCCCTTTTCTTCTTGAAAAGGACAAGTTACAAAATATGGACTCTAAATCTGACACTAACGTGCCCTCTTTCATTTTTTTTCTCTTCTTTTTAGGAAACAGGTATATTGTTTTAAGAAAACGCGCCTAGGCCTGGAGAGACAGCTCATCAGGTAGGGTGTGTGCCTAGCCACCTGTGCAGTCCAGATCAAGAGCAGGCCTCACAAAGGAGATGCTATGACGTTGAGGGAACTGTTGGTGCTGTCCTCTCTCTCGCTCGCTCGCTCGCTCTTAATGAAAAAGTGACCTGGCTCTGTAGAAAGAAAGAAAGGGGGGAGAGAAAAGAAAAAAGGAAGGAAGGAAGGAAGGAAGGAAGGAAGGAAGGAAGGAAGGAAGGAAGGAAGGAGAAAGGAAGGGAAGGGAAGGAAGAGAGAGGAGGTAGGATACTCACCCAATTGAGTAAACACATTACAATGCTCAAGGACCCAGGTTCAAGCCCTGGTCCCCACCTATAGAGAGGACACTTCATGAATAGTGAAGCAATGTTGCAAGAGTCTCTTTCTCTTTCCCTCACTATCTCCCCCTTTCCCTCTCAATTTTTCTCTGTTCTGCCAAATAAAATATTTTAAAAATGGAAAAAAAATCTAGTCTCTAATTTAATTTTTAATAATAAAAATAATGTATATATATATATAAACACTTGCCATCTGTCAGTGTGCTGGAAGGCAGAAATTCCTTCCTGTTACCTCAGCTCTGAGGCCACCCTGCCACTTGAGCCAGGCTAAGGTTTGTAGATAGACAACCCACCTGTGTGTAGCTTAGCTCCATTTCTCCCTCCCTTCCCTCCTTTCTTTCTTTCTTTCTTTCTTTCTTTCTTTCTTCCTTTCTTTATCGCTGGGCTTGGTGCCTACACTATAAATCCATTGCTCTTAGCAGCAATTTTTTTTTTATTTGATAGGACAGAGAGAAATTGAGAGGGAAGGGAGGGATAGGGAGGAAAAGAGAAGATATACACCTGCCTCACTGCTTGTAAAGCAACCTCAACCCCTGAACGGGGGGACCCCAGGATTTGAACCAGGATCCTTAAGCGCATCCTTGTACTTCCTACTATGTGCACTTAACCTAGTGCGCCACTGCCTGACCTCCCTGTAGCTGCAGTTCAGCTTTCAATCCACGTGGATCACAGTGACAGCAGAAGTTTCACTATAAGCAGGAAGCCCAGGGTCTCCTCTGGGGGCATCTCCTCAGAGAACACGTTTCTAATGGCAGTGACGTCAGCATGTGACCTCCACCTTGCTCTAGGAAGAACAGAGCCCAAATCACCCCAGGCTATGACCCGCCACCGACATTAACGTTATTCTTGGTACTCCATATCACAGGTCCAGCAACCCTACAGCCAGGGGCATGGGTAGCCCTGGATGCCCTCAGCTGTCCTGTGTCACCTGCTACAACATTCCTGGGGCCTGTTGCTGCCTGCCAGGCATGGTCTAGAAGGCAGATGGCCACATAAAAATAGTTAGGGAGGACTTGAGTTGTTATTTCTCCAGCTGTTCCGATGAACAGAAGCCAGATGAGAAGGTGGAGAAGGCTTGGCCTCCGTTGAGTCCGAGGAGTGGAGCTCAGCTGCTCAGTGTGTCGCAGGGTGAGTGAGTGCATATCCAGTCAGGATGCACAGGGGCTGAGGAGGTAAACCACCCAACAAGGAGAGCCCTGGGGTCCTTGAACATGGCCACAGTGCCTTTTGGCAATCATTTGGTCATCAGTTCAGAGCTGGAGAAATCGCTCACTTGGATAGCAGGCTGCTTTGCCATGTGTGCCACCCAGTTCAAGTCTGTTTGCTACGGCAGAGGATAGCTTCAGGGGGCCGAGGGGCACACCTGGATGAGCGCACACATTACAGTGCACAAGGACCCAGGTTTGAGTCCCCGGTCCCCACCTGCAGAGGGAAATCTTTGCAAGTGGTAAAGCAGGGCTGCAGGTGTCTCTGTTCCTCTCTATCTCCCCCTACTCTCTCAATTTCTGATTGTCTCCAATCAATAAAGATCTAAAAATTATAAAAGAGAAAGACACACATAGAGAACAGTTTTGATACCTCTGTGTCATTCCCTTTCTCTCTCTCTCTCTCTCTCATCCTCTCTCCATATAAATAATCAGTTCTGTTACAGTCTAACAGCTCTGCTGCACTGCACCAACACAAACACAAACACATAGAGCTCCAGCCTGCTTCTTGCTTAAAAAGCTAGGGGTGAAAAAAACAAAAAATAAAACAAAGCTAGGGGTGGAGGCCAGGTAGTGCACCTGGTTGAGCACACATGTTAAAAAGCTAGGGACTGGGACCTGGGCGGTAGCGCAGCGGGTTAAGCTCACAACAATAACAATGACAATAACAACTACAATTAGCGTAACAACAAGGGCAACAAAATGGGAAAAATGGCCTCCAGGAGCAGTGGAATCGTAGTGCAGGTACTGAGCCTCAGTCTAACCCTGGAGGCAAAAAGAAAGGGGGAGGGGGGTTGGGCGGTGGCGCAAAGCGCAAGGACAGGCGTAAGGATCCCGGTTCGAGCCCCGGCTCCCCACCTGCAGGGGAGTCGCTTCACAGGCAGTGAAGCAGGTCTGCAGGTGTCTGTCTTTCTCTCCTCCTCTCTGTCTTCCCCTCCTCTCTCCATTTCTCTCTGTCCTATCCAACAACGAACAACATCAACAATGGCAATAATAATAACCACAATGAGGCTACAACAACAAGGGCAACAAAAGGGGGAAAAATGGCCTCCAGGAGCAGTGGATTCATGGTGCAGGCACCGAGCCCAGCAATAACCCTGGAGGAAAAAATATATATATATATATATATATATATATATATATATATATATATATATATATTAAAAAAATATATATATATATATATATTAAAAAAAAAAAGCTAGGGACTGGGGGGCAGTCAGTAGCACAGCATGTTAAGCACACATGGTGCAAAGGACAAGGAGCAATGTTAGGATCCTGGTTCGAGCCCCCAGTGTCGTATGCGTTACATTGGTTTGTTCTAGCCCTCCCCAAACCAAGAGAATTGGATCAGTCCAATTAATTTCGCAGGCCTGCTTGGCCCCGCCCCAAGGAACCCTGAGGGAGGGTTCCTGAGTTCATGAGTTGGAGAGTTTCTGAGTTCAAGAGGAAGGGAGAGGGTTCCTGAGTTCGAGAGTGCCAGAGTTAGCCAGAGTTCCTGAGTTCCTGAGTTTGAGAGTTTCAGGGTTACAGAGTAAGAGAGAGTGCCAGAGAGACAGAGTTCCCGGGTTCCTGAGTTCCAGAGTAAGAGACGATTCCTGAGTTCGAGAGTAAGGGAGAGTGCTTGTGCCGCCGCAAAGAGACAGCAGAGTTCTGTTTGGTGATTAGTTTGTCTTAGTTTATGAATCGTTGTTCCTGAATAAAGAAATACAGCTTCCCTGCCCAGCCGTTGTCTCCGCGTCTCTGTTACCCGCCTGTGAAGCAAGCCGGCCCGGCAAGAGCCTTACGAATTTTTAACAACACCCCAGCTTCTCACAAGCAGTGAAGCAGGCCTGCAGATATCTATCTTTCTCTCCCCCTCTCCATCTTCTCCTGCTCTCGATTTCTCTCTGTCCTGTCCAGCAACAATAACAGCAATAACTACAACAATAACAACAACAAGGGCAACAAAATGGGAAAATGGCCTCCAGGAGCAGTGGATTCATAGTGCAGGCACCGAGCCCCAATGATAACCCTGGAAGCAAAAGAAAAGAAGAAAACCACAGACCACACAGTGGAGAGTTACAATCAGCAGGCACAGAGTTCCAGTTCAGCAGAGTGAACATGTTCTAGAGATTGGCATAAAAAGCGGGCACCTGTAGCCCTCCAAAACAAGATTTGATAAGAGGTTCAACTCCAGGCCTGGGCGATAGGCCACCCAGCAGAGTGCACATCACCATGCTCAAAGACCCGGGCTCAAGCTCCTGACCGCCATGTGGGAGCACTGGCACAGCGGAAGAATCGTGTGCTGTGGCACTGGTGCCTTCCCTCTCTGTCTCTCTCTCCCTCTCACCTTCTATCTAAAAAAAAAAGAATCACTATATTAAAAAGAATCCATCAGGGAGTCGGGCGGTAGCACAGCGGGTTAAGCGCATGTGGTGCAAAGCACAAGGACGCATAAGGATCCCGGTTCGAGCCCCCGGCTCCCCACCTGCAGGGAGTCGCTTCACAGGCGGTGAAGCAGGTCTGCAGGTGTCTGTCTTTCTCTCCTCCTCTCTGTCTTCCCCTCCTCTCTCCATTTCTCTCTGTCCTATCCAACAACGACAGCAATAACAACAACAATAATAACTACAACAACAAAACAAGGGCAACAAAAGGGAATAAATACATATTTTAAAAAAAGAAGAAGAAGAATCCATCAGGAATAGAGGAATCGTGCAGCCGTAGAGCCTCTCCCTGGGAGCAGGGAGAGATAAAGGAAGATCTCACTGAGTGTTCTTACCACAGTACAAGTTTTAAAAATTAGCAAGAAGAAAAAGGAGCAGGGACCGGGAGACAGCTCACTGAGGTTGGAGCCCCAGCACCATATATAGGAGCACCACAACACTAGGGGAAGCTCCAGAGATGTTGGAGCAGTTTTAGGATGCCTCTTCCTTTCTCTTTCTCGCTCCTTCTTTTTCTTCTTGACCAAAAATAAAAGAAAGCAAAGTTTGGTCAAGAGGTGGTGGAGTTGTGCATACTCCAGGCTCCATCACCACAAAATAGATAAATAGATAAGATGAAATAAAAAAAGCTAACATCTAAATGAGTGGCGGGCAGCAAGAGAGCTCACTTGGATAGCAGGATATCACACTTGCTTTGTCAGGGGTATGAGCCAGGTTCAAGCCTGGCCCCCACCACACTGAGGGAAACTTCAGAACTGTGGGTCTTTCTATGTCTCTTCTATTTCTCTTTCATTTTTTTTTTTTTCTATTTGAAAAAGTAGGATGGTGGTGCACCTGGTTAAGCACATGTAATACTATGCAGGAAGATTCAGGTTGGAGCCTCCAGCTCCCCACTTGCGGGGGTGGGTTGGGTGGGACACACTTCACAAGTGGTGAAGCAGGTCTGCAGGTGTCTCTCTTTCTCTCCCCCTCTCGATTATTCTTTCTCAGTTTCACTCTGTCTTACCCAATAAAATGGGAAAAAAATGGCTGCCAGGAGCAATGGACTTAGAGTGCCAACACTAAGTCCCAGTGATAACCCTGGAGGCAAAAAAGAGAAAGGAAGAAAGAGAAAGAAAGAAAGAAAGAAAGAAAGAAAGGAAGGAAGAGAGGGAAAAAGAAAGAAAGGAAGGGAGGAAGAAAGGAAGAAAGAGTAAAACGAAGGAATGAAGAAAAAGTATGTTTGGAATGATGAAGCTACAGTGATTAAATAAATAAATAGTAGCTGGGGCGAGGTGCTTGGCCTGTCTCAGACTCGGGTCTCTCGTTTGTAAAAATGAGAAGTGGCAACTGTTGAGTAAGAACACCCACCTTCCTTCCCCGGCACCAGCACACGGCCCCAGCTGGTTTTTATTTCTTTGAGCAAGGCACAGACCTTTTATTTGGGAATTAGTAAAAAATGATTTGGAGGTGAGAGTGTTTGGCAGACACCTTTCTTAGTGAGATGAGAAATTGTACCCGTGTGTCAACAAGAGTACTCTAAATCATTAACTTCCTAATAATAATAATAATAATAATAATAATAATAATAATAAAGGAGAGAGGGGGGAAAAAAAGGAAAAATGTGATTTAGCCGGGCAGAGCTAGAGAATTGGAGGAGGAACTGTTCGAATGGGTGGGGAGGGATGTTTTCAGAGCCCAAGGCCAGCTGAAGGAAGGGAGTGGCAGCCGGAATTCCCAGGAGCAGCTGAGACAGCTGCCCTGTGGGCGGGGGCTCAGCCTGGCAGAGGTAAGCCCTCCAACTAAGTCTCACTCCCCAGAAACGTCGGTGAGGATTCTTGCCGGACTTTGGCTGAGCTGTTTGTGGTTTCTAGAAATTTTTATATGCAGTATCTCAGTCACTTTCCCAGCAAGGCTGTTAGCCAGAGAAAGCACCCTCTCCTCTCCCACAGCCCCTCAGAGAAGGGAAAATGTAAGACTGAGCAAAAGGAAGTAGGACCTGGGTGACCATCTACCTTCTGCCTCTTCATCAGAGCTGCCAGGGGTTCAGGGGACAAGTTGACACAACTTCATTACTAACTAGCCCAGCAGGGAATGACTCTAGGAAAAGAATTCAGGTAATTAAGTGCTTGATCATAATCCACTGTGAACCATTCTGACTATTTTTAAAACACTCTGTGAATGTATATTTAACTCTGAGGAAACCCTGGTGGAATCCTCTTTGGTCCTGAAAGCATTATTGGGATTTTAAAAAATTTCCCATGGCAGTATTCTGGGTCCTCTTTTTAGAGTAAACCCTTCAGCAAAATTTCTACCATTCTTTTTTCTTTTTATTGCCCCCACCCCATTCACAGTCAGTCTCAATACATTTGCATATTAAGTAAAATGCTAAAGATTACAGACCAGGTCAGTTAGCTCCAGCATACCTGCAAGGTGATGTCAAGTCCCCAGGAAACCTGGGGCCAAAATAGAGCATTTCAGATCAGTCTGGCTAAGAGGTGAGGGTGAGGCAGACCATTTTACCTAATCCAACCCGCAGGGTAAATTGCCAAAACCCTGCTAATTCCCTCACTGAGCTTTGAGTTGTGAATGTACAGCAAGCTGTAACCATCTTCCCTTACACTCTGTCATGAATGTAGCAACTCAGTCAGTGGGAGAAAGATGGGGTGGGGGAGGGGGAATGAACTGGTTTAAAAGATCTGGAAGGGGGTCAGATGGTAGTGTAGCAGGTTAAGCTCATGTGGCGCAAAGTGCAAGGACTGGCACAAGGATCCTGGTTGGAGCCCCTGGCTCCCCACCTGCAGGGGAGTCGCTTCACAGGCGGTGAAGCAGGTCTGCAGATGTCTATCTTTCTCTCCCCCTCTCTGTCTTCCCCGCCTCTCCATTTCTCTCTGTCCTATCCAACAGCATTAATAACTACAACAATAAGATAATAAGGGTAACAAAAGGGAATAAATAACTATTTTTGAAAAAACTTTTATACACAAAGGTATTCACTAAACATTGATAATAGAACATGGACATGACCAGAATGTCCAAAAATAAGGCATTAATTAAGATATAAATTGTTGCAGGACCATTAAAATTATATTTATGAAGCAGCATATTAACAAGAAGTCATATCTATAGAATACTTTGTTTTAAAGTATACATGCAACAGAAATCTGAGTAGACTTAAGAAAATTAATAGTGGGCGGGGATAATAGCATAATGGTTATGCAAAGAGACTCTCATGCGTGAGGCTCCAAAGTCCCAGGTTCAATCCTCTGCACTACCATAGCCAGAGCTGAGCAGTGCTCTGTTAAAAATAATTTTAAAAAAAGAAAGAAAGAAAATTAATAGTATTTTTGAATGGTGAAGCAAGGCTGCAGGTGTCTCTCTGTCTCTTTCCCTCTCCATTTCTGGCTGTCTCTATCCAATAAATAAATGTAATAAACAAATTAAAAAAAGAAAATTAATAGTAGATAAAAGACTGTTAATAATTGTCTCACGATGTTAATAAACTACTTGATGTTTTTGAAAAGTTGGGTTTTGTCTTTTTTAAAATTTTTAAAAAATTTTTTAAAAATATTTATTTTATTTATTTATTCCCTTTTGTTGCCCTTGTTGTTTTATTGTTGTAGCTATTATTGTTGTTGTCATTGTTGGATAGGACAGAGAGAAATGGAGAGAGGAGGGGAAGACAGAGAGGAGGAGAGAAGGACAGACACCTGCAGACCTGCTTCACCGCCTGTGAAGCGACTCCCCTGCAGGTGGGGAGCCGGGGTTCGAACCGGGATCCTTATGCCGGTCCTTGTGCTTTGCGCTACCTGCGCTTAACCCGCTGTGCTACAGCCCGACTCCCTTTTTTTTACTTTTTATTCTTTTTCAGCTGTTGTGAAATTTGCCCCTTATTCCCCTCTTTAAAAAAAAAAAAGCACAATAGAAAATGTACCCTTTTAAACAATTTTAAGGTTATATACAGCAATATCCAGAATATATTCACATTGTTCAGTAGGTTTCCTGAAGTTTTAATCTTTCAAAACTCATCTATTACTTATAAGTATTTTTTAAACCTTTTCATTTATTTATTATTGGATAGAGACAGAGAGAAATTGAAAGGGGGGATGGAGAGAGACACATGCAGCCCTGCTTCACCACTCGTGAAGATTCCCCCTGCAGGTGGGGATACTTAAAAGTTTTAATTTAATTTTTAATTTTCACAGAGCTATAACTAGTATATTACGTTGATTTCAGTGGCTCAATATTGCGTACAACGGGAATAATCACCTTAATAAGTCTAGTTAGCATCTGCTACCATACACAGGTCGTCTAGGGCTTTTAGTAAAAAATAATGCAAAGATTTTTATTTTTATTTGCTTTTTTTTTTAAAGATTCTTCTTTTTTTAATATTTATTTTATTTATTTATTCCCTTTTGTTGCCCTTGTTGTTTTATTGTTGTAGTTATTATTGTTGTTGTTGTTGTTGGATAGGACAGAGAGAAATGGAGAGAGGAGGGGAAGACAGAGAGGAGGAGAGAAAGATAGACACCTGCAGACCTGCTTCACTGCCTGTGAAGCGACTCCCCTGCAGGTGGGGAGCCGGGGTTCGAACCGGGATCCTTATGCCGGTCCTTGTGCTTTGCGCCACCTGCGCTTAACCCGCTGCGCTACAGCCCGACTCCCAAGATTTTAATTTTTATATAAAAAAATCTTTATATATATATATGTAATCTCCCAAGTTTAGCCCTGAAAACTGATCAGTTGCCCCCACCCACCCTCCCAAAAAAAATCCAGAAGTGAAGAATTTTTCTCTTAGGTCACCTGATTGGAATGTTCCAGAGCTGGATCTTCCTTAGAGGTTCCCCCTACACACACCTGACCACCCACCCCCACTCTCCATCCTGCCAGCAGTCTCCCCCATAGCTGCAGGACAGATTGTTACAGGCCCAGCCTCCCACTCTAACCCCAGTGTGTGTGCGTGTGTGTGTGTGTGTGTGTGTGTGTGTGTGTACTCAAGATAAGGGGCCAGAAGGAAAGAGACACTCTCAGAAATGTGTGAGAACATGGCCAGGGAGAGACTGGGGAAGTGCTGGGTCGCTGGACTCCATGCTCCTCAAGTCCTCATATTGCAGAGGGGGAAAAAATGAGGCTGAGATGGTACATAGGTTCTTAGGTGTTGGTCTGCTTCTAATTCTGCTTCTAAGACCCCTTCTGTTTTGATCATCATGTTAGGTTCGTTTGCATTGCTTAACGCTGTGGTCTATTTACATAATCATTGTTTTGTTTGAGACCCGCACTGGTTTAATCCCCACTGGTTCGTGCTCTTTTTCCACTCTGCCCCCTCTCCTAGTCACATCCTGTTTCCCACTGTTTAATCCCCACGGGTTTGTGCACTTTTTCCTTCTCCCCATCCCCTATCTTACATACTTCCTCTTCCTGACACTTCCGCCTCAGGAGATATAAAGGACAGGATTTTTCTAATGAATGGAGATTTGATTGATTGCACTGCATCCCCGCTCATCAATAAAGACTGAACTGTGTTCCCAGCTCAGCCATGAGTCCCTGGTCATCTCCCGCCCTCGAAGCTAGCCCAGCACTTAGGGTTATCTAAGATGAGATCCTAGGGTTCTGTGACCTCATTCAGAAGAGTCCATCCTTCTGAAATAAGCTGAGGACTGTTACACTGTGCATAACTCCACAGAAAACAGTCAGCATTGAAGTTGACTTCATGATTGGGAAATAACAAGAATTCACTCTGACTGCGAGACACAGTCAGATTGGTTGTGTTTGGACCTGCTGCCTTTTCTATTTCTTTTATTGTTTCATCGTTCTACAAAGACAGTAACAATGATATTATCGTCAAATAGGTGTCAGTCAGATCACGCTGTTATCAATTGAACTTAGTACCTCAGCTCTATATATGAATGTTTACACCACTGTGTGTTCCATAGATTTGTACAATGGCTTTCTTAGAGACAGATGAGACGGGACAGTCAGGCAGGTTGCATTTTAGATATCAGGAAGGATGTGAGGCCTAGAGAGGAATATGAAAGTCGTGTGCCTTACTCACTCACTGGCGAATGAGACACTGGTTTTCCCCTATAGACCCAGAGCTTCCAGGATACAGGGTAAAAGTCCCACTCAACTTCCCAGCATTTCCTGTACAGACTGAAATGGGCGGTGGGGGAGGGGAGGGCCACAGCCATATGGGCTATTTTCCAATACTCCACAGATTTCACAACTCCATTAAAAGCAGAAGTCATTCTTTTTTGTTTTGTTTTGTTTTTTGCGTCCAGGGTTATTGCTGGGGCTCGGTGCCTGCACTACGAATCCACTGCTCCTGGAGGCTATTTTTCCCATTTTGTTGCCCTTATTGTTGCACTCATTGTAGTTATTATTGTCATAGCTGTTGTCATTGTTGGATAGGACAGAGAGAAATCAAAAGAGATGGGGAAGACAGGGAGAGAAAGACATACACCTACAGATCTGCTTCACCGCTTGCGAAGTGACCTCCCAGCAGGTGGGGAGCTGGGGGCTTGAACCAGAATCCTTACCTCGGCCCTTGGCTTTGCACCATGTGCGCTTAACCCACTGTGCTACTGCCCAACTCCCACAAAAATCATCCTTCATCACACCTTCTAAACCTGTCTGAACACTTATTTAAGAAACCAATATTCAAGAGACAAATGTTAGCAAGCAGAAAAGAGGTTTATTCAGGTGGTAGCAACCTGCAAAAGTGGTAGATTCATGTCTTCCAAACCGCCTTGCTTTCAGGCTTGGGTTTTAAAGGGAAAGAAAGGGTATTTGAGTGGGGTCTCCATTTTTGTTGCCAACACTACACAAAAGCTACCTGAAGTGAGTCACGGGCAGGTGTCCATCATCACTGTACATCAGAGACGTTCCCATGGGAAATCTCTTGTCTGCTCTGTACTTTCTGTCTGCATCTGGCCCCTGGCTTATCAGATACTTGCATATGGTTAGTGAGAACACTACTTTCTAGCTGACACTGCAAATATAGCAAAAGAAGAAGAAGAAAGAGAAGGAGAAGTAGAAGGAGAAGAAGAAGGAGAAGGAGAAGGAGAAGGAGAAGGAGGAGGAGGAGGAGGAGAAGAAGAAGAAGAAGAAGAAGAAGAAGAAGAAGAAGAAGAAGAAGAAGATGATGATGATGATGATGATGATGGCCAAAGTAAAGAGCATGGCTAAAGCATTTTGGCTAAATTACAATTTTGTTATTACTGCCCTCTCATATTAATTAAATAGTGATTTATATGACTACAAGTTAATAGGAGTATACATAAACACCATTCCCACCACCAAAAAAAACTGTGTCCCATCCCATTCCCTCCCACCCCCCAGTGCAGCCTAACATCCACCCTCACCATTTTCCCCCCTATTTTGTACCTCGAGAGTTATTGCTGGGTCTCGGTGCCTGCACTATGAATCCACTGCTCCTGGAGGCTATTTTTTCCTTTTGTTGCCCTTGTTGTTTAATCGTTGTTGTTATTATTATTGATGTTATTATTGTTGGATAAAACAGAAGTCAAGAGAGGAAGGGAAGACAGAGAAGGGGAGAGAAAGACAGACACCTGCAGACCTGCTTCACAGCCTGTGAATTGACCCCTTTGCAAGTGGGGAGCCGGGGGCTCGAACATGGATCCTGACGTTGGTCCTTGGACTTTATGCCATGTGCACTTAACCTGCTGCGCCACTGCCCGGCCCCCGAAATTACAATTTTAAATGAAGTCTCTCTTACCTAGTAACAGTAGGAGTGGGGCTTAACTCAGTCTGTCCCCTTCTTTATCTCAGGAAACATACAGACTAAAGGAGTTGGGTGGGGGAGGGTGGGCTGTCTTTTAGACCCCTGCTGGATGTGGCGAGGGCACTCCGAAAGGGGAGGGTTCTCTGGGATATGGAAAACAGAGAAGTAGGGTGGGTGGCGGTCCCACACCCATTCAAAATTCAAATGCAGAGCCAGCACTTTTCAGTGATTATTTTTCCCCAAAACTGTAGGTCACATGTTAGTGAGCCTTGCTTGATATAAGCTGAAAACCACATTTGAAATGGGCAGATGTTACAGTATGGAAATGGTGCTTGAACGAGATTGCTAGAAAGCTTAGGAGTCTGTGATTATCTTAAAGAATGGAATAGACAAGCGGAGAAAACCTCAATACATCCCTCATAGAAAAGGTAAGATCTGTGGCCCGGGAGGTGGCACAGTGGATAAAGTGTTAGACTCTCAAGCATGAGGTTCTGAGTTCAGCCCCCGGCAGCACATGTACCAGAGTGATGTCTGGTTCTTTCTCTCTTTCCTTCCTATCTTTCTCATCAATAAATAAATAAAATATTTTAAAAAAAGAAAAAGAAAAGGTAAGATCATTTTTATGAAGATTTTCTCCAGGTGTGTGTGTGCAGTGAATCATCAGTATATTTGTTCTGACGAGTCAAGTTTAATAAAGTTTCAAAGTTACAAATGTATGCTGATTTTCTTGGGAGAGTGTTATCTTTTGCTATTCTTTCTCTTCCTTTTCCTAACCATACATGTCTCCTCATGCCTCCATCACCTCCTCGGTCTTCTAAACCCCTGTTCCATCAAGTCACAGACATTTCTTTCTTTCTTTCTTTCTTTCTTTCTTTCTTTCTTTCTTTCTTTCTTTCTTTCTTTCTTTATCTTTGTTTATCAGATAGAGATAGCCAGAGATCGAGAGGGGTGGGGAAGATAGAAAGGGAGAGAGACAGAGAGACAGACACCTGCAGACCTGCTTCACTGCTAGTGAAGTTCTCCCCCTGCAGGTGGGGACCAGAGGCTCAAACCTGGGTCCTCTTGCACCGTAATGTGTGCGTTTAACCAGGTGCGCCACCGCCTGGCCCCCAATCACAGACATTTCTTTTTCCCTGTCTTCAGAACAAGCTGAGTATTGCTTGACATGAATCAGAGAGAAGGATCTCCTGTTAGGTCTCTTAGTGCACAGAAACCTGCGTACAGTGACAGAACCACTAAGACTGGAAGAGCTTTCAGCTGACTTGGAGCTCTCTACCAACACCTAGCTGTAAGGCTCGTAATCCAATAAATGAAACTTTGTGTAATCTTGTCCCCTTTCCTTCTTGTCAAAACTGAGATGGGGGAGTCGAGCAGTAGCACAGCAGTTAAGCGCAGGTGGCGCAAAGCACAAGGACCAGACTAGGGATCTTGGTTCAAGCCCCCGGCTCCCCACCTGCAGGCGGTGAAGCAGGTCTGCAGGTGTCTATTTTTCTCTTCCCCTCTCTGTCTTCCCCTCCTCTCTCCATTTCTCTCTGTCCTATCCAACAACGACGACATCAATAACAACAACAATAAAACAAAAAGGGCAACAAAAAGGGAAAATGAACAAGTATTAAAAAAAAAAAAAAAACCAAGATGGAGTCTCTATACTTAAAGAAGCAAAGACTACATACACACTGGCCCAGGCTTGTGTTTTGGATAAGGTGAAAACTCCTCCCTGGGAGGAGCCATTCTTTTGACTTCAACCGGACCAAGACAGAGCCTTAAGAATACTCTGTACTGGGAGCCAGGTGCTAGCGCCGCAGCAGGTTAAGCTGCTAGCACAGTATGAAGTGCAAGGGCCGGCACAAGGATCCCAGTTCAAGCCCGGGCTCCCCACCTGCAGGGGTGGAGTCGATTCACAAGCGGTAAAGCAGGTCTGCAGGTATCTATCTTTCTCTACCCCTCCCTGTCTTCCCCTCCTCTCTTGATTTTTCTCTGTCCTATCCAATAATAGCAATAACAACAACAACACTGGAAAAAAAGATGATCTCCAAGAGCAGTGGATTCATAGTGCAGGCACCGAGCCCCAGTGATAACCCTGGAAGCAAAAAAAAAAAAAAAAAAAAGTAGAATACTTGGCACTGATGAAGACCTCAGACCTCAGGCTACAGAGAACTGGCCAATGAAGTCTGCCCACTGGAGCTCTCCACAAGCTACAGTCTCCTTTCTCCTCATTACTCTTCTGGCTGCATCCTCCACCACTCCTTGTATATCCGATGTGTAATAATTGTAGACTCTTCATAAATACAGATGATTTGTCCTGGAAGGCTCCAACCCTTTTGGGCATAGAACCACTTCCTTGTTGTGTGGCACTAAGGCTTTGCTCATGTCTGGTACCACCACTCCTAGGCCCGCTATCTCATCCCCTTTATTTTACACAGACAGCTTTATGCTGTCTCTCCGGTTATCCCCTTTATTTTATTTATTTTTTATATTTTATATTTATTTATTTCCCCTTTTCTTGCCCTTGTTTTTTTATTGTTGTTGTAGTTATTATTGTTGTTGTTCTTGATGTCGTCGTTGTTGGATAGGACAGAGAGAAATGGAGAGAGGAGGGGGAGGCAGAGAAGGGGAGAGAAAGACAGACACCTGCAGACCTGCTGCACCGCCTGTGAAGCGACTCCCCTGCAGGTGATGGGGGAGGAGGCTCGAACTGGAATCCTTAAGCCAGCCCTTGTGCTTGGTGCTAAGTGTGCTTAACCCTTTGCGCTACCTCCCAACTCGCCATTCCCTTTATTTTAAACAGAGAGAAAGAGAAAGAAGCATCACAACTACACCTCCACTCACTCTCCCCCCGTATCTGAGTCTGGCTCTGTTGATGGCTTTGTTTTTTTGACAATGGGATGGGATTTTTGTTGTTATTGTTGTCTAACTTCTGTCAAATACAGTAGAGACTGGATGGAGCATGCCCTTCCTCCTATCAGGATATTAGTGTCAGGGGCCAGGCGGTGGCACACCTGGTTAAGTGCACACACTACAGTGTGCAGTGACCCAGTTTCAAGCCCTTGGTCCCCACCTGTAGGGGGAAAACTTCACGAGTGGTAAAGCAGGGCTGTTGGTGTCTCTCTGTCTCTCTCCCTCTCTAACCTCCCATCTCCTCCTCTCGATTTCTCTGTCTCTATCCAATAATAAATAAATAAAAAGAGAAAAAAAAATTAAAAAGGATATTAGGGTCAGAGTTCAAGTTAACAATCTAGGAGCTGTGAAGGTTGAGGGGGGGGTCCTCTTGTGACTGTATTCAGCCTCCGTGTAGGACAGTGTCCAGGCCCTCCAGTGATGGACTTTCATGGAAACGCATTTCAGGGGACCGAGCAGAAGTGCACCAGGTCAAGCACCCATTGCAGGAGGGGCAGGGACCCGTGCAATGATCCCAGTTCAAGCCCTTGGCTCCCCACCTGCAGGGGGTCATTTGACAAGTGGTAGAGCAGGTCTGCAGGTGTCTATCTTTCTCTTCCTCCTCAATTTCTCTCTGCCCTATCCAACAATAACAATAGCAACGACAAAAAAAATTTTTTTTAAATGGACGACAGGAGTAGTGGATTTGTAGTGCAGACACTGAACCCCAGCCATAATGCTGGAGGAAGAAAAAAAAAAACTCTATTCATGTGGTCCAAGCATTGAACCACAAGCATGTGGATAAAGCATTGAACTCTCAAGCATGAGGTCCTGAGTTCAATCCCTGGTAGCACATGTACCCAGAGTGATGTCTGGTTTCATTAATAAATAAATAGGGTGGTCCGGGAGGTGGCGCAGTGGTAAAGCTTTGGAATCTCAAGCATGAGGTCCCGAGTTCGATCCCCGGCAGCACATGTGCCAGAGTGATGTCTGGTTCTCTCTCTCCTCCTAAATAAATAAAATCTTTTTAAAAATTAAAAATAAACAAACAAACAAATAAATAGGGGAGTCGGGCGATAGCGCAGAGGGTTAAGCACACATGGCGCAAAGCACAAGGACCTGAGTAAGGATCCCAGTTCGAGCCCCCGGCTCCCTAGCTGCAGGGGAGTCGCTTCACAGGTGGTGAAGCAGGTCTGCAGGTGTCTGTCTTTCTCTCCCCCTTCTGTCTTCTCCTCCTCTCTTGATTTCTCTCTGTCCTATCCAACAACAATGACATCAATAAAAAACATTAATAACTACAACAATAAAACAAGGGCAACAAAAAAGAATAAATGAATATTTATAAATAAATAATATTTTTAAATGTTCTATTTATTAAATGGGCTCACCCCCTCCCAGTATTGTGTATGCCAGAAAAGAACAGAGCTCTCTTCTTTCCCTTTCATGGGATAAATAAATGAAATTAATTAATCTTTCAAAAAAATTTTATTATTATCTTTATTTATTTTTTGAATAGAAACTGCCAGAAATCGAGAGGGAAGGGGGGATAGAGAGGGATAGAGACAGAGAGACACCTGCAACAAGGCTTCACCACTCACAAAGCTTTCCCTCTGCAGGTGGGGACTGTGGGCTCAAATCTGGGTCTTTGCACATTGTAGCATGTGCGCTCAACCAGGTGCACCACCCCACCCGGCCCTCTAAATTAATTAATCTTTAAAAATATGTAACCATATTAGATTTTAAAAATTGAGCTTATGGTTTTTAAACACCTTGGAGACTAAGTCCACGCATCTGGGATGCCCTGCTCACCAGTGACCCATATGGCTTGACTGGATATTTTGTTCACAGATGATTTTAATGTTTAGACACCCCCCCATCCCACCCCACAGAATGAATGATCTCCATGGAGGAAATTAAAAATATGGGAGTCCGGCGGTAGCGCAGCAGGTTAAGTGCACATGGCGCAAAGCAAGGACCGGTGAAAGGGTCCTGGTTCGAGCCCCCGACTCCCCACCTGCAGGGGAGTCGCTTCACAGGTGGTAAAGCAGGTCTACAGGTGTCTATCTTTCTCTCCCCCTCTCTGTCTTCCCCTCCTCTCTCCATTTCTCTCTGTCCTGTCCAACAACGATGACATCAATAACTACAACAATAATAACTACAACAATAAAACAACGAGGGCAACAAAAGGGAATAAAAATAAAGAAATATAAAAAAAAGAAATTAAAAATATATATTTGTATTGCACCCAAGTAAAAGACTCTGGGGTTGGGGAGGGTTCAGGTCCTGGAACATGATGGCAGAGGAGGACCTAGAGGGGGTTGAATTGTTATGTGGAAAACTGAGAAATGTTACACGTGTATAAACTACTGTATCTTACTGTTGAGTGTACCCCACTAATTCCCCCAATAAAGAAAAAGTACTACTGGGGAACTAGGGGAGTGTTCACTGCTACAGCATATATTTCCATGACCGAAGACCCCAGAGTTCAAGCCCCTGGACCCCACCTGCAGGGGGAAGGTTTGCAAGCAGTGGAATAGTGCTGCACAGTCTCACCTCTCTGTTGCTCTCTCCCACTCTCACTCTTTTCCACCATGTGTCTCTTACCTTTTACAAAAAATGGTCACAGAAAGGGGGCTGGGTGGTGGTGTACCCATTTAAGCAAACATGGTACTGAGTGCAAGGACCTGAGTTTGAGCCCCCTGCTCCCCACCTGCAGGAGGGATGCTTCACAAGTGGTGAAGCAAGTCTGCAGGTGTCCATCTTTCTTTTAAAAACTTGTTTTACTTTAATTATCTTTATTTATTTACTGAATAGAGACAGTAAGAAATTCAGAGGGGGCAGTTGGGCGGTAGTGCAGAGGGTTAAGCGCATGTGGCGCAAGAGACAAGGATCGTTGTACGGATCCTGGTTTGAGCCCTCAGCTCCCCACCTGCAGGGGAGTCGCTTCACAGGCGGTGAAGCAGGTCTGCAGGTGTCTGTCTTTCTCTCCCCCTCTCTGTCTTCCCCTCCTCTCTCCATTTCTCTCTGTCCTATCCAACAACAACGACATCAACAACAATAACTGCAACAGTAAAAGACAACAGGAGCAATAAAAGGGAATAAATAAATAAATATTTTTAAAAAAGAAATCCAGAGGGAAGGGGAGATAGGGAGAGAGACAGAGACACTTGCAGCCCTGTTTCACCACTTGCAAAGCTTTCCCCCCTTGTGGGTGGCTGTTGGGCAGTATGACAGCTTCCCCCTGCTTAACTCTGCGGTCTATTTACATAACCACTAGAACCGTCCTGCCTGCAGGGCATTGGTTTAATCCCCACTGGTTCATACTCCCTTTTTACTTCGCCCCCTCTCCTAGATACACCCTGATTTCCACCACTCTCTTTTCACTTCACCCTCTCTATGTCACATCCTGTTTCCACCCTACTTGGCGAGTATATATACAGCTGCTCTTCTGATTAAACACACTTGGAATTGCCTTCTGCATCCGAGAGTCCTGGAGTCTCTCTCTCTCCTGCGACGCTAGCCTGGCACGAGTTCCTGATCCCTCTCCCACGCAGCAGCCTAGGTTGGCTCCAGTCAAGTTCTCTCCAACCCAGAGAGCACTTGCTCAGAAAGAAGCACCCTCAGGCAATTCTGGCAAGTGGGGTCCGGGGACTCAAACTCATATCCTTGCACATTATAATGTGCACTCAACCAAGGTGTCACCACCGGGCCCCTGCAGGTATCTTTCTTTCTAACTCACTACCTCCCCTCCCCTCTCAATTTCTCTCTGTCCTATCAAATAAAATGATGGGGGTGGGGAATGGCTGCCAGGAGCAGTGTATTTGTAGTGCCAGCCCCAAGTGCATGTGACTGAAGGCAAAAAATAAAAATAAAAAGCACAGAAACAGCAGATTCATCTAAATATTTAGCCTCAGTGGTAACCTTGGTGTCTATATCAAGCAAGCAAAGAACAAACCATAACTGGAGTATTTTACAAAAGGAATTAGAACCCAGGAAAATGCACTGCATCAAACACAGGTTAGGATTCAACAGACTATCTTTACAACTTTTATTCTTCCATTTGTAAGCAGAGAATCTAGCTTAGAGAGTACAGCTGGGTCCAAGGCACATCCAGGCACTAGTTCTGGACCCAGGCATCTACACAGCAGGTGAGGAGCACCTCATCTCCCCTTTCCAGACCTCCCAGAAAACAAGCTCTGACCATGCTTTGCTGAGGATGTCAGATGGTAGAAGAACTTAACCCAAGAGTTCACTTGGAGCTGTGACTGGTGGTGACTCTGTCTCTGGGTGTGACCAAAGACTGCTCACCCAGGCAACAGGAGAGTCACAAGTGTGTCATAGTCTTTGGAATTCAGGTGGCCATATACTGAGCCCAGGGAAAGGATCAATGCCTGTTGTATGCATTACATTGGTTTGGTCTAGCTCTCCCCGTCAGGAAAATTGGTATAGTCCTGCTAGTTTCGCGGGCCACTTGTCCCCGCCCGAAGGAACCCCGACAGAGTTCCAGAGTGACAGAGTTTGAGAGTTGTTGGCGCTGCCGCGGGGGAAGGAGACAGGAGAGTTCTGTTTGGTTATTAGTTTGGGTTAGTTTATGAATCGTTGTTCCTAAATTAAAAAAATACAGCTTCCCTGCCCAGTTGTGTGTCCCCAAGTCTCTGTCTACCGCCGCAACGCTAGCCCGGCCTGCTGGAGTGCCAAATTTTAACAACAAATGGCGCCCACGTGGACCTGACCTGCACATCTCTCAGATAAGTGAAGACAATTTGGCTACCTATGTACTATGGCCTTCTCTTCTGCTTGTAAAGAGATCTCCAAACGCCTCTGCCCTTTCTTCACGAGACTGTTTTGTTGTTTCTGGAACATTTATCTCTGGACCACTCTGTGGTTTCCACTCACTCGGGCGCACTCAGAACAGCCAGCGGAGTTGGGAAGAGCCAGCCAGCGGGCGAGAGGCGAGGTGCGGAGCTGCCGTTTCCACCTGGTGGAGCAGCCAGCCAGCCAGCCAGCCAGCCAGCCAGCCAGCCAGCCGGCCGCACCTGGACAACCCCGCGCACCGCGCCTGCAGCCCCACAGCCCCGCAGCCCGCAGGAGGCCGATGCCAACACGCTGGAGCCCGATGCCAGCACACAGGAGCCCGACACCAGCACACAAGAGCCCGATGCCAACACGCTGGAGCCCGATGCCAACACGCAGGAGCCCGATGCCAGCACGCAGGAGCCCAATGCCAACAGGCAGGCCAGCCCACAAAAGCCGGCTCTCCACCACGTGGTGCAGGGCACTGGGCGTGGGATCCCTCCACACTGCTCAGCCACTGTGAGCAGGGCAGCAGATATGACAGGGCCATGGGACAGGGCTGCGGTGGCCTATCCTGGCCGCCACCCCTGGGCATCTCGGCCTGCGCCTTCTACAAGGCTGGCCCGCCCGCCCTTGGGCTATGAATTCTGGACAGATCCCGAACTTCCCAGACCCCCCGGGCTCCCTGCCAAAACTGGGCACCCTGGCCGAGATCCTCAGCTCCGGTCTGAAGGCAGACAATCTGGAGTACGCAGAGATTCATGCAGAGATCGCAACCTACAATTCCTTGAAGTGGAGCTGCGCGGGAGGCCACCTCCAGATGGTGACCCCCCCCAACAACTAAGACAATACAGATCTAAATTCGTGTTTAAAATGACATGTCTTCGTAACAAAGGTTTCTCTCCTTGTATATTAATGATGTGTGTGTTTAAAGTTTGGTAAACAGTAACTTTAAGGCTAAATTCTTACTAGACAAAGTTAAATGAAAAAGGTTTTCAACGTAATTCTCATAAAGATAAAATTAACTTACATTTAAGTCTGAGGTAAAAATTAGTTAACAATCAATATATTTTAACTAAGTTGGTCTAAACAAAACCTGCGCACACCTAAGGTGTGTCTCCATCTTAAGTGGGTGTAACAAAAGGTTAAATAGACTTGTTGATATGTAAAACTCTTGATTACCTTCTCTATTAGAAATGATAGATTACACAATGGCTATGCTAATTACTCTCATGCCTGAGGTTTTCTTTCCTGCGCACACCTAGAGTGTGTCTCCATCTTAAATGAGTGTAACAAAATGTTAAAAAGATGTTGTTGATATGTAAAAGTCTCAAATTCCTTCTCTATCAGAAACATTAGATTGCGCTATGGTTATGCTAATAACAAGTTTTGTTTCATAGTAAGTAAATTGCAGCCAGCTGCCTTTGGGGCTCTAGGCCGTTCTCCGCCCCCATGCAAATGTCCGTCGAGACAAGTACGCCCCCCAGAGGTAGGAAATGTTTTTTTCTAAGCTGATAAAGTCTTGCCCACAGAGGCAAAAAATGGCCCCCTCAGGCCTTCCCTTGACAGCACACTGGTTCTTGTTACTCGCTTACATGTTTCTCCATGTTTGTGCCAGTTCCTTTTTTGAAAATGCCTGTACGATATAGGTTTCTGTTCACCCCCACCCCTGATACTGTAGGCATTTAGTTTAAAAAAAAAAAGAGAGAAATTGTTGTATGCTTTACATTGGTTTGGTCTAGCTCTCCCCCTGTCAGGAAAATTGGTATAGTCCTGCTAGTTTCGCAGCCCGCTTGTTCCCGCCTGAAGGAACCCCAACAGAGTTCCAGAGTGACAGAGTTCGAGAGTTGTTGGCGCCGCCGTGGGGGAAGGAGGCAGGAGAGTTCTGTTTGGTGATTAGTTTGGGTTAGTTTATGAACTGTTGTTCCTGAATAAAGAAATACAGCTTCCCTGCCCAGCCATGTGTCTCTGAGTCTCTGTCTCTGTCTACCACCGCGAAACTAGCCCAGCCAGCTGGAGCCTCCGAAAATAAACAACAAATGCCTACCCCTCCCAAAGCTCCAGCAATCTTCATTCCCTACCCCCACCCACCTCTCCCTGTGTAACTGGCAGGTGATACAGTGACTTCCAAGACCCATCCTCTGTCCACCAAGGACTACTGCACATAAAAGCACCATGGTTTGGTGCCATTACATTCTCACTGAAATGTCCTTGTATGTTTGCTGGAAATAAGACCATGCATTACCATCAGCATCCCAGAATCCCTTCCCCAGGGGTTTCTCAGCACTTGGAGAGAAGGCCATGTACCTTAACTAATCTATCACAGTGCACCACAGAAAAGCACTTGGCTCCTCTCTCCTCATTCTGGATGCTCGTTGTCACCAGCACTCAGAACTAGGCAATGGCTTTTGAGAGGTTTTTTTTTTGTTTTTGTTTTTGTTTTTTGCTTCCAGGTTTCTGGCTAGGGCTTAGTGCCTGCACTATGAATCCATTGCTCCTGGAGGCCATTTTTTTCCCTTTTTTTTTTTTTTTTTAACCAGAGCACTGTTCACCTCTGGTTTATGGTGGTGTGGGGGATTGAACCTGGGCCTTTGGAGCCTCAGGCATGAGAGTCTCTTTGCGTAACCATTATGCTATTTGGCCCCACCCCTTTTTTCCCTTTTTGTGGCCCTGTTTGTTTATCGTTGCTGTTGCTATTATTGTTGTTGTTATTGCTGTCATTGTTGTTGAATACGACACAGAGAAATCAAGACAGGAGAGAAAGACAGAGAGGGGGAAGAGAAAGAAAGACACCAGCAGGCATGCTTCACTGATTGTGAAGTGCCCCCCCCTTGCAGGTGGGGAACCGGGGGCTCGAACTGGGATCCCCACACCGGTCCCTGTGCTTTTTGCCACACGCACTTAACCCACTGCACTGTCACCTGGCCCAGCTTTTGAGTTCTTATCCCAGATGGATGACTATGCAGAACAAAGAAGTAGACATTCAGGAGAGGTAACACATGGTCCAAGACGCAGTAAAAGACTAGGAACCAGGAGAGCTGAACAGTGGGTGAGAGTGTGGATGACGGGCATATGGAAAGCACCTGACTCACAGACCTAGACCTCCATCCCCACCCCAGGCCCAGCACCTGGCTGCATTTGCCTCCACTGGAACCCTACCGCTGGTTACAGCACTAGTCTGGGGGCACGGTCAGATCACGCCCTAACCTACCACTAGGGCCCCCTGCTCCCAATTGGCTGTGACATGATGCACACCTAGGGGTGGCCCAGGGATGGCTGAGTGTGAGCTACGATGGAAGAGCTTGTGTTGAGGACTGGGCTGTCCACCAGCCCTCAGTGGTTAGAGATCACTCCTGTGTGGGGCAGAAATGGGGGGAGGCAGAAAAGATATGGGCTGCTCACCACAGAGCAGCTGTGGTAGGGGCTGCCCTATAGTCTCTGCAGGGAGGCTGGGGTCTCTCACTGGAATGAGTGCAGCCTGCACTGTTCCCAGCTGTGACCATGAGCTGCGAGCTCAGACCAATAGGAACTCAGAGTCTACACAGGCTCTGGTGCTAGATAGAAATATATATGTGGGCCCTGGGTAGGGTGGATGGCGGTAAATAGTTAATTCTATCTATTTTAATAAAATCCACAGAATTTTTTTTCAGTAATAGGAGCTACTCTCTGCCCTAGTTCAACTTTCTAGTTTTTTTTTACACTGACACCATTTTCTCAGACAGTATTTTCTTTTTCTTTTAATTGTTGTAGTTATTATTGTTGTTATTACTGATGTTACTGTTGTTAGATAGGACAGAGAGAAATAGAGGGAGGAGGGGAAGACAGAGAGGGGGAGAGAAAGACAGACACCTGCAGACCTGCTTCACCACCTGTGAAGCAACTCCCCAGCAGGTGGGGAGTCGGGGGCTCAAACCAGGATCCCTGAGCTGGTCCTTGTGCTTTGCACCACCTGCACTTAACCCACTGTGCTACTACCAGACTCTCCAGACAGTATTTTCATCCAACTTCATGCTAGCTATCAAACTCAAGCAAAAACTACCATAGTCATGGGCCCCTAGAAACATGCCTAAAATGGATTTCCAAGCTTTCTTCCACCCCAAGAGCCCCAATCCCATTTGCTCTGTTACTATTTATTATTATTATTATTCCTGTTCACTAACCATTTTGTCTCACTTTATGTCCTGCCACCTTCCAGACACCAAGTTGCAGACACAACCACGATTCCACCCTGACTTCTCTGGGCAGATGATCTCACATTGTGTCCTGGGACTTCACCTCTCTAATGCCCTTCCTCACTAGGGAAAGACAGAGACAGGCTCAGTATGGATTGATCTGCCAATGCTCAATTTCAGTGGAGAAGTAATTACAGAAGCCAGAACTCCTACCTTCTGCACCCCCAAAACAACTTTGATCCATGCTTTCATTGGGGGAAAAGTGATAGTGAGAGAGGATAAGAGGGCACTGAACTCCTGTACTGTCAGGTCCCAGAGAAAGGGAATGAAAAAGAGAAATATTTGGATGTAGTAATAGGGTTATGTGTGGTTTGGAGGGGTAAGTAGGATTGGATCTGGAAGAAAAAGGGGGAAAATAAGTGCAAATGTAGACGGATAGTTGTAGAGATGACAGTTGACCCATGTCTGCAACCTCAGGAGAACTGTGGTAATTTGCAATGGAGGGATTTGGGATTAAGAACTCTGGTGGTGGGAACAGAGTGGGATTTTATCTCTGCTGACATGTAATTTTGTAAATCAATATTAAATCACTATTAAAAAATAAAATAAAGTGGTCCAGGGGGTGGCGCAGTGGATAAAGCACTGGATTCTCAATCATGAGGTCTCAAATTCAGTCCCCGGCAGCACATGTACCAAAGTGATGTCTGGCTCTTTCTCTCTCTCTCTCCTCCTATCCTTCTCATGAATAAATAAATAAATTGTTAAAATAAAATAAAAAATAAATAAATAAATAAGAAAGAAAGGTTATGGGCTGAAAATGGGGGGTGCTGGAATCCAGGTTACAGTAAAACCACAGTGACATCTATTTTCTGACTCCCTTAAATACACTGGATTCAAATCCCACCCCAGAATAGAAAGGGAAAGATGGTTAGTTCAGGGAGTCGGGCGGTAGTGCAGCAGGTTAAGCGTGTGTGGTGCAAAGCACAAGGACTAGCATAAGGATCCCGGTTCGAGCCCCCAGCTCCCCACCTGCAGGGGAGTCACTTCACAGGCGGTGAAGCAGGTCTGCAGGTGTCTATCTTTCTCTCCTCCTCTCTGTCTTCCCCTCCTCTCTCCATTTCTCTCTGTCCTATCCAACAACAGCAACAAAATAGAAAAGAAAGCTTCCAGGATCAGTGGATTTGTAGTGCAGGTACCGAACCCCAGCGATAACCTTGGAGGAAAGAAAAATTGTATTAGTGATTTAATATTGATTTACAAATTATAAGATAATAGGCATATAAGTCTGCACCACCAGAGGTCTGTATCCCCAGTCCTTCCATTGGAAGCTATAGCAGTTCTCCAAAGGTTGCAGTTAGAGGTTAACTATTATTTTTACAACTAGCTGTCTATATTCATATATATTTGCTCACCTTTTCCCCCATGGTCCCGTCTTCTCTTCCATTCCAAGTAACACCTACACCTATTACTGCTTCCAAATGTCCCTCCCTTTTCCTCTTCACTTTCCGGGTCCTGGTGGAATTAGGTTTCAGAGCTCTCTGGTTATCTTCCCTGCTATCATTTCTCCCCCTTCTGGAGTATGAATCAAACTTATTTTTGGGGTGGAGAAGGTGGGAGTTCTGGCTTCTGTAATTGCCTCTCTGCTGGACATGGGCATTGGCGGGTGGATCTACACCCCCAGCCTGTCTCTCTCTTTCCCTGGTGGGGTAGGGCTCTGGGAGGGGAGGTTCCAGGACACATTGCTGAGGTCTTCTGCCCAGGGAAGTCAGGATGGGATCCTGGTAGCATTTGCAACTTGGTGGCTGAAATGCAGTAAGATACAAAGCAAGACAACATGATTAATGAACAGGAACCACAAAAGTAGAAATTTTTAGACTGGAAAAAAGAGAGGAAGTCCATTTTAAGTCTGTTCCTAGGGGCCCATGACTTTTGTAGTTTTTGCTTGAGTCTGACATTCCCTGGGGTCCCAGCCCTTCTCCACCCGACTCGCTGCGCCCCGGCCTGTACCCCCACCAGGGGCAAGGGTCCCTCATCTGTTCCAGTCAGTGCTCTCATCTTGACCAGCACGGGGTCACAGGGGGTCCCGGGAGGAAGGCCCAGGAGGGGATATGCGTGTGTGTGTGTGTGTGTGTGTGTGCGCGCGTGCGTGTGTGTGGTGTGTGTGTGGTGTGTGTGTGTGTGGTGTGTGTGTGGTGTGTGTGTGTGTGGTGTGTGGTGTGTGTGTGTGTGTGGTGTGTGTGTGTATGTGGTGTGTGGTGTGTGTGTGTGGTGTGTGTGTGTGGTGTGTGTGGTGTGTGTGTGTGAGGTATGTGTGTGTGTGTGGTGTGTGTGTGTGTGGTGTGTGTGTGGTGTGGTGTGTGTGTGTATGTGGTGTGTGGTGTGGTGTGTGTGTGGTGTGTGTGTGTGGTGTGTGTGGTGTGTGTGTGTGTGTGAGGTATGTGTGTGTGTGTGGTGTGTGTGGTGTGTGTGTGTGGTGTGTGTGTGGTGTGGTGTGTGTGTGGTGTGTGTGTGTGTGGTGTGTGTGTGTATGTGTGGTGTGGTGTGTGGTGTGGTGTGTGTGTGGTGTGTGTGTGGTGTGTGTGGTGTGTGGTGTGTGTGTGTGGTGTGTGTGTGTGGTGTGGTGTGTGTGGTGTGGTGTGTGTGTGGTGTGTGTGGTGTGTGTGTGTATGTGTGGTGTGGTGTGTGTGTGTGGTGTGTGTGTGTGGTGTGTGTGTGTGTGTGGTGTGTGTGTGTGTGGTGTGTGTGTGTGGTGTGTGTGTGTGGTGTGTGGTGTGGTGTGTGTGGTGTGTGTGGTGTGGTGTGTGTGGTGTGTGTGGTGTGTGTGTGTGGTGTGTGTGTGGTGTGTGTGTGTGTGTGGTGTGTGTGTGGTGTGTGTGGTGTGTGTGTGTGTGGTGTGTGTGTGTGTGTGGTGTGTGTGTGTGGTGTGTGGTGTGTGTGTGGTGTGTGGTGTGTGTGTGTGTGGTGTGTGAGTGTGTGTGTGTGTGGTGTGTGTGTGTGGTGTGTGTGTGTGTGTGAGTGTGTGTGAGTGTGTGTGTGTGTGTGGTGTGTGTGTGTGTGTGTGTGTGTGGGGGTGTGTGGTGTGTGTGTGTGTGTGTGGTGTGTGTGTGTGTGTGGTGTGTGTGTGTGTGTGTGGTGTGTGTGTGTGTGTGTGGTGTGTGTGTGTGTGGTGTGTGTGTGTGTGTGTGGTGTGTGTGTGTGTGTGTGGTGTGTGTGTGTGTGTGTGGTGTGTGTGGTGTGTGTGTGTGTGTGTGTGGTGTGTGTGTGTGTGTGTGTGTGTGTGTGTGGTGTGTGTGTGGTGTGTGTGTGTGTGTGTGTGTGTGTGTGTGTGTGTGTGTGTGTGTGTGTGTGTAGACACCAGGTGCAGCTTTGGGCAGATGTGTGTTGGGGGGTGGCTGCAGCGACAGGAACTGGGGGCGGAGGGTGGGGGCCGGGCAGCCCGGAAGCCGCGCCGAGGAGCGAGGTGGGGACCGGGAGGTGGCCGGGAGGGCGCGGCCCGCCGCCATTGGCCGGGTTGGCCGGGGTGGGGTGCGGGGGGCGGGCCGAGGGTTGGGTCCCGTCCCGCAGCGCCGCTGGGCCTGCAGTCCCTGCCGCCGTCCGAAGAGCTAGAGCCGCGAACGCCGAGCCGGTGCCCGCCATGAGGGAGATCGTGCACATCCAGGCGGGCCAGTGCGGGAACCAGATCGGCACCAAGGTGCGCGGGGCTCCTGGCGCGCAGACCGCGCGGACCCCGGGTGGGGTCGCACCCGCACATCAGCCCTCGGCCCTGCTCCCCGGGGCTCCCCGGCTGTGCCCGAGGCGGGTGGGGCGCGGCCAGGAAGGGGCGTCTGGGTTTGGGGCTCCCCCCACTTCCCACCCCTGCGCCCAGCTGGGAGCGGCTGAGACGCGGCCGGAATTCGGTGGCGCGGGGAGCACCTCGGCTTCTGGGGCCCCCCGGGCGGGCTTCTGAGCGGCTGTCACCCCCACCCCCAGTTTTGGGAAGTGATCAGCGATGAGCACGGCATCGACCCGGCCGGAGGCTACGTGGGCGACTCGGCGCTGCAGCTGGAGAGGATCAATGTCTACTACAACGAGTCGTCGTGTGAGCAGCCCCGGCCCCGCACCCCGACTGTCTCCCCAGCCCTGTCCATCCCCCACCACACACTCCTCCTCCTCCCCGGGCCCATCTGCGTCCCATCCTCATCCACAATGTGCCCACCCAGCCCCTCCCGGACCCCGGCCACCCCCCACCCCGGTCTTTAGACCCCGATCCCCCTTTTTGCACGAGAGTGTGAGAGTGTTTTGCTCTTGGAAAAGTTCTCCCCGAGGTCTAACAGGATCCCGGCTCCTCCCTTGCTCCCCCTGGGGCGGGAAATCGGAGGTCTGTTTATTTCAAACAGCTGCTTCAGGCCTATCCCGAGTCTGGACTCTCCTCCCAGACTGTCCGTTAGGGGTTGATTTGATTGTGAAATCAAAGTGGGCCGAGTCTGCCTCCCACTCCCCCCCACCCCCAGTTTAAATTTTCTCTCGTAATGGGTGTTCTTGGCTCAACGCTGGAGAAACATGCCCTTAAATGACTCTTCTGACTCCATGCAACCCTTCAGAGAGACTCCACACACGACGAGCTGGGAACTACAGGCAGACCTATGTAGCTGGGCGAGTTAAGTAACAAGTCCCAGGATGTGGGTTACTCAGATTTGGGACTAATATTGACCCTGACCTGGGTATCTATATCTGCCTGCATCTCTATTTGTATCTATACCTGTATTGCAGCTACATGCAAGCATTTCTGTAACCATTTCTAGTGTCAAAGTGATACAGGGGCACAAAACCGCAAAAAAAAAAAAAAAAAAGATAAGGCTTTGAAAGAATAGTCAGAGTATGCTACCCAACCACAGAGGATCCGTGAGATGCCACTCTCAGTGCTTTAGTCACTTGCTGCCTTTCAGGACAGAAACTGGGAAGAACAGGAGGATCCATACATGTGGATTTTAGACACCAAGCAACTGGGATGAAAGATCTAGAACTCTGGGGCATTGAAATGAACTTTTGTAAAAAATATATATGTATAGATTCTGTCACTTGGTTTTCTTTTTCTTATGTTGTATTTTAATTTTTACTTACCAGAGCACTGGTCAGCTTTGGCTTATGGTGATGCGGGGCGGGGGGGGGGGGGGGGGGGACTTGAACCAGGTACACTGGAGCCTCAGGCATGAGAGTCTCTTTGCATAACTCTTATGCTATCTACTTCGGCCCTGAAATGAACTTTCTAAATAACACTAAGGAAAATTCTGGGGCACATGCAGTACACTTCCTCTGCAGGCTCTGCCAGGCCACTTCCTTTCCTCAGTCTGGAAGTGCATTGCCAGGCAGAAGTTGTAAAGCAGTGGCCAGGTACCACCATGCAGCCCAACTTCACTGGCAACAATGTCTTGTCCAGTTGTCCTGAAAGTGTGTTTACAGATGAAAATGCTACATTCGTAAATTTCATTCTTCACTTAAGAGTGTGTTCATGGAAACAACCAGTACCTGAAGCAGGGTGCTAAACTTAGCGCGCGCGTTTGTGCATGCACGGAAAGGAGCTGCCCCAAAGCAGAACAAATGTCATAGCAACATTACAGTTTGCTTCAACACAGAAAGCTTCTTTCCATGGAGCTGGAAAAGTAAAACTTTCCTAACAGGAAAAAAAAAAAAGTGTCAGCTTGAACTGGAAAATGCAGGGATAGGACATCAGAAGAGGTGATTTTTCACCCTGCTATTCCTGCACTTCCTCTACCCTGCATGTCTGGGCCGGTTTCCTCGTCTGGGCAATTCAAGGGTGGGATTATGTGCTACCAGGCCCCTTCCAGTGTGATTTTCTGTGATGCTGAGAAAACCAAGCCCCCTCCCTGCAGAAGCACATGCATCTCAGCAGGCTGTAGGTGGGACTTGCTATGGGGAAGGCTATGACGCCAGCACAGACAGTAACCTTGGCAATGGGCTGTGTTCTCTTGCAGCTCAGAAATACGTGCCCAGGGCCGCCCTGGTGGACTTGGAGCCAGGCACCATGGACAGTGTACGCTCTGGGCCCTTCGGGCAACTCTTCCGACCTGACAACTTCATCTTCGGTAGGTTCCATCTTTCCTGTTTTCTTCTGATTTTACATAATCATTTATTGATTTTTATATATCGAGAGAGAGGAAGGACATCTGTGGCACTGCTCCCCTACTCATGAAGCCTCCCCCTTGCAGATAGGGACTGGGGTCTTGAACCTGGGTCCTTGCACATGGTAACCTATGCACTTTACTAGGTGTGCTACTGCCTGACCCCAACTTATTCACTGTTAAAGGTTTATTTCATATGAGAAGTCAGACCACCCACCACTGAGGCCTGAGTATTTGGGGTTTTTTTTAAGTCTTTTTTTTCTTTAATATTTATTTATTTATTCATTCCCTTTTTGTTGTCCTTGTTGTTTTATTGTTGTAGTTGTTGTTTTATAGGACAGAGAGAAATGGAGAGAGGGGGAGAGAAAGATAGACACCTGCAGACCTGCTTCACCGCTCATGAAGTGACTCCCCTGCAGGTGGGGAGCCAGGGCTCGAACCCGGATCCTTCCAGTCCTTGCGCTTTGTGCCACCTGCACTTAACCCACTGCACTACAGCCCGACTCCCTGTTTTTTGGTTTTTTTTAACCAGAGCACTGTTAAGCTCTGGTTTATGGTGCTGTGGGGGATTGAACCTGGGACTTTGGAGCCTCAGGCATGAGAGTCTGTTTGCATAACCATTATACTGTCTACCCTCTGCCTGAGTATTGAGCTGTTTCCTTGACTGCACTTCTCTCTATTTTTTAAACATCAAAGTTTTTTTTATGTGCAAAATAAAAGAAAAAAGCCACAAGAAAACCAGTGAAATAGCTCACTTAGACATTGTGCTCTGTCACCATGCGTGAGACCCAAGTTCAAACAACGGCCTTACTGTGTTGAAGGCAACCTTCATGCTGTGGTTTCTTTCTCTCCCCTTCTTCCTATCCCTCATCTGTATCTAAGGGGAAAAAAAAAAAAGACTTTCATGCCTGAAGCTCCAAAGTCCTAGGTTCAATCCCAGCCAGACCTGAACAGCACTCTGGTAATAGTAATAACAATAACAATAAATAAAAATAAAATCACATAACATGACATAGAAAATCTTTGAGTGAGGTGTCAGGTGGTAGTGCACCTGGTTGAGTGCACATGTTATAAAGCACAAGGACCTGGGTTCAAGTCATCCCCCACCTCCTCCATCCCCACCTGCAGGGGGAAAGCTTCATGAGTGGTGAAGTAAGACTGCAGGTGTCTCTCTGTCTCTCTCCTTCCCCCTTCCTCTCAATTTCTGGCTGTTTCTATCCAATAAATAAAAGTTAATGAAGAAAAAAATCTTAGAGTGGAGGTTGGAAGTCATCACATGGGAGTTTGTCAGTATTGCAGTGGGTTAAGCACAGGTGGTGCGAAGCGCAAGGACTGGTGTAAGGATCCTGGTTTGAGCCCCTAGTTCCCCACCTGCAGGGAGTCACTTCACAGGTGGTGAAGCAGATCTGCAGGTGTCTATCTTTCTCTCCCCCTCTGTCTTCCCCTCCTCTCTCCATTTCTCTCTGTCCTATCCAACAGCAATGGCATCAATAACAACAACAATAATAACTACAACAGTAAAACGACAAGGGCAACAAAAGGGAAAATAAATAAGTAAAATATAAAAAAATTAAAATAAAAAAGAATTTACAAAGAAAAAGTCATCATCACCTGAATTAACCTCATCATTGGGAACTCTTTTAGGTCTTGACTTTTTCTGTAGGGAAGCTATAACCATTATGCTATCTCTCCACCCACATGTGGTTTTATTTTATCAGAATTGACAAAATCTGACCACCTACCTCACTTGCATCTAAAAAAAAAAATGCAGATAACCTCTACCCCTCTGCAGACTGCCAAAAGAAAAAAAAAGTGGTATTGTTAGTATTAACCAACCTCTGTCACCTAGTAACCATTATTTTTAGAATCAAGGTTACATCAAAGTATACAAGAGCAGCACAATCTTGGAGGGTTTCATTGGTACATGACTTAATCACCTTGCAGCAGTGTCAGCCAATGACCCGCTGGAACTGTGACCACGCAAGACCAGAGTTCACGAGGAGTTAGTGAGTTCTCTGGGCATCCTTCCTCCCCGAAGCATGACAAACCACAGAACCAGTGGGACAAGGCAAGCTGCTGATAATTGGCTTAAGGAAAGGTTTCATCACCTTTGATCTTACAGATGAACCAGAATGAGGCTCTCTGCCTTTTCTTACATCAGCAAACCTAAGTTACCAATATTTTATCCACAGATAGGGATATTACATTTCCTTCTTTCTTTCTTTCTTTCTTTCTTTTCTTTTTTTTTTTTTTTACCTCCAGGGTTTATCACTGGGGCTCGGTGCCTGCACTATGAATCCACTGCTTCTGTGGCCATTGTTTCCCTTTTGTTGCCCTTGTTGTTTATCGTTGTTGTCTTTATTGTCATTATTGGACAGGACAGAGAGAAATCGACAGAGGAGGGGAAGACGGAAGGGGAGAGAAAGATACACACCTGCAGACCTGCTTCAACGATTATAAAGCAACCTCCCTGCAGGTGGGGAGCTGGGGGCTCGAACCAGGATCCTTATGCCCATCCCTGCGCTTTGCGCCATGTGCGCTTAACCCACTGCCACCACTCGCCCCCATTACATTTCATTTTATGCTTGCCTGGGATCAAACCCAGAGAAGGTACATGCAGAGCACATGCTAGGGGCCGGGCCTTGGCGTACCCGGTTAATTGTACATAGTACTAAGAGCAAGGATCTGAGTTTAAGGCCCCCAGCTTGGGATGGGGAGAGGATGCTTCACAGGCGGTGAAGCAGGTCTGCAGGTGTCTTATCTTTCTCTCTCCCTCTCAGTCTCCCCTTCCTCTCTCCATTTCTCTCTGTCCAATAAAATAGAATAAAATAGAAATAAAATAGAAAATATGGCCGCCAGGAGCAGTAGATTCATTGTTTCAGCACCCAGCCCCAGTGACAATCAGGAAGCAAAAAAAATACCTGCTGTATCTCTAAGCCTGGGCCTCTGCACACTACATTTTTGTTGTCGACACAGCATGGAGAGAGCCTTGTGTCCCTCCATCTGGAGCGCTGATGAGGGCCTCAGATACTCACTGCCGAGCACGTGCTGCGCATGGCCCCCGGATATTTCACTGAGAACATCTGTTGCTATGAGACAGTGGCAAAATATTTTCAGAAGTCACCAGCTTCCTCTTTTTGTCAAGACCAGAGAGAACTTCATGGCTAATTGTGCTATAAATATTGAGGAAACTGAGTGAATGGTGTGAGCTGCCAGGAGAGTTGGGTTCAGAGTAAATGCACTCAGGACTAGGGCCAGCTGACTTTCTATAGCTCTGTGTCTGCTTACTACCACCAGCTTGGCTTCAGATGTTGCTTTCAACTCCATTTCGGTGAAATAATTCCTAGCTTCTCTGACAGTGGCATTGGCAATTCATCCACTGTAAAGGTGTACTCGTTCTTGTCCTTCTTCTTTCCTTTTTAAAACTATTTATTTATTTCCTTTTGTAGCCTTATTGTTGTAGTTATTATTGTTTTTTGTTGTATTTGCTTATTTATTTATTCCCTCTTGTTGCCCTTGTTTTTTTATTGTTGTAGTTATTATTATTGTTGTCGTCATTGTTGGGTAAAACAGAGAGATGGAGAGAGGAGGGGAAGACAGAGAGGGGGAGAGAAAGACAGACACCTGCAGACCTGCTTCACCGCCTGTGAAGCGACTCCCCTGCAGGTGGGGAGCCGGGGCTCGAAACGGGATTCTTACTCCAGTCCTTGCGCTTTGTGCCACCTGCACTTAACCCGCTGCGCTACAGCCTGACTCCCTGTAGCTATTATTGTTGTTGTCACAAGCACACAGTTTCATTCTGCACCTGGCCCCCCACAGTTCTCTTCTTTTCCTCTCCAGAGTTCCTCGCTTTGATGCCATACACTACACCCAGTTCATGTTTCACTTTGCCTGATTTTGTACATGTGCAGCAACATCTACCTAGGAAACTACAGAAGTATCACTGTGAGGTCTAGAGGGGCTGGTTTTCACAGAGACTGTGGCCTTGTCTCTTACTGAGCCCCGTTCTCGCTGGCCTCCCAGAGCTGCTCTGCGCACGTAAGCTGTCTCCTCAGTGCTCATCAACACTGGCGTGTCTGCAAGTCCTTTGATCTCCGTCAATTCATAGGAAGAGAGAAAAAAAAACAAAAAAAAACTCCATCTCCTTGTTTGGGTTTGCATTTCCCTTATGAGGAGTATGTCAAATATTTAATTACTTGAAATTCCTTCCTTATGAGTAGTCTATTTATATCCTTTGCCCATTTTTTCAAAGGGTGTTGTTTCCTTTGTGGATTTATAGAATGTCTTTATTCAAGTCAGTACACACGGACACACACACACACACACACACACACACACACATACACACACACACTTTTCCCACCTGAATTATTGCTGGGGCTCTGTGCCTGCACAATCCCAGGGCTCCTGGTGGCTTTTTATTATTATTATTATTTTATTTTAATCCCCTTTTGTTGCCCTTGTTTTTATTGTTGTAGTTATTATTGTTGTTGTTATTGATGTTGTTGTTGGATAGGACAGAGAGAAATGGAGAGAGGAGGTGAAGACAGAGAGGGGGAGAGAAAGATAGACACCTGCAGACCTGCTTCACCACCTGTGAAGCGACTCCCCTGCAGGTGGGGAGCCGGGGGCTCGAACCGGGATCCTTGTGCAGTCCTTGCTCTTCGCGCCACGTGCATTTGACTTGCTGCGCTACCGCCCAACCCCTCCACTTATTATTATTATTATTATCATTATTATTATTATTCAGATGGGGACTGGTGCAGCCTCTGCTGCCACAACACCTCCCGTCTCCATGTGGTACCAGAGCCCGTGACTGGCAAGGCAGCCGCCTTACCTGGTGTGCTCTCCCGCCGGCCCTTCACCAGCATGGGGTTTTGTTGTTGTCGTTTGTTTTTTGTACATGGGGACTATCTGGTAAGGAGTGCTACAAGATACTTTCTTTTTTCTGCTTTATTGTTATTAGGAACTCTTTGAATCCCTTGGATCTGGATGGCTGATCTGGATGGCACAAGTCGGGGAAACTGTTATTTTTTCTTTTCTCTTCTTCTCCTTTCCTTTCCTTTCCTTTCTTTTCCTTTCTTTTCTTTTCTTTTCTTCTCGCTGACAGGGTTATTGCTGGTGCCAGCACTAGGAGTCCACTGTACCTGACAGTCATTTTTCCTTTTTTCTTTCTTTCTTTTTTATGCGATAGAACAGAGAAAAATTGAGAGGGGGGAGAGAGAGGGGGGAGAGAGAAAGACACCTGCAGACCTGCTTTGCCACTTGTGAAGTATCTGTCCTGTAGGTGGAGAGCTGGAGGCTCGAACCCAGATCCTTGTGCGGATGGGTCCTTGTACTAAGTACTACGTGTGCTTAACAGGGCATACCACCACCCAGCCTCCTCTGTGATTATTTCTTCAAATAGATTTTTACCCCTTTCCCTCTTCTTCTGGAACCCCCTATGATGTGCAGTTATTCCTTTATATATTTTTTTTACATTTTTTATTAGTTTTATTTATTGGATAGAGACAGCCAAAAATTAAGAGGGAAAGGGTGATAGAGAGGGAGAGAGACAGAGAGACCCCTGCAGCGCTGCTTCCCCACTTGTGAAGCTTTCCCCCTGCAGGAGGGGGCCAGAGCTCAAATCCGGATTCTTGGGCACTCAACGAGGTGCGCCACCACCTGGCCCCGGAGCTATTCCTTTCAATAAGGTTTTTTCTATAGTTTCTTTTCCCCTTTGTTTTCATTTCCTTTCCTTTCTACTGGCCTGTTTAGGTGTTTGATTATTTTCCCTTTTATTGCCCTTGTTGTTTTACTATTGAAGTTATTACTGTTGTTGTTATCGATGCCATCACTGTGCACTTAAACGGTGCACCACTGCCCGGTCCCCAGTTGTATTTATTTGTTTATTTATATTTTTTCCTCCAGAGTTATCACTGAGGCTCGGTGCCTGCACTACAGATTCACTGCTCCTGGAGGCTATTTTTTCCCTTTTGTTGCCCTTGTTGTTTTTATTGTTGTAGTTATTATTGTTGTTGTTATTGATGTTGTTGTTGGATAGGACAGAGAGAAATGGAGAGAGGAGGGGAAGCCACAGAAGGGGAGAGAAAGACAGACACCTGCAGACCTGCTTCACCACCTGTGAAGCGACTCCCCTGCAGGGACCAGGGCCTCAAACCAGGATCCTTACACTGGTCCTTGCGCTTCGCACCATGTGCGCTTAACCCACTGCGCTACCGCCCAGCCCCTATTCTTTATTCTTACTGTATTTCTTTTTTTTAAAAGATTTTATTTATTTATTAATTAGAAAGATAGGAGAGACAGAGAAAGAACCAGACATCACTCTGGTACATGTGCTTCCAGGGACAGAACTCAGGACCTCAAGCTTGAGAGTCTAGTGCCTTAGCCACTGCGCCACCTCCCGGACCACTATTCTTACTGTATTTCTTTAGCTATATTATTTTTGTTTGAAGCTTTCTCATATTTTATCCACCCTTGTTCTAGCTCATTTTGTTCACTGATTTTTTTCTTTCAATGAGCATTCTTAGAATTGTTGCTTTGAGCTCTTTTAGCTAAGTTACGGATGTCACTTGCATTCAGTGTTTCCAGTGTCTTTGTTTTGTTCATTATTTGCAGTCTATTCCTCTGTCTCTTCCTTTTGCTTACAATTTGTTGTCTTCTCTGGGTTGAGTTAAACAGTTCTCTTTCCTTAATTTGATGTGTTGGCCTTATATTAAGATGTAAGGTTTAGGGGGACGGGCGGTGGCACACCTGACTAAGCACACGTATCGCCATGCGGAAGGATCCAGGTTCCAACCCCTGTTCACCACCTGCAAGGAGAATGCTTTATGAACGGTGAAGCAGGTGTCTGTCTCTCTCCCTCTCTATCTCCTCTTCCCTCTCAATTTCTCTCTGTCCTGTCAAGTAAAGATAACATAGCAAGAAAGAAAAAGGGGCCGGGTGGTGGCGCTCTTGGTTGAGCGCACATGTTGCAATGCTCAAGGACTCAGGTTTGAGCCCCAGTCCCCACCTGCAAGGGGAAAGCTTTGCAAGTGGTGAAGCAGTGCTGCAGGTGTCTCTCTCTGTCCCTCTCCCTTCCTTTGACCCCCCTCCCTCTCAATTTCTGGCTGTCTCTATCCAGTAAATAAGTAAAGATAAAAAAAAAGAGAGAGAAAGATTTTTTAAAAAGAAAAAAGAAAGAAAAAGAAAAAGCGGACCACTAGGAAGCAGTGGATTTGTAGTGCTGGCACCAACCCCCAGTGATAACCCTGATTGGAAGAAAAAAGAGAGAGAGAGTCAGGTGGTAGTGCAGCGGGTTAAGTGCAGGTGGCGCAAAGCGCAAAGATCCCTATTTGAGCCCCTGGCTCCCCACCTGCAGGGGAGTCGCTTCACAGGCAGTGAAGCAGGTCTGCAGGTGTCTGTCTCCTCTCTCCATTTCTCTCTGTCCTATCCAACAACAATGACATCAATAACAACAACAATAATAACTACAGCAATAAAACAAGGGCAACGAAAGGGAATAAATACATAAATAAATATATTTTTAAAAGTAGTACATGATATAAGGTCACAGAATGTAGTCATATTGTTTGCCCAGTGTCCCATCCCGCGGGACCTTCAACGTGGGGAAGCCTAGGAGAGGAAGTGAGGACAAGAGACGCAAGAGAAATGAGACAAGGCAGGATTCTGATCAAGTCTGTTTATTAGCACCAAAGGTGCTGTTTTTAAGGCCGGGGAAAGGGGGGAGTTAGCAGTTGGGGATAGTTGATTGATGTGGCATGTTGTCATGGTGATCAGCCGTTATCTGGAAGGTCCTGGGTGATTCATGGGGAAGTAGGTGAGTCACCTGACTTATGAGCAACGGTACAGTGGTGAGGAGCAGAAACTTATCTTTTAAGCAAGGTCTTCTGTGAACAAAGACTCTACGGCCATGCCAATGGCAACCTTGAGGGCACATGTGGGTCCCCACAGCCCAGGATACTGAGCCATCTGCAGCTTCATGTACTGATGTTTCTGCAGGTGTTTGGAGGTGAGAGGTCAAGTGTCAGTACAAAGGGGTAGCTGGCACAGCAGGTATACAATTTCTGCTAGATGGTAGCAAGCATTCAAACCCCCTAGAAACCGCAGGCTGCCAAGCTGGGGGTGAGGGAGATCTTCAGCCGGCCTCCCCTTGCCAGTTTGGTCAGAGATTCCCCAGCAGCCTCAGGCTCTGTGCGGCCCAGCAATGGTCAGTAAGTTCTGCATTCCATACTTTTCCCAGGAGCAGAGTGGTCTGGGAGTTGTAGGTTTGGACTTTGATAAGCAACAGTATCATCAGCAGTCAAGGGGTGGAGGAGTGGGTGGTGGTGCACCCCGTTGAGAGCAGACACATAATTATTCACAAGGACCTGGGTTTGAGCCTCCACTTCCCACCTTCAGGCAGAAAGCTTCACAAGCAGTGAAGCAGGTGTCTATCTTTCTCTCTCCCTCTCTGTCTCCCTTTCCTCTCTCAGTTTCCCTCTGTCCTATTTAATAAAGAAAAGAAAAAAAGGGGAAAATGTCTATCAGGAGTGGTAGATTTGTAGTGTTGGCACTGAGCCCAAGTGATAACTCTGGCAGGAAAAAAAAAGTCACAGGCAGATGGGGGACAGGTTCTCCTCCATTCTCCCTCTCCCTCTCCCTCTCCCTCTCCCTCTCCCTCTCCCTCTCCCTCTCCCCCCACCTCCCTCTTGCCTCCAGGGTTATTGCTGGGGCTCAGTACATGTGCTACAAATCCACTGCTCCTATGGCCTTTTTTTTTTTCCTTTGGCATTTTTGGATAGGACAGAGAGAAATTGAGAGGAGGAAGGGGAAGATAGAGAGGGAGAGAGAAAGACAGACACCTGCAGACCTGCTTCACCACTTGTAAAGCAGCCTCCCTGCAGGTGAGGAGCCCGGGGCTCTAGCCAGGATTCTTGCACGGGCCCTTGCCCTTTGTGCTGTGTGCGCTTAACCTGATGTGTCAGCACCCAGCCCCTGGGACAGGTGCTCTCTCTGAAATATTTCCTCCCCAGGGGGGAAGCGACCGTGGGCCTGGAAGTGCCACTGCTGGGGTCTGTTTCCAGCAACTTCCAGAAACAGCTTTCCTTGCAACCTCCTGCTAGTAGGGCCTGCCTGAGAGCTTTAAGATCTCAGAAGGAAGCAGCAAACATCCTAGGCAGCCCTGTGACTGACCCAGGCATAGGTGGGATAGTTGTTTTGCATAACGCAGAAGCCAGTTGTAGCGTGCGACTTCTCTTGTGAGGAGGCCACAAGGGGAAGTTCAAGTTCCACTAATGAGCCTTCCCCAAAGTCACGGGAACCATGGGGTTAGCTGCAGGCTCAAACGGTCAAGTCACTTGCTAGAGCTGCCATTGCACTAGCGTCTGATAGTCATAAGGCCTGTCAGATGGCCTCGGACACCCTTCATAGCTGGGCTTTGAGGTGTTCCAACTCTCAGCCCTGGTCCTTTGACTGTTTTCTACCACTGTGGCACTGGCCTTTGCTGGTACGTTATCTGTTCCCTCAGTGCTTGAGCATAAATGGCTCCAGGGTTCTGTTATTCTCCAAAGGAAGAAGGTAGCTCAGGCTTACACACCTGGCTGAGTGCTCCCCTCACTGAGACAGCCATAGGATGTCCATATCTCAGCCTCCAGCTCCTTCCTTGGGTCCTGGCATTCTAGGCAAAATTATTATTATTATTTTAATTTAAAAAATATTTATTTTCCCTTTTGTTGCCCTTGTTTTTTTAATTGTTGTAGAATTATTGTTGTTGTTATTGATGGCGTTGTTAGATGGGACAGAGAGAAATGGAGAGAGGAGGGAAGACAGAGAGGGGGAGAGACAGATAGACACTTGCAGACCTGCTTCACTGCCTGTGAAGCGACTCCCCTGCTGGTTGGGGTGCCGGGGGCTCGAACCAGGACCCTTGTGCCGGTCCTTGTGCTTTGCACCACGTGCGCTTAACCCGCTGTGCTACCGCCTGACTCCCTATGATTATTATTATTTTAAGAAACTGAATTAGTTTTTTTTTCTTATTATCTTTACTCATTGGATAGAGACAACCAGAAATAGAGAGAGTAGGAGGAGATAGAGAGGGAGAAAGAGAGACCTACAGCCCTGCTTCACCACTCACAAAGCTTTCCCTCTGCAGGTGGGGACTAGGGGCTTGAACCCTGGTCCTTGCGCATTGTAATATGCATGCTCATCTAGGTGTGCCACTGCCTGGCCCTCAGCTTTCTCTAAAGTTCTTCTCAACCTTTCTATGGAAGCAATATGAGGGCAAGCATCACTTCATTTAATTAGAAATGCAAAAGAAATCGTGCTTAGAAAACTTCTGCAATAGTCTCTCTTGAGAATGTGGAATAAAAAAAAAACTTTTCATGTGAAAAAGTATTTCTGTTCTGAAAAATATATTTGTATATCATTGAAAATTCAGAATGCTAGCAGAGAGAGGAAAGTAGCTTCTTTTTACCTTTTATTCCTCCTTAAAATTTACCATGTGCAAGAATGGCCATTTTGAAAATAAGAATGGAATGATCAGGTTGATGCATATGTACATCTTAGAGAGTGGCACCTGTGAGGAGCTGGGTGGTGTGTATCCGGTACTAAATGCAGGGACCCAGGCTCAAGCCCCCGGCTCCCCACCAGCCAGGGGGAAGCTTCACAGGTGATGAAGCAGGTCTGCAGGTGTCTACCATTCTCTATCTCCCTCCTTCCGCTCTCAATTTCTCTCTGCCCTGCCCAATAAAATGCAAAAAATGGCCGCCAGGAGTAGTGGATTCGTAGTGCTAGCACTGAGCCCCAGCTATATATAACCCTGGAGACAAAAGAAGAAAAAAAGAAAGAAAGAAAGAAAGAGAGAGGGAGAGAGAGAGAGACAGAGAGAGAGAGAGAAGGAAAGAACAAGGACCGGCATAAGGATCCCAGTTCAAGCCCCCGGCTCCCCACTTGCAGGGGAGTCGCTTCACAGGCGGTGAAGCAGGTCTGCAGGTGTCTGTCTTTCTCTCCCCCTCTCTGTCTCCCCCTCCTCTCTCCATTTCTCTCTGTCCTATCCAACAACAAAGACATCAATAACAACAACAATAATAACTACAACAATAGAAACACAGCAACAAAAAGGGAAAATGAATAAATATTTTTTAAAAAGGTACAGAACATAAGTTCTCTATTAAAAAAGAAAGAAAGGACTATATAAATTGATAGCTAGGTAAACTTATTTTTTATATTTTATTTATTTATTTTCCTTTTTGTTGCCCTTGTTGTTATCATTGTTGTGGTTATTATTGTTGTTGTTGTTGTTGCTGATGTCATTGTTGCCGGATAGGACAGAGAGAAATGGAGAGAGAGAAGGGGGAGACAGAGAGGGGGAGAGAAAGACAGACACCTGCAGACCTGCTTCACCGCCTGGGAAGCGACTCCCCTGCAGGTGGGGAGCCGGGATCCTTGCACTTTGCGCCATGTGTGCTTAACCTGCTGCACTACCACCCAGCCCCCAGTTAACTTTTACGATGCTGCACTTCTTCTTCTAGCGTTTGCCCTTCTTCCGTAGCCAGTCAACAGCGTCAGGTTGAAAGCTGTCAGGAGCTGCTTGTTGCTGGCTTTGAAAGTGACTGGGATCCATGTGGATTCAGTCGGCTAGGAAGGATCGTCAGTTTCCCCAATGAATGGGTACTCACGGGATGCACCACGAGAAGGTCGATCCAATGCATCCCGATGCTGTACTAATTCGCACGCTCACCAGTCACTTTAGTGCGTGTGTTTCCCTACCCCTGACTTTTTGCCTTACCGAATCGCTGCGTATATTTTTCACCCCCATTTAAAAAATAATGAGCGATTCCTTCCTACCTCACTCTACTTAAACCACATGCTTCTCTTCCCCCCCCCTTTTTTTTTCCAGGACAAACCGGTGCAGGAAACAACTGGGCAAAGGGCCACTACACAGAAGGGGCAGAGCTGGTGGACTCGGTGCTGGACGTGGTGAGGAAGGAGTGTGAGCACTGCGACTGTCTGCAGGGCTTCCAGCTCACCCACTCCCTGGGCGGAGGGACGGGCTCGGGCATGGGCACTCTGCTCATCAGCAAGGTCCGAGAGGAGTACCCCGACAGGATCATGAACACCTTCAGCGTCATGCCTTCCCCCAAAGTCTCCGACACGGTGGTGGAGCCTTACAACGCCACCCTGTCCGTCCACCAGCTGGTGGAGAACACGGACGAGACGTACTGCATCGACAACGAGGCCCTGTACGACATCTGCTTCCGCACCCTGAAGCTCACCACCCCCACCTACGGGGACCTCAACCACCTGGTGTCGGCCACCATGAGCGGGGTGACCACCTCCCTGCGCTTCCCGGGCCAGCTCAACGCCGACCTGCGCAAGCTGGCCGTCAACATGGTGCCCTTCCCTCGACTGCACTTCTTCATGCCCGGCTTCGCCCCCCTGACGGCTAGAGGCAGCCAGCAGTACCGGGCCCTGACGGTCCCCGAGCTGACCCAGCAGATGTTCGACGCCAAGAACATGATGGCGGCTTGTGATCCCAGACATGGGCGCTACCTCACCGTGGCCACTGTTTTCCGGGGCCCCATGTCCATGAAGGAGGTGGACGAGCAGATGCTGGCCATTCAGAACAAGAACAGCAGCTACTTCGTCGAGTGGATCCCCAACAACGTCAAGGTAGCCGTGTGCGACATCCCCCCTCGGGGCCTCAAGATGGCCTCCACCTTCATCGGCAACAGCACGGCCATCCAGGAGCTGTTCAAGCGCATCTCCGAGCAGTTTTCTGCCATGTTCCGCCGAAAGGCCTTCCTGCACTGGTTCACGGGCGAGGGGATGGATGAGATGGAGTTCACAGAGGCCGAGAGCAACATGAACGACCTGGTGTCAGAATACCAGCAGTATCAAGAAGCTACGGCCAATGATGGAGAAGAAACTTTTGAAGATGATGAAGAAGAAATCAATGAATAGAGGAGTGTCCCTGTCTCCAATACTCTATATTTCTTTCAGATGTTCTTTTTTTTTTTTTTTTTCTCCCTTCCAGGGTTATCTCTGGGGCTCGGTGCCTGCACTACGAATCCACTGCTCCTGGCAGCCTTTTTTTTTTTTTCTTTCTTTTCTATTTTATGTTGGATAGGACAGATAGAAATTGAGAGAGGAAGGGGAGATAGAGAGGGAGAGAGAAAGATAAGACACCTGCAGATCTGCTTCACGGCATGTGAAGTGATTCCCCACTCCTACCCCTGCAGGTGGGGAGGCGGGGTCTTTGCTCAGTGCCATGTGCACTTAACCGGGTGCACCACTGCCCGCCCCCTCTCAGATGTTCTTTCTCTAACTCTGATGCTTCTTAACCCCAGTGGCCCCTGCATAGTGCACTACTCTAAATGTGTCAGTACAGAACCCTCACAAGTGCAATCTAAGTGTAGAGTAATGTACATTGAAATAGCAGAGAACTGGCCGTCCTACCTAGTCAGCAGATGAGGCTACTAAGGTTTTTCTTTCTTTTTTTTTTTTTAACCAGAGCACTGCTCAGCTCTGGTTTATGGTGGTACAGGGATTGAACCTGGGGCTTTGGAGCCTCAGGCATGAGAGTCTCTTTGCATAACTATTATGCTATCTACCCCTGCCCCCCAGCTACTAAGATTTTTTTTTTTTCTGCTGGAAGACTTGCACCAACTCATGTGCCATAAATAAAGGGCTGAATAAATCCTATTTCTATTTGGTGTCCACCTATGTCTGAAAATTAGCCAGGGAGTTAGTTAGACATAGTATTTTTCATTCTTTGTGAAGAAAACCAAAGCTGTGCAGTGTTGCCTTATACTGAATATGCAATATTGAACTTGAAACAACCTACTATTCATAATAAAACACTAAGACTCTTCCCTTGTCTCTTCCAGCCTCTAATTACAGGACCGATTTCGATTTGTTACTCTGTCAAAATACCCCGCTTATCTTGTTCGTGTTCTCTTTCTGGGGTGAACTGCCCCCACTGGAGTCCTCGAAAAAAAATTTTTTTGTTTGTTTTGAGAGTAAAGAGTCTGGAAACTTTGTTAGTAGCCAGAATTTTGATGGTGAAAGTCTGGCATGTATGTATCAAAGCCCATCACCCCCATCTGTAACTAGTACTTAGACCTCCCACAGACATCTTTCATCTTCCTGGGTCATGTCCTGGGCAGGTCAATCCTATTCTACTTGGGTGAGACATACCAGAGGACCCACAGAGAATGATCTTCAGCCTTCTGGGTAAAGCAGAGGGAAAGGGGAAAAAGTACAAGTGGCGGTGGCTACAGGGACAAGGCAGGGCAGTGCTGAGAGTTGCTGTGCTTCCTTTCATGATCACTCAGACCAGAGCCAGGTGACAATAGCCAGGCCCAGCCCAAAGGATGAACCGTTCTCCATCTAAAAATCACTTTCTGGGGGGTGGGGCAGTAGTGCAGCAGGTTAAGTAGTGCAGCACGTGGCACAAAGCGCAAGGACTGGTGTAAGGATCCCGGTTCGAGCCCCCGGCTCCCCACCCGCAGAGGAGTCGCTTCACAGGCGGTGAAGCAGGTCTGCAGGTGTCTTTCTCTCCCCCTCTGTCTTCCCTTCCCCTTTCCATTTCTCTCTGTCCTACCCAACAACGACATCAACAACAGCAATGGTAATAATGATAAAACAACCAGGGCAACTCTCCAGGAGCGGTGGATTCGTGGTGCAGGCACCGCATCCCAGCAATAACCCTGGAGACAAAAAAAAAAAAAAAAAAAAAATCACTTTCTGGTTTCTATAAATAGCCACAGCTTTGCTAGTCATTTTTAAACTCCACAGAGCACAGTTAGGCTCCTTTTCCTAGTAATTGGCAGACAACACTGTTCACTAGTGTTTCTGGTTATTTCTCCTTTTTATTGGTTAGGAGAGAGAAATTGAGAAAGGGAAGATAGAGGAGAAAGACACCTGTAGACCTGCTTTACCCACTGTGAAGCAACCCCCTGCAGGTGGGGAGCCGGGGGCTCGAACCAGGATCCTTACTCGGGTCCTTGTGCTTTGTACTATGTGAATTTAACCTGGCACATCAACACTGGCCGCCCTGGTTCTCTGTCCTACATGTGGCTGCTTTTAATGTAAAAAATAAAGGGCATGGAGGAGGCTGGGCAGTGGTGCACCTGGCTAAGCGCACATAGTACTAAGCATAAGGACCCGTTCAAGGATCTGGGTTCAAGCCCCTGGTTTCCCACCTGCAGGGGGGACACTTTATAAGTGGTGAATGAAGCAGGTCTGTGAGTGTCTTTCCTCTATCTCCCCCTCTTCTCTCAATTTCTCTCCGTCCTACCCAATAAAATTGAAAAAATGACCTCCAGGAGCATGGATTCGTAGTGTCCGCACCGAGCCCCAGAGATAACCCTGGAGGCAAAGAAAAAATATATACACATACAAAATAAATGGCATGGAACTTTTTAAATTTTATTGTTGGTGGTGTCATCGTTGTTAGGACAGAGAGAAATGGAGAGAGGAGGGGAAGACAGAGAGGGAGAGAAATAAACACCTGCAGAACTGTGAAGATTTCTTGCAGATGGGAACCGGGGGCTCGAACCGAGATCCTTAAGCTGGTCCTTGTGCTTCACACCATATGCGCTTAACCCATTGTTCTACCGCCTGACTCCCAGCATGGAACTTCTAAATGGGGGGATACATGGGGCTGGAAGATAGTTCACCTTGTTTTTTTTTTTTTTTTCCTCCAAGAGGATTTTTTTTTTTTTTTCCCTCCACGGTTATTGCTGGGCTTAGTGCCTGCACCATGAATCCACGCTCCTGGAGGCCATTTTTCCACCTTTTTGTTGCCGTTTCATTGTGGTTATTATTGCCATTGTTGAGTTGCTTTGTTGTTGGATAGGACAGAGAGAAATGGAGAGAGGAGGGGAAGACAGAGAGAGAGAGGGGGAGAGAAAGATAGACACCTGCAGACCTGCTTCACCGCTTGTGAAGCGACTCCCCTGCAGGTGGGGAGCCGGGGGCTTGAACCGGGATCCTTACGCCAGTCCCTACGCTTTGCGCCACGTGCGCTTAACCCACTGCGCCACCGCCCGACCCCCGATAGTTCACCTTGTAGAGCATGAACCTTACCAAGCTTAAAGGTCCAGGTTCAAATCCCAACACCACATGGGGGTGCCATGGAATTGGCACTAAGGGGAAGCTTTCAAGGGTGGAGCAATGCTGTGGTCTACCTGTAATAATTTTTTTTTAATTTTTATTTATTCCCTTTTGTTGCCCTTGTTTTTTATTATTGAAATTATTATTATTGTTGTCATCATTGTTGGACAGAAATAGAGATGGGGAAGACAGAGAGGAGCAGACCTGCTTCACCGCCTGTGAAGAGACTCCCCTGCAGGTGGGGAGCCGGGGCTCAAACCAGGATCCTTACACCGGCCCTGCAGGTGGGGAGCCGGAGCTCAAACCAGGATCCTTACATCGGTCCTTGTGCTTTGCGCCACCTGCCCTTAACCTGCTGCGCTCCAGCTCGACTCCCAGAATTTTTGTTTTTTAAGTTGGCCCAGGAACAGTGGCCTTTTGCATGCATGAGGCCCTGTCAGTGCAAACGGGAACATACAAATGCTAGTTCCCAACCCTACGCTTTACCTCTCAAGTGGGGAGACCCCAGTTCCTCCTGTCAGGGTGACCCAGTGTCTCTTCAGTCTCTGTGTAAAAGCAGAACATCACTGAGACCCCAGTCACCCCACTATCTAACCCAGCCCGTCTGAGAGAACACCCAAGCCCTCATGCCATGGCTCACACCAGTCACTGCTTTTAGTCTGTGCCAACCCAGCCTGGGACAGAGACAGCTTTACACAAATGGGGGTGAACCATTTTTTTTCTTCTTCAGAAATCCAAACTTGTTATACAGTTATCATAGCATTCACACATAGCCTGGAGATACATGTTGCGTTTGACTGACTTGGGAAGAGTCAGTGCCAGCTGGGAGCCAGGCTCTGTTTAGCTCACACTGGGGTTTGCTCACCTGCCCCACAAGTGCTGCTGTGCTGTTCTCCCTGGCAGAGAGGAAGCTGCTAAGTACTGACCACAGTAGCTGTTCCAGGTCTGAAGTGTCTGTGTGAGTGTAGCCTGCCTCACAGAACTAACTGCGGGGGTGAAAGTGGGCTACCGTCCTTGCCAACTTCATGCAGACTTGTTACTCTTCTTACTGAATCAGGTGACTCACCGGTGCTTGGTACCACCTGTTCCGTTCTATCCAGGAGGCCTGGCACTTCTAGGAGAGCTACGAGGCTAAGGTGGCAGGACATCTTGTCGTCTGTTGCTATGTGGAGAATAAATACACTGAAAACAAATGGCCAGAGGAATCCTGCAGCCTTGCAAGCGTTCTTTACAGACCTGTCTCCCACAAGCACCCTCGGACAAAGGAAGCAGTGATTGCGTTGGTCTGTAAGGTCACAGTGCAGGAGCTGAAATACAAGTGTGGGTGTCAGTGCAGGAGTGGCCATGGTCTTGTAACAGTCACTGTAGTGCTAACAGCTGCTTCCGTGGGCGGGGGAATGGATCCTAGTATCTCGGCCACTCAGGGAAGGGGCCCCAAGATGGAACCCCTTGGGCCTAGTGCTGCTCAGGGTGCCATTCCATTCTGGTTTTGTTTTTTCTTTTTCTTTCTTTTTTTTATTTTATAAGAGGTCTACTTAGCTCTGGCTTATCATGGTGCCAGTGATTGAACCTGGGATCTCTGGAGCCACGTATCAAAGTATGTTCCACCCCACCACTAATATGTAGATGTATTTATATACTGTCAGGAAAAATAAAAACTGCAAAAATAAATGGTATCTCCAAGTCCAAACAGTGGCACTAAAAACTTCCTTGTGCCATTTGATGTTCTGCTCTCGGTTTGCAATATTGCAGGCTTTGACTAGATATAGATGTCCTCTCCCCCCACCCTGTCTTATCACAGGACAGCAGTGCCCCTCCAAGGAACATGCTCCAAGATTCCCAGTGGATATCAGGAAATGGAGATAGTACCAAGCCCGATATAATACCATGTTTGTCTATGCATGTAAGCCTATGTAAAGTTTAGGTTACAAATCAGACACAATAGGAGATTAACAACAATAAAAATACAACTATAAGAAGTAATGTGAGTGTGGTCTCTCTCTCAAAATATCTTACTTCAGGCGGCAGGTGAGCACACATTACCATGCACAAGGACCCAGCTTCAAGACCCTAGTACCCAGCTGCAGGGGGTAAACGTCACAGTGAAGCTGGGCTGCAGGTGTCTGTCTTTCTCCCTCTCCCTTCCCTCTTTATTTCTGGCTGTCTCTATCCAATAAATAAATAAATGTAATTTTAAAGATAAAAAAAATATCTTAGGGGCCAGGTGGTGGCGCACCTGGTTAAGCACACACATCACAATGAGCAAGGATGTAGGTTCAAGCCCCTGGTCCCCACTTACAGGGGGAAAGCTTCACAAGTGGTGAAGCAGGGCTGCAGGTGTCTCTCTCCCTCTCCTCAATTTCTGTCTCTATCCAATAATAAATAAGAGTATTTTAAAAATATATCTTACTCTATGTAAAGTAATACTTTTGAATGACCGAAACCTCAGGAAGTGGAGCAAAGGGTAAGAAGGGGTGACTACTGACAATAAATACAGGAGAGAAGGTTGGTGAGAGAGAGATTCAGAAAGACAGGAGGAGAGAGAAAAAGAACCAGACATCACTCTGGTATGTGTGTTGCCAGGGATTGAACTTGGGACCTCATGCTTGTCCAGTGCTTTATCCACTGCGCCACCTCCCAGGCCACCTGAGATGTTTTTCATTTTTATTTTTTATTTTACTATTTACTGGATAGCGATAGAGAAAACAAGAGGGAAGGGGAAGCTATGCAGAGTGACACCTGCAGCACTGCCTTACCAGCCCTGAGGCTTCCCCCCTGCAGATGGAGGCCAGGGGCTTGAACCCAGTCCTTGTGTGTTTTAACATGTGTGCTCAGCAAGGTACACACCTCCACTGTGTTTCCTAAAGGGAAGGTGTCCTGATGATAAACAGTGACCTTCTGTGTATTCACAAGAAAAAAGTCCAGTGTTTATTTCTGATGTAAAGAAGCTATATTTACATAATACATTCATGTTTTTAAATATGTTACAGCTCTCTGTAGAAAACCATTCTGTTTAAACAGCAACATGTGATTTTTGGGTTCAATCTTTAAAGTATTAGGTCAGATTAAAATATTATCAGGACTCCAACTTCACTTCAGAGTCTGTCTGCAAGGCAGCTCTGAAAGAAAACAGGAATGAAGAGTAGGTGGGAGGAAGGGAGAAGTCACACCTCTCCACCTGGAGTAGTCCTCACAGATTCTCAACCCTGACGCGACAGACACGCAGCTTGACTGGCCTGCAGCCAGGAGCAGCGGGTGGCCCACCCCTCTCCTAGCCTCGGCTGGGAGGTGTGTTCTCTCCACTGACATCTTAGCAAAGTCACCCTGCCACTCACTGTGACTTCTGAGGCTTCCCACCATTTCAACTAGGTCAGCCACTGGTTTAGATCAACTTAACCAGCTTTCATTCTTTTAACAATGCCAGAGTTGAAAAAATATGCAAAGTGGAACCACAATGTGACAAGCTAGAAAGGACTCCCTCCTCGGATCTGGTTGGCAATTTTTTCTTCTGGTGTCTCTTCTTTCTCCTTCTCCCGCTCTTTGTTCCAGTTCTTAAGACCCTCTGGAAGTGAAGTGTCCTCATCCAAGCTGCCGGTGCCTTCTACAAATTCTTCATAGGTAGATTTTTCTGCAAATGGTCTGGGGCCCAAAAGTTCAACCATATCGTTCTTATCTAATACTTCTTTTTCTAGTAATAGAAGAGCAACCTGAAATAAAAATAATTCTCATTTAAGTATAGTTATCTTGCAATACTCAAAAGCCAATAGCATTTGTTTATATACAATCTCATTTTTTTTTATTTATAAAAAGAAAACATTGACTAACCCATAGGATAAGAGGTACAACTCCACACAATTCCCACCACCAGAGCTCTGTATCCCATCCCCTCCCCTGATAGCTTTCCTATTCTCTATCCCTCTGGGAGTATGGACCCAAGGTCATGTGGGATGCAGAAGGTAGAAGGTCTGGCTTCTGTAATTGTTTCCCCACTGAACATGGGCGTTGACGGGTCGATCCATACTCCCAGCCTGTCTCTCTCTTTCCCTAGTGGGGAAGGGCTCTGGGGAAGCAGAGCTCCAGGACACATTGGTGGGGTTGTCTGTCCATGGAAGTCTGGTCAATCATTTGGCATCTAGAACATGGTGGTTGAAAATACAAGCCAAACAAACTGTTGACCAATCATGGACCTAAAGGCTGGAATAGTGCAGATGAAGAGTTGGGGGGGGGGGGGTGTCCTCCATTTTGTAGATAGCTAGTAGGCATATTTTAGTTATATTCCAAAGGGCCTGTAGCTATACTAGGTTTTTGTTTTTGTTTTTTTCTTTTTTCTTTTTCTTTTTTCCCGAGCCTGAAATCTGATATGCCAGTGGATCCAAGTTATTGTCTGGGGAGATGATGTCACGGTTGGAAAAAGGACCAGAAAGCTACTCTCTTCCCTGGTCCAGCTTTCTGGTCCTTTTTCCAACCATGACAATCTCATTTTTAAAAAAGAAGTTAAAATCCCTGGAAAAGATAACTCAAAGTAAAGTAACTGTGAAGTAAAACATCAGCGGAGTGGCTATGTTATGTTATATCCACATCATGAAAAGACAGTCACCTCTAGTAACAGAAAATACATCTCAGACAAATTCACTGAGAAAAACAAGATACACAATGTGTCTGACATGCTACATTTGCTTTTAAAAGGAGAGAAAATACACCTTCTCATGTGCTCACACAGAGATAAAGAAATCCTGGGAGGATACAATAATGAAAGTGGTGTGGGGGAGTTTAAGGACAGGACAAAAGTAGGGTGGGTAGGAAAATTTAAAGGCCTGGGCTCATTAATTCTCTGATGCCATCTACATTAGAAACAAAAAGATGCTGTGTGCTGTCAGATCTGTGATTCAGCTTTACAAATGAATACACTTGTGACAGGTAACTTCATAGTAACCTTCCTACCTTCATTCTGTGTGTGTCTACTCGTTTTGATTTGATTTTACTTTTATTTTTATTTATTTATTTATTTTAACCAGAGCACTGCTCAGCTCTGGCTTATGGTGGTGCAGAGGATTGAACCTGGGACTTCGGAGCCTCAGGCATGAGAGACTCTTTGCATAACCATTATGCTGTCTAGCCCTGCCCTTTGATTTTACTTTTAAATTTTTCTACTCATCATGTGCAACTCTGGTGGTGGGAACCGACCGAACTGTACGAAACTGTACCCCTTTTATCCCACAGTCTTGTCAGGCATTATTAAATCACTGATAAATTATTTTTAAAAGCCTCTTTCCAAAACACACTTTATCGAATCCAATACGTCAACACTAATTTTTTTCACATACAAAGAAATAAACACTTATTGACCATTTCACATTTTTTGTCATGCTACGTTCACATTCAGATCCCAGCACGCACTGTACACTACTGCACACCTCAGTTCAGACGGGCACAGCCAGGGTGGTCAGAGTGAGTCGCAGGGCTCCACAGAGAACATGTGCCTGGACGCTGGCTGCCACCGAGCAACTGCACCGCCAACACCGGAGTTACTTAACTGTTCACTCATCTCTCAAGTGAGAGTAGCCACCTCAGGTCGGCTGTGGGGGGCGGTGGGTGAGGGGGGCTGCTGGCAAAACTGACATCTACGACTCTACCTGGTATACATAGGATATGTGCCTAGCTGTGGGGGGCCGGGGCTACCCTAATCTGCTCCAGGTGTGCCCAGCTGTGGGGGGCCTGGGCTCCCCCTAATCTGCTCAGGCAGGTCGCTCAGCTCCCCCTCCCCACTGTGAGCTCTTTCCTGGCCTTCTGCACTGTAACCTGACTAAAAATTTAAGCCCTGCTCGGACCTTTCTTATTTGAGACCACCTGCTTTTTCTTCTAGCGTTTGCCAGACCACCTGCTGAAGTCTCTCCACTGAAACTGCCCATTTCTGTGACGCGGTGTGGTAATTATCCTGGGCCTGTCTAGCAAGGGCAGGCTCACAGGAAGAGGCTTTTCTGAAGACCTGCTGACTTCACAGCACACCTTGCAACACACTTTCATCTCAATCCTTTTTAAAAAGGTGTTTTCACACGACAGTGGGGCATGTTCAAAGAACAAAAACTCCAATTCGGGTTGTAAGGTTCTGAGTAATTAACTAGATATAAGAAACACGCTGAATTCAGAATCTCTCCCTCTTGTACACGCTATCAGACAAAGTACAACAATGGCAAACAAACTGTTCCTGTTTGTGGAAACCCATCATTACATTTGTGGGGTGGGAGGCTTCCCATGCTATTCTTTTTCATTCTGACAGAAACACCCGGAGAAACAGAGGGAGAAGTTCCCAAGTACTGGCATTGCCACTGGGGCCACAGCACCTCTCGTGTGGTGTCAGGGCCCAAAAACGGGTTGGACACATGGCAAGGCAGGCACCTCACCCCTGAGCTATCCCTCCATCCTAACCCACAGAAATGTCCATGAGTCAATCCCTTCACATCTAGTTGTGTTAGTCCTCGTATCTGCTCCTTTATCTTTCACTGCTTGCTCACTGCAAAGATGAAAAACATCAGCAGGGGCCAGGCGGTGGCGCACCTGGTTGAGCGCACATGTTACAATGCACAAGGACCCAGGTTCAAGCCTCTGGTCCCCACCTGCAAGGAGAAAGCTTTGTGTGTGGTGAAGCAGTGCTGCAGGTCTCTCTCTTTCTCTCTCTCTAACCCCACCCCACCCCCAATTTCTGGCTTTCTCTATCCAACAAATAAATATTAAAAAAAAAAAAAAAAAAAGAAAAAGAAAAACATCAGCAAATCCCATCCAGTCCATTGTACGCCTTATTCAGCAGGCTGGTAGAATAGCTGGTGGGAAGAATGCTGGACATCTTTAACCCTGTACTCATATCTCCACGAGAAACAAGAGCTGAGAGCATATTCACTTCTACTTACTGGATGCCTATCACCGCACGGAGACAGAGCAGGCGCAGAGAGTCAAGAATGAGTGAGTCGAGAATGAGTGGAAGAACCCAAAAGCTAGCCAGACGTTAACATTTATAAACCAGCAAAAACAGTCTGCAGAACTGGGGAGAGAATCAGAGTAACGGGGCCTGGTGGTGGCACATCTGCTTGACAGCACACCTTACCCTGAGCAAGGACCTGAGTTCAAGGCCTCAGTCCCCGCCTGTGCATGGTGGAGGGGAGGTGGGCACTGCCCAAGTGGTGAAGCAGTGCTACCAGCGTCTCTCTGTCTCCCTCTTCTGTCTCACTTTCTGTCTCTATCCAGTAAACGAATAGATAAAAGAAAGAAAGAACTGGTGACAGAGAAAGGATCACAAGAGAATGACTTTTAACAAGTGGCACTCACCTTCTCCACATCAGCTTTCTTTTCTGTGAGGAGAGTGACTGTTCTTTTATAAGCTTCGTTAATGAGTATCCGCACTTCGTCGTCAATCAGCCTCGCAGTGGCTTCACTGTACGGCTTCTCTAATACCATGTCTCCCTGGCGGGGGAGATCAAAGGAGATCTGCCCAACCTTTTCATTCATGCCAAACTGAACAATCTGAAAAAGAGGACGTGGTGAGTGGGGGACATCACTCCTTGCTGACGCGGCAGCACATTGTTATGGAGTTACGCACTCAAACTTCGCTGTGGCACTACTTTTCTTTTTAAATTTTTAACGTGTTTTTTATTGATTATCGGATAGAGGCAGAGAGAAATTGAGAGGGGAGGGGGAGACAGAGAGGTAAAGAGACAGAGAGACACCTGCAGCCCTGCTTCACCACTTCTGAAGCTTTCCCCCTGCAAGTGGAGACCAGGGGCTTGAACCTGGGGCCTTGTGCACTGTCATGTGTGCGCTGAGCCAGGCGCTAAGGTAAGGTACACACGGTGCCACCGCCTGGCCCCAGCTGCAGCAGTTACTTTTAACCCGACAAACCTGCATGGCAACCGCATGCCGGTCATGCAGACGTGGATGCTCTGTGTAGACAGTGGCAGAAACTGCTAATATTTCCAACTCCTCAGCTGGACACAAGAGCAGAAGCCCACAAATAATATCTATGACACAATTAGGTGGGAGACAGGTTCTGACAGGCTGAAGTCCAGTTTATGTGAGGAAACAGAGGCAAGAAGCAGCTGGCACACCTGGGAAATAATAACACCCAAACGGCCAAGAGGTTCCTGCTGGAAGGAGCGGCATTTCAGTCTGAGAGTAAGAATCTACAAGGCGCAGAGGCCTTTTCCCACTGCCTGTGTGCACGGGGCCCCAGAAATGGACTGAGGGTATCGGCCCGGCCTGGGTTCACAGCCAATCACACAATGCTTCACATTAAAAAGAAGCTGCTCAGGGGGTCGGGAGATGGCATACCCAGCAGAGTGCACACGTTACCATGCGCAAGGACTTAGGATGGAGCTCCCAGGCATCACAGGGGAGCATCAGGAGGAGGGAAGCAGCGCTGTGGTGTCCCTCCTCTGTCTGTGTCTCACTTCCTACTGAAAAGCAGAGTCTGTTAGGAGCAGATGGGGCTATGCAGGTGCAGACGCCCAGAGATAACTTACTGGCAAAAAGGGAAAAAAAGGGAGGAGCAGCAAAGTCCAAACTGACTATGAAAGAAAGAAAGAAAGAAAGAAAGAAAGAAAGAAAGAAAGAAAGAAAGAAAGAAAGAAAGAGAGAGAGACACTAGATAAAAGGGGAGGAGAGTAGGAAGCTACATTGTACTAAAGTTCATGAAAATAACAGAATATAACATCCAAAAAAGAGTTCATTAGAATCAGAAAAACTTAAATCAAGTGCACAGCGGAAGAGGTTAGATATTGAAATAAATGTTTTTAAAATTAACTTATTGTTTAGCACCAGGCCAGGCCTGCTCTGAGCCTTTGCATCTGTGCAGTTCTACAGCTCCTGGAAGACTCCTTTTTCTTTGTCTTTTTTTTTTTTTTTTAAATATTTATTTACTTTCCCTTTTGTTGCCCCTTTTTTGTTGTTGTTGTTGTAGTTGTTGTTGTTACTGATGTCGTCACTGTTGGATAGGACAGAGAGAAATGGAGAGATGGGGAAGACAGAGAGGGGAAGCACACACTCCCTGGCACACACTTACTTGGGCATATGCACTCTGAGTCACTTTTCTCAAGTCGTCCTGGGCACCAGTCGTGATCCTTCCGAAGAAGATTTCCTCTGACACCCGGCCACCCAGCGTCATGCACATCCTGTCCAGGAGCTGCTCTTTGGTGTACAGGTACTGCTCTCTGGGTAAATACTGAGCGTAACCCAGTCCTTTGCCCCGAGGGATGATGGACACCTAGGAAACAGAAAACATACAAAATGTTTAACAGGCTTGAACGCAAAGCTTCTCAGCAGATACACAAACTTATTAAAGAAAACTGACCGTGTCAGTGGGCCGCCCATCAACTCTGGCTGGGTGAACCTAGCAGGAAGGGCTGTTAGGAAGCATTCTTTTTTCCCTTAGGATAACTTCACCTGAGAGCTGTAGAAAGTACTCGTTTCTTTATGAAGCTTAACTGAATTTACCCTTGACAACAATCCACTGATGAGTACTGACACCTGACAGCTCAAATAGGGTGCTGCCTCTATTCAACTAGACTTTCAGCCAAGGCCATGTCTACCTCTGTGGGACAAAAGGGAAGGCAGACTAAGATGCTCATCAGCTCTTAAAATTCTGTTTGTCCCATTGCCACCAGGGCTATCGCTAAGGTTCAGTGCCACCGCTCCCAGCGACCATTCCTTCCACTCTCTCTTCCCCCTCTTTCTTTATTTCATAGGAAAGAGAGAGACCAAAGCTTCCTTCAATGCAGTGGGGGTTGGACTTGAACCTGGGTGGCACAAATGGCAAAGCAGCACACTATGTGGGTAAGCTATTTTACCAGACCCTTACTACTCAACCCTTTCATTTAAACCATTCCAATGAGCACATAGGCATTTCAGTATGGCTTAACTAGCACTGCCCTGATGATTACTGACCCAAGCTTCGTCCTGTGCTCAACACACATTCATTAACTTAGGTGAAGGAGATGTGCACATCTTTTGCCCAACCTTTAATAGGGCTGTTTGTTTTCTGATGAGTTTTATGTATTTATTCTGTATATATCAAGCCTTCAGCATATATGTGTGTATCTGAAATATTTTCAGAATAATTAGCCTCTTTTTTGTTGGTTTTGATTGACCAAAAGCATCATTGTTTCTTCTCCTTCTCTTCATTTTTAAAAAATATTTATTTACTTATTTATTCCCTTTTGTTGCCCTTGTTGTTTTATTGTTGTAGTTATTGTTGTAGTTATTGATGTCGTCGTTGTTGGATAGGACAGAGAGAAATGGAGAGAGGAGAAGACAGACAGGAGGAGAGAAAGATAAAAAAGACACCTGCAGAACTGCTTCACTGCTTGTGAAGTGACTCCCCTGCAGGTGGGGAGCCGGGGGCTCGAACCGGGATCCTTATGCCAGTCCTTGTGCCACCTGCTTTGTGCAGTCCTTGTGCGCCAGGCTTTGTGCCACCTGCGCTTATCCTGCTGCACTACCGCCCAACTCTTCCTCTTCGTTTTTTTACAATAGTAGTTAATAATGGTCTACAAGATCACAGGAAATATATATATGCCACACTGCACCCATCAACAAAGTGTTTTTCAAAGACAAAAAAAGTTTTATGACTTTTTGATCTCTGCTAGGGGTTGAAGCTAGGGCCTCATTTGTGCAAGGCATGTGCTTTTTACCACTGACCTACATTTCTAAACACCCCCAAATTTTATTTTTGTTAAATCCTTTTTGTCATTTTTTTGAGGTTCATGTTTTAGATGTTATAAAAAAACATCTGCCTACCCAAAGTAACAAATATTTTTACCTTTGTTTTCTTCTATAAGTTTTATCTAGCTTTTGTGATTTATTTCAAATTCATGTTTTGCACATTATGTCCAAGTCAATATTATATATATATATAAAGCAAAGATGCCAGAATCATTAACTGGTTAAGATAATTCTTTCCACCTTGAATTACCTGTACTGAAAATCATTAAGCACTTTGTCATGAGGCTCTCCTTCCACTCTATTGTCTCACTGAGATATATATATATATATATCTGAGTATATCTCTGTCCTTTCACAATACAGTTTTCACTTATGGCTTCATAAAAAGTTGTACAACTGACAGCATATGTAACTCCTTCAACTTAGTCGCTTCAGCTATGTCAGCTGACCTCATTCCTATATAAATTTCAGGTCAGCTTGTCATTTGCTACCAGAAAAGTGTTCTAATAGGGCCAGGTGATGATGCACCCGGCTGAGCACACGAGTTCAAAACACCTGGTCCCCACCTGTAGGGGTGAAGCATCAAGAGCGGTGAAGCAGTGCTACAGCTGTGTCTCTTCCCCTCCCCCTCTCTATGCCCTACTCCCCTCTCAACTTGTCTGATCAATTAATAGAGAAAAGGTGGGGGGAAAAAGGGACAGGAAAATTAGGCCCCAGGAAAAATGGATTCGTCATGGAGGTACCAATGCCCAGTGATAACCCTGGTGGCAAAATAAGTAAGTTGCTCTAATTATGACTACGAATACACAGAGATGGCTTATCAGTTTGGAATGAAATGGCATTAAGGGACTGAGTGGTAGTACACGGGGTTAACCACACATAGTATGAAGCACAAGGACCTGTGCAAGGATCCTGGTTTGAGCCCCCAGCTCCCCACCTGCAGGGGTTGCTTTATAAGCAGTGAAGCAGGTCTGCAGGTGTCTCTCCCCCTCTCAAACTCCTGCTCTCCTCTCAATGTCTCTGTCCTAGCCAATGAAATGGGGGGGGCCTCCAGGAGCTGAAGATTTATAGTGTTGTCACCCAGCCCCAGTGATAATCCTGGAAGCCAAAAAAAAAAAAAAAGGGGGTGGTGGAGGAAAGAAATGGCATACCAGTCAGAGAGCATTATAGTTAGTGATATATATTCAGCTAAACACTGCGAGGGGTCGGTGGCAGCGCAGTGGGATAAGCGCACATGGCACGAAGCGCAAGGATCATGAAAAGATCCTGGTTCGAGCCCCCGGCTCCCCACCTGCAGGGAGGTCGATTCACAAGCAGTGAAGCAAGTTTGCAGGTGTCTGTCTTTCTCTCCCCCTCTGTCTTCCCCTCCTCTCTCCATTTCTCTCTGTCCAATCCAGCAACAATGACAGCAATAACAACAATGATCAACAACAAGGGCAACAAAAGGAAAAATAAATAAAAATAAATATAAAAATATTAAAAAAAAAAACAGTATTGATCATATTTAGGTTTTCACCTTTAAGAGTGGGTCTGCATGCTCCAGATACCAGCCCGCAACTGCATGGCCTGCCTCGTGGTATGCCACAGTCTTCTTCTCCTCGGGCTGCAGCACCTGCGTTTTCTTCTCTAAACCTGGAAACAGTATTAACAAAACCAACAGAAAATCGGAGTCACATAAAACTATTCGCATGTTTCGATCAAGTGTGATCTAGACACGAAGCTACATACAACAATCCAAAAACCCCTAATCAAGGGCAGAAGAAAAACAAAGGGATCGTCTTCAAAATATATTCAATCATGGTAAAAAACGCACTTCCCATATTCCCAGTCTCGACTTTTCTCTGAACTACCCTACTTTTTGAGCCACGTCTTTTTGGGGGAGACAGAGAAGTAGGGGTGGGGAATAACAACTACAACACCTAGGTGTTGGCCTATATAGAAAACATCTAGAACAGAGAAACAAACAAACTAACTAACAACCAGTGACCCTGTGCAGACATGGCACAGCGGTCACAGCCCCGACGGCAAAAACAAGAGCCCCAGGCTAACCCGGCCCGTGTGTTTGTTGCCTCTAGTGTTAAAGGATCCCCAAACCAAAAGTCTTCTCTAGCATAGACAGAGGTGGGCGCCAAGCCTCACCGTGCACGCATGTATGACAGGAAATAGTACCTGGACAACACAGCTCACTGCCACACGGTGCCACCACCTGAGGAAGGCTTCCCGCCCCACTTGACACCTTGCTCTCCCCCACAGTCACTTTCATATGAAGCACTTGTTTCTCCCAGACCTGAAACAGCGCAAGTACTTGGCACCTGGCTCTACTCTGAATGATTATGTTTAATTCCATCGACAACTCTGTTGTCTTGGACTCAACAACAAATTTCTGGAATAAGTGGTCTAAGCCATGTATTCAATAGTCATTCATTGGAGCAAAGCGCTGGAGGTTGCTTCTAGATCTTGCCAAACAGAAATCTCGACTCCTATTTGCCTTGTCAACCTTTTGACACGAACTATACTCAACTGCCTTACCGCCGATCACGCGTTCAATTGCTTGTTCAAAATGTTTCTCAATTATGGATTCTGAGAGATGTCTTGCAGCAATCAAAGCGGCTTCATTACAGACATTAGCAACATCAGCTCCTACAATAAAAACACAAAGTATTTTACCCACCAGATATACCCAATCTCATCACTCATGCATTACGGATGGCCAGGTGCGTAGTACATTTCTCAAGCAGCGGTACTTGGAGAAGTGTCTTAAGGAAACAGGGTTCAGTTAGCTCCGTGGGGATCCTGTACTAGTGGGATATGGTTATAGGCAGCTATTATAATAGGATTCACATTACAGCAAAGAGAGTATTTTAAATACCCACTAGTTTAACTTAATTTCTTGGGAATGTGACCTATGAGACTTTGAGGGGCTATGCTGACACATTATCAAATTCATGAACATGAAAACCATGAAGAACCTGGGAAAGGATCTAAGCTGGGGACGAGAGTGTTTTGCAGACACTTATCACGGGGAGATGAGCGACAGTAACCATGTGTCAACGATGCTATAACTGAGCAGCCCCCATCAAGTCCAAATTAAATGACCCAATACACTCAGTTAAACAATGAAAGTAAAATGTGAAGCATGCTAAATGCATTCCAGGCCCAAATATTTAGCTCAGCAAATAAAGTCCTTAAGTATATTAAATATATAACTGTATTTGTATACAAGGAAGCTACATTATAATATGTGTACCCAACAAAAAGATATGTAAAATGATGTGAATTGCAGGGGTCCAGGACACAAGTTCCCCCACTGTAACACGTATCTTGCCAAGCACTAGGCTCTGGGTTCTAGTTCTGAAACCATGTGGGAACACCACCAAAAAGCGTGTGTGTGCGTGTGTGCGTGTGGGGGTGTTTCCATGAATACTAGAGCTATACTGATGCATCTCTCCTCACTTTCTCCTCTATTCACAACGCCCCATAAGAATTAAGAAATAGGGAGATGGGTGGTAGCACAATGGGTTAAGCACAGGTGGTGCAAAGCACAGGGACCAGCGTAAGGATTCTGGTTCGAGGCCCTAGCTCCCCACCTGCAGGGGAGTCACTTCACAGGCGGTGAAGCAGGTCTACAGGTGTCTTTCTCTCCCCTCTGTCTTCCCCTCCTCTCTCCATTTCTCTCTGTCCTATCTAACAACAACGACATCAATAACAACGATAATAACTACAACAACAATGAAAAACAAAAAAGGGGAAAATAAATATAAAAAAATTTTTTTTAATAAATAAAGAAATAATTGGGCCCAGAGTCTATTCAGTCATAATTTGAATGCATGGAATCATGAGCTCTTTCTACAACACAGTATAAAAAAAATTAAAAGTTATTTATCTTATTGATGGCATATAAGACAGAAGTCAGCTTCCCTCCACACAGGCAGCAGCGGGGAGCAGACTGGAGCCTCCTGCAGACTCATCTTGTACTCTTAGCAACCTGAGCTGGTCTCTGGTAACTGCCACTGATTTCAAGAGCTTAAGAGGACAGAAGCTTGGTTAAGTCCCACTCACCTGAAAACCCTGGAGTTAAGGATGCAAGTTTCCTAGCCAGTTTCTCCTTTTCTAGGGCACTGTCCAGTTTTAGTGGTCTGAGGTGAACTTTGAAAATAGAGGCTCTTCCTTTAATGTCCGGTGGTCCTTGAGAAATCATTTTTAAGAAGGAAAAAAAAAAAAAACACAGTGAAACCATTATATTTCTCTTCATAAGAACTGTACTGAACCCATGGAAACATCATCTCACCAATGAAGATCTGCCGGTCAAAGCGCCCTGGTCTCAGCAACGCAGGGTCTAGGATATCTGGTCTATTGGTGCCTGCCAAAATGACTACATTTGTTGTTGTGTTAAAACCTGCAAAGACAAGAGCAGAAGCAATCATTATTAAGTGATGTGTGGCAGCAAGCAACAGTGTTGTCAGTGAAAATATAGCAGCACTATTAATACACGGCTGTGATAACACACTGCTTCAGCTGCAGCTAGTCGGGTTCCGGACATAGTGATGGAGTAGCACACAGGACAGGCAGAAGAGAATTTCCAGGCTTGATCTCTGGCACCAATAGCCAGAGTTGAGTCACACTTGGGTTAAAATAAAATAAACAACAATGCTTAACAAAACAAAAAAACTTCCTACCAATCTGGAGGTAGTGTTTCTTAAGCCACAAACTTAAATGATGCTCCTTCTATTCCTCATGCCCGCAGTGACCAGAATCACTCTAGGATGCCGCAGACACATGTAAGTATGGCTGTAGCAGCAGACAACACACAGATGGTTGGTAGTAGCCTGTGTCTAGACAGCCTACTGTGCCGATCCCAGACAGCGTATGCTCAGTTCATGTGGCTGTGCGACAATTAATTAAGAGGCATGCACTGTTTTGTAGACTTGATGCTTTTGTATAGAGAGTATAAACGTGACTGTTACTGGGCACTGGGAAAGTAAAGTGTATATATATATATATATATATATATATATATATATATATATATATATCGGCTTGCTTTATTGTGCTGTCTGGAATTCTGGAATTGAGCCTACAGTATTTCCAAGGTATGCTTACGTAAAATTAATGATTTAAGATGAATACCGCATGGGGTAGATAGCACAGTGCTTATGCAAACCGACTCTCATGCCTGAGGCTCCAAGGTCCCAGGCTTAGTCCCCCACACCATCATAAGCTAGAGCTGAGCAGTGCTCTGGTAAAAATAATAATAATAATAATGAAAAAATAAATAGAAAATAAGAAATCAATACTCCAAAGGCAAATAAGCAATTATTTTAATTCATTTCACTAGAAGTTTAGACTGTATTGCCAATTTTCAAAATGTTTTCAATTCAGTCAGATTAAATGTGCACACTGATCTGTCTGTCAGGACGCACGCAGTCACAGGACCATCCAGTGCAGATCTGAAGACGTGGATCAGCCTCCATCTCCAAGCTGTTCTCCAGCTTCACTCGCCGGGCTTGTCGGCCACTTGCCGTGTCAGTGACAGGACCTTCGCTCCCAGCACGCTGGCAGTAGTCTTCTCCCATGTGCCTACACTGGAGCAGGGAGTCAGCCCCTTTCTTATGATTGACGTAGTAATGGGACACACCAGTGGACACTTGGCACTGGGGGCTGGGCAGTGGCGCACACAGCACCATGCGCGAGGACACACGCAAGACCCGGGTTCGAGCCCCTGCTTCCCACCTGTATCAGGGATGCTTCTCTAATGATGAAGCAGGTCAGCAGGTGCCTATCTTTCTCCCTCTCTATGTCCTCTTCTCCTCTCAATTTCTCTCTGTTCTGTCAAATAAAACAGGAAGAAAAAAAAAGGGAAAAAATGGCTACAGTAATGGACTCACAGTGCCAGCCCCGAGGCCCAGCAGTAACCCTGGAGACAAAAACAAAACAAAACAAACTAGACCTTGGCGCTGTGCTTCCTTCACTAAGTACACAACAGTCCCCATGGACCTCCACAAGACGGACATGACCACCCTAAGCACTGACTTTCCTACATAGAGAAAAAGCTGACTGACATGGACAGAGTGCTGCTCTCTGGAGAAGAGTGTTTGAAATCTTTTGAATCCACTCCTTTCTAGGCCTGGACTTTCGTGGCACTTCAGAGTCGCAAATGGCTCTGAGAAGGAGACTGATTCTTCTGAGTCACTGAGCCACGTTTTTCCTATCCAATACCACATCAACGTCAACACTGACTTAAGGCAGACTGCCGGGTAAAATGTGCTGCTGCTCTGTGTGTGCGCTGTGAAGGAGCCTTGAGAAAGCACTGTCTGCTTTACAGAAGGCTCTCCTCCGTACTTGATGCCAGCGTAAGGATTCTCATTTTAGGTATTTGTAAAACACCTGGAAAATGCAGTTTAAAATACAAAAAGCCTTGAATGCTCACCATCCATTTCCACAAGCAGTTGATTGAGTGTGTTCTCCTGTTCACTCTGTCCACCAAAGTTCCCTCTTCCTCTCTTCCTCCCCACAGCGTCAATCTCATCAATGAAGAGAATGCAAGGGGCGTTCTTCCGAGCAAGGGCAAATAAATCTCGGACCTGGACAAAGAAATCAATACTAGAGTCGCTTAGCAAGTGAGGCTTGCTTATCCTCCTAAGAAAAAATACGTCAAGTTTATACGTCAAAGGAAGCCAGTCTTTGTGCTTTACACTGTGTAGTAAGCACAGGTTTTAAGAGAAGTAGCAGATATGTAATAAGTACAAACAACTCAGACGACCGATACAAGGTAAGAAAATATTTATAGGAGTCGGGCGGTAGCGCAGCGGGTTAAGCGCAGGTGGCGCAAAGCACAAGGACCAGCATAAGGATCCCGGTTCGAACCCCGGCTCCCCACTTGCAGGGGTGTCGCTTCCCAGGCGGTGAAGCAGGTCTGCAGGTGTCTGTCTTTCTCTCCCCCTCTCTGTCTTCCCCTCCTCTCTCCATTTCTCTCTGTCCAATCCAACGACAACATCAACAACAACTACAACAATAATTAAAAAAAAAACAAGGGCAACAAAAGGGAATAAATAAATATTAGAAAAGGAAAATATTTGCACTAGGGCCCTAGTCCCCGCGTGCAGGGAGAAAGCTTTGCAAGTGGCGAACCAGCGCCAGTGTCTCTCTCTCTCCCTCTCAATTTCTGTCTCTACCCAAAAAACACAGATAATAATATTTTTAAGCATTTGTTAAAAAAACACTTATATAATCCTATATATTATTGTAAAACAAACTACTGTATATGAAACATCACTAACAGGACATCTTTATCAACTGGGAGTAGGGGTGGGGGTGGTGCCTGGTGATGGGGAGGCGGAAGCTACCCTATTAGAGTAAAGAAGACTTACTCTGGCTGGACCCACACCGACAAACATCTCCAAGAACTCAGATCCACTAACAGTAATGAAAGGGACATTGGCTTCTCCAGCGGTGGCCTTAGCCAGTAGCGTTTTCCCAGTGCCGGGAGGACCAGTGAGAATGGCACCCTTCAGATATGAAACAGATATATGCAATTAGAATTTCAGAAAATTAAATAATATATCCATAAATAACTCCAAGGTATACACCTGTCTATGAATTTTATTGGTAAACACAAAATGTTTCTTAAACATTTCAATTATGATAGGACACATTTGTTAGTAACAGGAGTAAGAAAGGGATTCTTCTTTTGTAAAGATTTTATTCATTTATTAATGAGAAACACAGGAGGAGAGAGAAAAAGCCAGACATCACTCTGCTGCATGTGCTGCCAGGGATTGAACTCAGGACCTCATGCTTGAAGTCCGTTTGATGCCTTATCCACTGTGCCACCTCCTGGACCACAGAAGAAAGGGATTCTTACATCAGTCGGAGGTAGCGCAGAGGTAGAAAGGAGCACTAGCGTGCTAAGGTCCCGAGTTCAAGCTCCAGCACTTCCTACGCCAGCGTGATGCTTCTCATTCTTTTTTTTCTCCCCCCTTGTTGCCCTTGTTGTTTATCGTCATTGTTGTTACTGCTGTGGCTGTTGCTGGACAGGACAGAGAGAAATGGAGAGAGGAGGGGAAGACAGAGGGGGAGAGAAAGACAGACACCTGCAGACCTGCTTCACCGCTTGTGAAGTGACCCCCCCCTGCAGGTGGGGAGCCAGGGGCTCCAACAGGGATTCTTGCGCCTGTCCTTGCGCTTTGTGCCACGTGCACTTAACCTACTGCGCTGCCCCCCACCCCCTTTTTACGATAAAGAGAGGCGCAGAGAGAAAGAGAGAGAGACTGAGAGAGAGAAATAGCACAGCAGTGAAGCTTCCTTCAGTGTGGTGGGGCTGGACTCAATCCCGGGTCGGGCACGGCAAAGGCAGCACACCATCCAAGGGTGCTATTTCACCATCCCCAAAATGAATCTTTCCAAAAAGATTATTTGAAATTTTTGTTTTAAAGAATTTGGTAATGATCTCAAATCTTGGAGCTAGCAGACAGTTCACCCAGTGAAGGACAACTTTTTCCATGCACAAGGCCTCAGTTCAAGCCCCTGGACCACACAGGAGGACCATGCACAGAAGCAGCTCCGCAAACAGCAGAACTCAGGTCTCATTAAGGAGACACAAACACCACACTCACACTCTACATTTTGCTTATTTTCTTCCCTTTGAAGCTACACAAATGAAATAAAAATCTAATAGCCAGTAATAAACTTATTTAAAAGAAAAATGTGTTTGCTCACATGCATTATTTACATGGTGGAATTACCTAGATAAATGAACAAGTGCTAATCAAAACAGCTGTAAAGTTTAAAAAATAACTTTTATCCAGACAGGCAGGACATAAAACTTTTAAAAATGCTAGTTTGGGCCAAACAGCTCACCTGGATAGTATACTGCATTGCTATTTGCAGGCCCCAGGTTCAAATCTGGCCCCCACTGCACTGAAGGAAGCTGCAGTGCTGTGGTCTTGTTCCCCACCTCCACCCACTCTCTCTGTTTAAAAGTCAGTTCAGAGCAGCGAAGTCTGGTGAGGACCAAAAATGGTGATAACTCCCTTTATGAAAGACTCCTCTGATGTAAACTCTATTAAAGGATTCTTAAAAGATATAAATCACACGCACGCACGCACACACATACACACACACACACACACAAATATAATAAATCATGTACTTAATGACTAAGCCTATTCCTAGGAATATAAAAATCACTAAGGCAGGGCTGGGTAGTGGTGCACCTGGTTGAGTGCATGTGTCACAGTGCTCAAGGTCCCGGGTTCACGCCCCAGTGGCCCCTGCTGGGAGAAAGCTTTGCAAGTGGTGAGGTAGTGCTGCAGCTGTCTGTTTCTCTCCCTCTTTACCTCCCCCTTCCTCTCTGCATCTGATGATCTCAGTGCCAGGCCCAGTCCCGTTATCCTTGTTGAGAGGGGGAGCTGGCTAGAACAGAGGGGGATAGACTCAGGGTGTTACGGCTGCTAAGAGCTGGGATGTCTGACTCAGACTTGAGAGAGAAGAACCGTGAACTGGGAAAGGCTGCCATGAAGGAAGCGCACAGCTCAGTTCAGAAACATACAGACGACATGCAAAGACACAGTCACACAGAACAAACGACCCAAAGCGACTTGAGCTAAGCGACTACTAATTAAACAGAGGAGGCAAGGAAAACCCACCACTTGGCAATAAGTAATGAAACATCCGAGACAGAGAAACACTTTATCAATAGAGTTTTAAGTTAACGAACTGAAAACAACCATCTGAGAGCTGGCGTACCTTTGGAATCTTTGCTCCTAGATCTTGATACTGCTTTGGGTTTTTCAGGAAATTTACAAATTCCATTATCTCTAGTTTGGCCTCCTCGCAGCCAGCCACATCTTTGAATTTCACGTCTATTTCATCCTTCAGGACCTTGGCAGTGGTTTCTCCAACACTGAAGAGTCCTCCCATCCCTCGGCCAGCCCGACCAATGCCGGCAGGCCCCCTTCGGATGGTGTAGAGTAAGAAGGCGATGATGAGCACCGTGGGCAGCATGCTCAGGAGAAACGAGCTAGAGGGAGCCACACACAGAGTGAACGGTTGGCAAGGCTGACTCCGGCTCTGGACTGCTCTGGCAAGGCAACTCTTTTTGACAACTGCTGATACACAGATGCATCTATCTTCTATTTTTTCCCCCTTGCTTCACCGTGCACAAAGCTTCCCACCTTTGAGTAGGGGCTTGAAGCCAAGTCCTTGCACAGGGCGACATGCGTGCTCAGCCGGGTGTGCCGGCACCCAGCCCCCAATGTGTCTTCTGTGTTTAAAGAAGCTGGATATTCTAATATTTATCAGAAGCCCATGAAGACTACTAGTATGTCAATGATCAAGAAAAGACTATGACAAAGGACCAAAGTAAAAAGAGCCGGCAACATGTATAATGTCTACTGATAAGACTGAGCCCCCAAAAGAGCTGAGTTTGGACTCCGGGAGCCGATGACCAGGAACTGAACCCACCCCTCTCCTTGGCGCGTGCCCGGGGCCTATGGTGAGACCTGGATAGCCTGCCATCCTCCATCAGCACCTATGTAAAAAGCAGCCATGAGCGACAACGCTGAAGTTATTTCTTTTTAGAGAGTGAAAGACGGAAGAGCAAGGAGGCCACTCCAGCGCCCTCCACCGCTCTCCCTCCAGCACTCTGCTGCGCTAGCCCGAGGCGGGAGCCCAGCTCAGTCTCTGGGTTTAGCTTAGCTAAAAGATGCTCCAGCACCAGGCTCACCACTGGAGCTCAGTTCTGGCCCTGGGAATCCACCACTCCTGAACGCCACACCTGCACACCTGCTTCGTCCATTCCCCTCCCCCCACAGGTAGAGCGAAGGCTTGAAGCTGGGCCCTTGAGCACCATGATAGGTGTGCTCAACTGCGTGCACCACCACCACCTGGCCCCCAATAAAGTTAATTTCAACACCACTATAAGCTCAGATGTACATCTACACAAGGTAAAATGCAATGTAGTCAAGTTATTCTAAGAGTAATCTGACTCTAAGCCTTGCACATAGTTTAGGTTAAAAAGATAACACGGGGAGTCAGGCGGAAGCGCAGCGGGTTAAGCACACGAGGACCCCGGTTCGAGCCCCCGGCTCCCCACCTGCAGGGGAGTCGCTTCCCAGGCGGTGCAGCAGGTCTGCAGGTGTCTGTCTGTCTCTCCCCGTCTGTCTCCCCTCCTCTCTCCATTTCTCTCTGTCCTATCCAACAACGACAACAACAATAACAACAACAACAACTACAAAAATTTAAAAAGGGCAACAAAAGGGAAGATAAATAAATAAAAAAGAAAAATTAAAAAGAAAAAACCCAGGATTTACTTTCTAGTTTTTCATCACAAAAAGTTTAAATGCTGCTATAACAGAACAAAAACCGTGAAAAATTTATCTTTGCTTATTCTGCATAAAAACAACATTAGGGAGTCCGGTGGTAGAGCAACGGGTTAAGCGCACATAGCGTGAAGCTCAAGAGCCAGCTGAAGAAACCCGGTTCGAGCCCCCGGCTCCCCACTTGCAGGGGAGTCGCTTCACAGGCGGTAAAGCAGGTCTGCAGGTGTCTGTCTTTCTCTCCCCCTCTCTGTCTTCCCCTCCTCTCTCCATTTCTCTCTGTCCTATCCAACAATGATGACATCAATAACAACAACAATAATAACTACAACAATAAAACAACAAGGGCAACAAAAGAGAACAAATAACTATTTTTTAAAAAAGTAACCTCTAAGGTAAGAAATAATTTTGCAGAGAAAGGAAAATTACTTTTAAACCTTGGAATACTCTGTAAAATAAAAATGTAATAGTTAAAAAGGTGTGAATGGGGGAGTCAGGCAGTAGCACAGCGGGTTAAGTGCAGATGGCACAAAGCGCAAGGACCAGCATAAGAATCCCGGTTCAAGCCCCCGGCTCCCCACCTGCAGAGGAGTCGTTTCACAGGCAGTGAAGCAGGTCTGCAGGGGCCTGTCTTTCTCTCCCCCTCTGTCTTCCCCTCCTCTCTCCATTTCTATCTGTCCTATCCAACAATGACGACATCAATAACAACAAGAGTAATAACTACAACAATATAATAAGGGCAACAAAAGTGAATATTTTATATAAAAGTGAATATAATTAATTAAAGTGAATATAATTAATTAAATATAAAAGTGAATAAATATTTTTAATTTTTTTTTAAAAATTAAAAAAAAAAAGGTGTGAATGTCACTCTTTAACACCAAGAGAGAAATTGCACTGGACACTCGGTTTCTGCTTAATCAAGATAAATGCGGTGAAGAAGTATAACAATGTTTTATTTTCCCCGAGCTTCCCACATACACAATTTTACCACCCCGATTACTTTTGCCTTCTGATAGTGAGACAGTCACAGCGCTCCCATGTGGTGCTGGGAATTGAACCCGGGCCTTACACACGCCAAGTTCACCCAACCTATCTCTCTGGTCCAATAACCAAGGTTTCTGTACAGTCTTCCTGATTCTAAAGTCCTTATCTCTAATGATGGGGTGGTCTCTCTATCTCTTAGTAAAGGTTTTCTTTTCTTTCTTTTTTTATATTTTTCTATATGTATTTATTTTCCCTTGTTACCCTTTTTTATTTTGTTGTAGTTATTATTGTTATTGATGTCATCATTGTTGGATAGGACAGAGAGCAATGGAGAGAGGAGGGGAAGACAGAGAGGAGAAGAGAAAGTTAGACACCTGCAGACCTGCTTCACCGCCTGTGAAGCGACTCCCCTGCAGGTGGGGAGCCAGGAGCTCGAACCGGGATCCGTATGCTGGTCCTTGCGCTTTGCGCCAGGTGCGTTTAACCCGCTGTGCTATCGCTCAACCCCCAGTAAAGGTTTTCACAAGAGGAAACTATTAGCTTTAACAGACACAGAGGGTCCGAGTGCCCTTCTCAAGTAACTTTAATTCAAAATAATCAGTGCGTCAAAGAGGTGTGTCTGGAGGCAGCCTGCCGTCCACTCCATCATTTCTATTGGTGTTACAACACTCCAGACAAAGTGAGCAAGGCCTTGAGAGCCTAACATGTGACTTGCCACCTGAGCATCTTCAATATTTGTGTTCTCACTGCTTTTTTTTTTTTTTTAAAGACAGAAAGATAGATAGACACAAGGGGCAGAAAGATAGGAAGATACCACATCACCAAACCTCCCTACATTGGAGACTGGGCACAAACCTGGGTCATGAGCATAACAAAGCAAGTGCACCACCCACGTGAGCTACCCTGCGGCTTCTCATTGCTTCTTACCCATCACTTTCAGTAATGTAGACAACAGGGACTCGATTCTCCCCTTCTATGCCTAATTCTTGTTGTAAAGTTTCCAGATTTCGCTCAAAGGTGTCCACACTGCCAATGTTAAACCAGACGTATTGCTATAAAACAACAACAAAAAAATATTCTAAGAAGGAAGGAGGAACATTGGGTTCACTGTCCTGATAAATTCTCAAAAATACTAAACATCTATAAATGAAAAAGCACTCCCCACCCCAAATGGGGAAAATAAAGACTGCTTTTAAGGACACAGTGTTCAAGTTTCACTCAGGAAGGGTAACTGGCAGCCTCTGGTGACTAAGTAGTTCTTTCAGTGGTTTTCAAATCGTATAAATGCAAAGGAATAAAATATGGCTTTCAAAAGACAGTGCTTTTCACAGATGATGCGTTCTCTTCCTCTCCTGCATTTCCAAAGTATCTCATAACTGCCCATTCCCAAGCTAAAAATGAATATGACACAGTAAGAAAAGTTTCTCAAGAACTTATTCCCAGAGAGTACTCTAAGCACTTTATATACACTAACTCATTCAATCTTCAGAACCAACCTAAAAACTCCCACCTTCTGCATCCCATAAGGAATTTTGGTCGGGGCCGGGCCGTAGTGCACTGGGTTAAGCACACACAGTACAAAGTGTAAGGATCCCTGTTCGAGCCCCCAGCTCCCCACCTACAGGGGGGTAGCTTCACGAGAGGTGAAGCAGGTCTGCAGGTGTCTATCTCCCTCTCTCCCTCCCCCCTCGTCTCTCAATTTCTCTCTGTCCTATCCAATAAAATGGCGGCCAGGAGCAGTGGATTTGGAGTGCTGACACTGATCCCCAGGGATAATCCTAGAGGAAGACAAAACAAAACAAAAAGAATTTTGGTCAGAGGCCAAGTGGTGGTGCACATGTTACAATACACAAGGACCCAACCCCTAACTGCAGGAGGAAAGTTTTACAAGTGGTGAAGCAGGGTTGCAGGTGTCTCTCTCCCTCTCAATTTCTGGCTGGCTCTACCCAATAAAGATAGTAATAGTAAAAATATAAGGAAAAAAAAATACAACAAGGGCAAAAAAAAAAAAAAAAGGTGGAAAATGTCCTCCAGGGGCAGTAGATTCATGGTGCAGGCACTGAGCCCCAGCAATAACCCTGGAGGAGAAAAAAAAAAAAAAAGGACTTTGGTCCATAGTCCCAGAGGAATAAAGAATAAGAAGTTTCCAATGGAGGGGATGGGGCATGGAACTCTGGTGGTGGGAACTGTGTGGAATTGTACCTGTTATCTTACAATCTATTAATCATTAACTCAGTAATAGAAAGTCAAAAAAAGAAAAAGTACAATGAAGAGCCCCTACATTAACTAAACACAGAGCGAACGTTTACCTAGTTCTAGGTTTTGTTTCATAAACAGTGCTTTAGAGAGCATTGTTGTGTACACATCCTTATATTACTGAATATTAGATATGCATTGTGAATATATATATATTCACATATATATAAACATATATATGTTTGATTATTTTCCTAGGCTGTAGTCCTAAAAGTCTGAAATTACTAGGGACCTTTTTTGCTTTTCACAATGTGGCCCTGAGGAATGAACTCAGGGCCTTGCCTATGTGCAACACTGCTGAGTTGTGTACTCCCAGAGTACAACTGTCTCATTTCCACTGTTGTTTTTGTCTAGAGTCAGAAAGACAGAGGGAGAGGGGAGAGAGGGGCCACCACAGCATCACTCCACCACTACGGAGTGTCCCCATCACCATCCGCGGCGCTCCTGTGTGTGCTGCGAGGGTTACCACACCAGGCCCCACACACGGGAGCGGGGCAGACAGGGGGAACAGAGAGGTCATGTTATCAAATATACAAAAGAGAAATTTTATCAAAAGTCAGCAGTATAGACCATGCGTGTGACTTTTTTTTAGGAATCTCACCTAAAGTGAAGGTGAAGAGGAGGAACCAGCAGTAAGGAGCTGACAAAAACCCAGGAAAAGGGAAAATCCATCCTGTAATCTCATTTTTCCCAAGATTTCCCCAGACACACAACAAAAATGGTTATATCTAAAGAACTAGAAAACTAGGCATCCCCAATCTCCAAATGTACTGTTTCACATCCCATGTAGCATGTCTGTTAATGTTGGCAGCTAGGGAAAAGTGCTAAAAAAAACTGAACTATTTCTACCCCTACATAAATCCACCTGACAAATGGGCATGCTATTACTCCATACTAAAGGGCTGTCAACGAAGTGTTCACTCCTCTCCCACAGAGTTCTAAGAAACTGTTTCTTTATAACCTGTGTCCCCAGTCTCTATCTTACTCCAGTCTGTGGGAAGGTACACACTACTGGGTGAGCTATCTCCTGGCCCTGTGTGTGTAGTACACTTGCTTTTCTTTTCTTTTTTCTCTTTGGTTGCTTATTTTATCATTTTTGTTGAATAAGAGATGGGGAAGACAGAGAGGCGAGAAAGACAGACACCTGCAGACCTGCTTCACCGCTTGTGAACAACCCCCCTGCAGGTGGGGAGCCAGGCCTCAAACCGGGATCCTTACACCAGTCCTTGTGCTTTGTGCCACATGTGCTTAACCCACCGCGCTACCACCCGGCCCCCTGTACTGTACTTTCTAAGTCACTGATACACGCAAACACACCCCCCTCTTGAAAGGGAATGCTGAGTCAGAGAGAGAGCTCAGCCAGTAGGGTATGTCCTTTACCATGTACATGGCTTAGATTCAAACCCTGGACCTCACGGAATTGTGATGGCATCAGGGAAACTCTGGTGCTAAGGGTCTATTTGAATGAAAAGGGGTCTAGGAGATGGTTCACTTTACCATGTTCAAGGACTTGACTTTAAGGCCTTGGGTACCATATGGAAGCACCAAGCACAGGAGAAGCTCCAGGACTAGCGGGGCATTGCTCGTCTATCTCTCCTTCTCTATCTAGAAAAAAGAAAAACCAAGTGGCCCAGGTTGAGTGAAATCACGAATGTGCATGGCTTTGGTTCTACCAAAATAAAAAAGGGAGGGGGGAATGAATGCTAATTTAACAATAGGAAAAAAAAATGTCAGAAATGACTGAAAGAGCAGAACCATGACTGTGTATGTTCTTCTATTTCCTAATATCTTATCAAAAAGACGGTCAGTTCTAGCTTTCCTTAACTGTTGCGGCCTGGCAGAATAGCCAGGAAATGACTAAAACAGATCATCCCTGGAGAGAAGAGAGAAAGCCAGGTGGGGAGCACAGAGACGGCAGGACACTGAGGAGGGAGGGGGTGGCCAGGCGTTTGGTCTGGGAGGGAGCCTCAACAATCATCCTCGAGAGATGCTAGGCCAGGGCTCAAACTAGCTGGACAGAACATAACTTTATACAAATGGCTTCCCTGCCACAGGTGCAATTCCATTGTTCCTGGGAAGGCTTTTTCATCTTTTGTTTTTAAGTTCAGATGGTGGAGGGGAGTGGGAGAGATGCCACCCAAGTGGAGCTTCTCTGGGTGCCAGTACTCCCACACGGTGTCAGGGTTTGAACCTGGGCCCTGTGCAGGGTAAAGCATGTGCTCTACCAGGTGAGCTGCCCCCTTACCCGAAAATTTTTATGTATATGAGTGAAAAAAAAAAATTCAATTGGATAGCGCACTGCTTTGCACCATGTACAACCCAGGTTTGAGTTTGGCCCCAGCACACTGAAGGAAGTTTTGGTCTCTTTCAGTCTCTCCTCTGCCTCTCCATATATCAGTATAAATATAAATATATCTATGTCTTTCGTATGAGAAAGTGTGACTCAGGTCTATAATTCCTGTACTTTACCAGTTGATCACTTTCCCTGGTACAAACTATTTTTAAAACAGGAAAAGAAGTGAAAATTTGAATATACCCAAAAGGCTTGGGAAGGATATAGTCAGACTGTTTCCTAAAATCATTTGGAAAAAAGCTGTCTCAAGATGTAACAAGACAGCTGCAGGTGTCTCTCCCCCTCTCTCCCTCTCAATCTCCCCCTTCCTCTCAATTTCTGGCTATCTCTATCAAATAAGTAAATAAAGATAAATTTTAAAAAATGTTAACAAGACACAGCAATTCAGATTTTAATATTCCCCCAACTGTTTTCTCAATTTTGAAAAACCACGTGCTAGAGTAAACTAGAATTCCACTCAGTTTCCTAGGTAATATAGCCAAAATAACTACCAAATCAAGACAAAAATCCACTGACCCAATCAGTCCTCATCACAGTGAATATACACACAACATTCACGTTCTCACAACAAATACACACACAACATTCATGTTCTCACAACAAATACACACACAACATTCACGTTCTCACAACAAATACACACACAACATTCATGTTCTCACAACAAATACACACACAACATTCACGTTCTCACAACAAATACACACACAACATTCACATTCTCACAACAAATACACAGACAACATTCATGTTCTCACAACAAATACACACACAACATTCATGTTCTCACAACAAATACACACACAACATTCATGTTCTCTCAGCAAATATACACACAACATCCATGTTCTCACAGCACATATACACACAACATTTACGTTCTCAGCCGTGACGGTGAGGAGCACGAGTGCTGACCTGACGACCGTGGTCTGTCTGGTGTGAGGCAGGGTTTGCTTGTCCGCGCTCAATCTGAAAATGTCTGTCTAACTCATGTTACAACTTACCCCATCAACAGGAGTTTTCCCTGGTGTAAAAGTCACACGAACAAAACGCTTGTTGACAACTTCCAGTCTATCTACCTGAAATTGTAAACATTTAGATATAAATTTGCAGAAGACTTGAGATACCCCTTAAACTCACTTAACATGCACAAGCTACTTCAGACACAAAGAAGGACGACAGAAACAGAAGGATGCCCGTGTTCCCTCTGGCGGCACGAGAAATAAAGCTTCACGGACACCTGAAGTTACCGACCAGATCCCTCCCCAGAGGTGGCCACACTGCTTTGCCACTTATGAAGCTTCCCCCTACAGGTGTGGGCCAGAGGCTTGAAGCCGGGTCCTTGCCCATGGTAACATGTGCTCTTAACCAGGTGTGTCACCACCTCTTGGCCTCCATCTCTGTCTTCTTCCTCTCCCCTCCCCTTCCCTCCTCTCCCCTCCCCTCCCTCTCCCTGAATATCTACATGAAAAAGGAGCCCAGATAGTGAAATTAACTATTCAGAGTCCTGGCTCCATACACGTGTGTGTGTGTGTGTGTGTGTGTGTGTGTGTGTGTGTGTATTTTTCCAATCTAATATGAACATAAGTGGTTTCATAGTGGACAGATTTGATTAGCTTGTTGACTGTGTGTCTCTTTATTGTTTTCATCTACTGAACTTCACCTTTGGACCACTATAGCCACCAATTCCATAAAATACTTACCACACCTTTGGAAAGGTAGTTATTGACAAAGTCTTTCCACGTGATCTCTCTCCCAGAGGTCCTGAAGAGGAAGTAGAGCATGACTCCACCCCAAAACACAGCAGTCCAGACAAAGTACATCCTGAATTCCTTGTCATCCCATGGAAAGTCACCCTGGGCAAAGGAGGAGACAGTTTCTGTGAAGAACGAAACGTCACAATCCAATCTATGTGCTATGTTAGACAAGAAATTCTCCCAGCGCCATTAATGACTCCCGACCTTGCCTGAAACCACCCCAAATCCTTGAAACACACAGTTTGGAATCAAACCTTCTGGAATCTAGACCACCAGTGATTATCATCTTTCTTGCCCCCTCGTTTGCCACCACCACCAACTCCTCCTGCTGAAGTACTCGAGGTATTAGATGGCTTTGATTCTGTTCACAAGTAAAAAAACACACAGGGTTTTAGACTTCTCAACAAGGTTTTCATTCATAAAGCTTAATAAAAGACTTACTGCAGAATGCATTATGACAACCAATGAGTTATTCAACAAAGTATTGTAATGTAGGATGACAGAAATACGTAGGAATCAATACAAGATTTGCTAGCACTTTACAATTCTCTTGAAATCTATAGAACTCAACAAGAAGACTATTATACCCATTTTACAGATGAAGAAATTGTAGTTACTTAAACTTGGAGGGAATGGGGACACAGAACTCTGGTGGTGAGGACAGTGCAGAATTGTACTCTTGTTATCTCATAATTTTGTAAGTCAATATTAAATCGTTAATTTAAAAATATATTAAATCAGTAAATCTTAATGATTAAATCATTAATTTAAAAATATATAACAATAAAATAGTACACAGTAGAGACAATGTTATGCTTACATCTTAAGAGCTAAAAAAAAGATTAACCCTTTCCTCTGTTCAGTGAAAATTATCACTATCACATTTCAGGGGAAAGTAACAGCTAGAAATAGTTTTTGAAAATATACCTTTTTTTCCTCCCATAACTTCTTTAGGCTCACTAGCTTTTTTCCCAGTTTTTCCATTAGGAAAGTATTTTTCAAACCCTGTTAGAAAAGGGGGGGAAAAACGCTTTTAATTTATCATGTTTTACATATGTTCTGGTTCTTAAACAGCTAATCTGTCATGAAAAGGCATAAAGTAAGAGTAAGCGTTTATGGAGAACTAAATCTAAGTCTACATGATTTAAAAACCAACAGGTATTAAAGAAAAATCCTCATTTACACGCAATTTTATTACATATGAAAATTTTTAAATGTGAAGGCGCTTATTCTTATCCTTGTAATCAGACAGAAGCTGCAAGTGGAGGATGGTGTTTTAGGAGAAGAAAGCAGCGCGGCTAAACCTCAAACAACATCTCCGCCCCGGCTTAGTCAGCACCTGCTGAAGATATGTCTCTTACCGAGGATGCAGAACACCACAGCAACACCCCGTCCTACCTTTTGGAGGTCGAGAGCAGAATCTCTGATAAGCAGCAATTACATCTGTCAAAAGCGAGTTTCTGGTGCTTGTCCTCTGAGCTGCAGCGTACTGATAAAGCTGCAACACGACACGAGTAAGAGGGTAGGGTTAGACCCAGGGAAAGGACCGAAGAGGCGACTTTCCTTTCCTGACATCACAAAGTAACCCAAGCGTGCTGGTGGTTGCGGTCCAGCACAGGATGACCCCCTGGGAGAGAGGCTAGAGTTACCCCCGGGTCTGTCCCTTCCAGTCAGCAGGCACCGTAAACTAGGACCCAGAAGACAAGAATACGCCAAATCATGTGTAAGAACTGAAGCGTAAGGCGGCCAGGCACTGGCACGCCAGGTTGAGCACACACGTCACCATGCAGGGGGGAAGCAAGTACTGCCGGTGTCTTCCTCTCCCTCTCCCTCTCCCCGTCCTGTCAGATAATGGGCGGTGGGGAATAGCCACCAGAAGCAGTGGATTCATTGTGCAGGTACCCGAGCCTCAGATAACCCTCTGAGAGAGAGAGAAAGATGAAGCCTAAAATGCCAACACATTTACTTTGCATTCATTTGGAACAAGAAAAGCTGCAGCTTCATGCTGATTTTCATCTGCTTATAACTCCTACTACTACATGCAAGTTTATGTGAAATTAAAGAGCAATGTTATTTGTAAACACGCTAAATTTATCCTAGTTTAAAGATAGTAAAACTATGCTCCGAAGCCTGGGAGGTGGTGCGGTAGATGGAGCACCGGACTCAAGACTGTGGTCCAGAGTGCAGTCCCCAGCATCACATATGCCAGTGGTGCTCTGGCTCAATCCCCTCCTCCTCCTCCATCTCACTAACAAATAGGAAATCTTAATAAATAACAGTAATAATAATGAATGCTATGCTCCAGCATCAGCAATAATCCTTTTACTGGTAACAACTGTGCTTTAAAAAAGATTTAATATATTGTCATCCTCAGAGGACCTAGTGGGGGTTGTATTGTTATGTGGAAATGTTATGCATGTACAAAGTATTGTATTTACTGTTGAATGTAAAACATTAATTCCCGAATAAAGAAATTATATATATAATCATCCTAGTGAGAAACCTGGACATGAAAGTAGTCACATTACAGATACAGGTCTGCTCTAAAAATACATGCTGGTGACAAGTTGTAAGTACACTGTAGGTACAGCAAACTGCAATGTAAACAAGACACCTGTTACATTTTTAGTTGCACAATTAAAAAGCCATCAATGACAAGGCCCAGAGATCAAAGTCCACAGAGAAAAGCTCAAGTAGTTCTACGTTTTTGCAAAGTAAAAATTCACTACCATTTTTTTTTGGGGGGGAGGTTAAAGTACAGCGGAGCATCCTGAAAGTGAAATTCACCTGTATTCACACCCATTACAATTTGCCCACCTTCCTCCTTTATGATTAAATGAGAAAAATAAAGCGTCACAAAAATCTTATGAAATCACGTGACATCCGGGAACCAGAGAGACAGCTCACAGGGTAGGGTGCATGTCATGCCATGTAGCCCCCCCCACGTTCAATCTGGACAGACAAGAAATCACATGGATTCACTGAGTATCTACTCTGTCCACGGGACAATCAGAACCAGTCCCCGTCCCTGAGAGACTCAGGTCCTGGGGCAGATGAATCACAGGATGGTGTAACACTTACAAAGAGAGCAAACCGCTAAGAAGAAAAGGAGAGGCAGAAATGGTCACATGCTTACGGGATCTGGGGCTGTCTCCAGCGTGAGGTCTGACTACCAGCTCTGGGATTTTGGTAAAGCTGGAAAGGGAACTTTTTGCATTTCAGCTTTCAGCATCAGTATAGCAGGAGGTAGTCACATACTTATCATGGGAAAACAGTGTTGGCAGGGTTTGGGCAGCGGGTGGCACACCGACTGAGTGCCTGTGTCACCACGCAGACTCGGACTCAAGCCAGTGTCCCCACCTGCAGGGGAGAGGCTTCATGAGCGGTGAAGCAGGGCTGCAGCTCTTTCTCTTTCTCTCGCCCTATCTCCCCCTGCCCTCTCAATTTCTGTCTCTATCTAATAAATGTATTTTTAAAAAGAAAATGGTGTCCTCTAAAATGCTATGAGAGTCAAATCTAGTAACATGTGAAAAAACACTTTTTATTTTTTTTAATATTTATTTATTTATTTTCCCTTTTGTTGCCCTTATTGTTTAACATTGTTGTGGTTATTGATATGGTCGTTGGAAAGGACAGAGAGAAATGAAGAGAGGAGGGGAAGACAGACAGGGGGAGAGAAAGATAGACACCTGCAGACCTGCTTCACCTCCTGTGAAGCGACTCCCCTGCAGGTGGGGAGCCGGGGACTCGAACAGGGATCCTTAAGCCGGTCCCTGTGCTTTGCGCCACATGCGCTTAACCCGCTGCGCCACCGCCCGACCCGCTCAGGTGCTATTTTCAAACTGGTTTGGCCTGCAATGCCCATAGCAAGAATCCCCATCCCTGCACTTAGTGCACGTTGTTTTCTATAAACAAACATCAGTGAACTTTTCTCTTCAGCAGTTCTAAGACACGTCCAGAGTACGATAAGAGGCACAGCCTAGGGCACCTCATTGCAGAGGGTCTCGGTTTACGGCTGACCCTGTGTCCTTTACCACAGCCGCTGACATCCCCAAGAACATCACTGGGAGAACGGTTCTTCTGTCTGTCCTTTACCAGCAACACAAGTGTCATAGAAAAATCCTGCCTATCAGGCGGCCTTGCAGGAAGCACAGAATCGTGCCTTGGCCTCTCCTAGATCTTGAGAGAAGCAGGGAACGTAGGTTACAGATGCCAGTCAATCGGCTGGCGATGTCCGCCAAGGCCGCTTCCTTATACCTCAGCACGGAGGATTCGGGGGGACACGGTGACTCGCAAAAGCAGGCCTTTCCGTTGAGACTCTTGACATAAAAATGCAAACTCACAGGGCAGATTCCTACCAGGCCTTTTACTCCTGAGTCCAGTGCTCGCTGCAGCAAAAGGAGACAGATCAGAGGAGGGGAAGCCAGGAAAAGGGATGCGAGAAACTAACATTACGGGGTCTAGCGCAGGGCAGTATGGAGGAGAGACAGGCTGGAGACAGCCCGTGGAATAAGAAGACAGGGCTCGAATGAAGAAGGTAACTTCCGCAAGGGCACTGGCTGATCCTGGGGTCAAAACCACAATGTTATTTCGCCTCCAAGGGCAGCTGGAGGTACTAAGACTGCAGTTTTTAAAGAACTGGACAAACTGTGCCGCTGGAAAAAGCTGCCGCTGCGTGAGCCCCGGTCCCGTCGGAACACACTCTGGTCACTTGAGAATAAACTGTTCCCACTGCAGGGGGAACAACTGTGCTGACAGCCACCAAGAGAAACGGCCTTGGAGGGCAGGCCTTCTGCCACACACACAAAGGCTCCAAGAGATGAACTGGGAACTGTCACCCGCAACCAACAGCATCTGACATTCCGGGGCCAGAATGCCAGCCGAGCTCATTCAACAGATGGGGAAACGGAGGCCCGGAGAGGCTCGGCCGGTGTCCTCACCATCATCACCCATCACCCATCACCATCACGCTACTGTCAACACGCAGGCACAGCGTCCGTGTTATATATATATTTTTTGACACCTGCAGACCTGCTTCACCGCCTGTGAAGCGACTCCCCTGCAGGTGGGGAGCCGGGGGCTCGAACCGGGATCCTTACTCCGGTCCTTGCGCTTTGCGCCACGTGCGCTTAACCCGCTGAGCTACCGCCCGACTCCCTACAAATTTTTTTTTTTGATCCTTTATTTATTATTGGATAGGGACAGAGAATTTAAATTGGGGGGGGGAAGGGGCCAAGTGCCCCTTTACATCACATGACACTACAATGTCCAAGGACCCAGGTTCGAGCCCCCAGTCCCCACCTGCAGGGGAGAAGCTTTACAAGTGGTGAAGCAGGGCTGCAGGTCTCTCTCTTCCCCTCCCCTCTTGATTTCTGTCTCTAGCCAACAGAAAGTAAATAAACAAAATATTGTTTTTAAAAAAGAGGGAGACAGAGAAGAGACCCGCAGCCCTGCTTCACCATTCATCAAGCTTTTCCCCTGCAGGTGGGGGCCCGGGGGCTCGAACCCGGGTCTCTGCGCATTGTAACCTGTGTGTGCTCAGCCAGGTGCGCCACTGCCTGACCCCCCCCCCTTTTTTCTCTTTTTTAGTTTTAATTTTATTTGTCATTAGACAGAGACAGAGAAATTGAGAGGGGCGGAGGAGTTGGAATGGGAGAGAGAAAAGAGAGACACCCGCAGCCCTGCTTCACTCCTGAAGCTTTCTCCCCGCAGGTGGGGACCCGGGGGCTCGAACCCGGGGCTTTGCACACTGTCATGTGAGCGCTTCAGCAGGTGCACCACCACCTGGCCGCCCCCCCCCCCGCTTCCTTTTTCTTTTTTAATTATACATTTTTTATTGATTTCTTAACGGAGACGGAGAGAAATTAAAAGCAGAGGTAGAATTAGAGAGGGAGAGTCAGAGAGACACCTGCAGACCCGCTTCCTCCCCGCAGGTGGGGCCCAGGGCCTCGAACCCGGGTCCTTACGCACTGTCACGCGTGCCCCCCCCCGCCAGGTGCGCCCCGCCCCCCCGCGAGACCCCCCCCCCCAGTGTCGCGAGAGCAGGTGGCACGAGCGCCGCCGAGGCCGAGGCTTAAGCGGGCCTCGCCCCACGACCGCCAGACCCCGGGGCCGGCCGCCCGCACCACGCACGCGGCCCCTCGCGGGGGAGCTCGCGCCCGACACCCGCCGCGGCGGACGCGCTCAGCACGCAGTGACCTTGACGCGCCGGAAACGGGCCACGGGCGGGAGCCTGGGGGGCGGGGACGCGGGACGGCGGGCGCCCGCCACTCACCGTCCGCAGGCAGGGCCGCCAGCCGGGGCTCCCGCCGCCGCCGCCGGGCACCGACAGCGGAGACAGGCCGCGGGGCCGACAGCCGCCCCGGCCCCACAGCAGCAACCAGCGGTGCGCCATGACCGCCCGCGCGGCCTGCTCGGGCCGGCGGCGCTGCGCAGGCGCGGCTCTGCGGCGGGCGGCCGGCGACGGGCTGACACGGGCCGCCGGATAGTTCGGAGCAGCGGGCGGCGATCCTGCGCTGCGAGCCCGAGGCACAGCGGCGAACCCACGTTCTTGACGCGCGTGCGCGTGCGCGCGCGGCTCCTAACGGCACGGCCCCGCCCCCTGCGTGCTGACGTAAGCTAAGGGGCGGGCCCTCGGGCGCGCCGCTGCGCAGCGCCCCCTCCCGACCAGAACTGGACGTGGAGGGTTTAAGGGGCGGGGCGGGGCGGGGCGGGGTGGTGGCGCACTCGGTGGAGCGCACGTGTTACAAAGTGCATGGAACTGAGTTCGAGCCCCTGGTCCCCACCTGCACGGAGAAAGCTTCATGAGTGGTGAAGCAGGGCAGCAGGTGTCTCTCTTCCTCTCTCCCTATCTCCCCCTACCCTCTATACAATAAATAAAGATAATAATAATTAAAACGTCTAGTTTGGAGTGTGGGAACTAGTGCAAAACGTACTCTGTCTATGCCTTAAAACAAGGACTAAGACACCGAGAGTCATGAGCAAAGCAAAAGATTTACTTATATAAGGGTGCAAGGGTATAAACCAGCAAGCACACCAAAGGCAATCTTCAGAGCCTTTTTATACATTACTGGACATCATATATACACCCCTAAGTCCTAGGAAAGCAATGCCAGTGGGCCAAGTGCAATCTTTTTAAAAAATATATTTATTTATTTTCCCTTTTGTTGCCCTTGTTTAACATTGTTGTGGTTATTGACGTCGTTGTTGTTGGACAGGACAGAGAGAAATGGAGAGAGGAGGGGAAGACAGAGAGGGGGAGAGAAAGACAGACACCTGCAGACCTGCTTCACCGCCTGCAGGTGGGGAGCGGGGACTTGAAAACAGATCCTTACGCAGGTCCTTGCACTTTGTGCTTTTTTTTTTTTTTTTTTTTTTTTACTGGACATGGGAACAAACTGTCCTCTTCCCCTTCGGTGAGAGGGAATTGGCTCACAATCAAACCACATTCAGGAAAAGGGGATGGGGGACTATAGTGGGACAGGAAGTGCAAGGAAGGGGATTCTGGCCAGGACAATGTGGCTCTACTGGGAAAGACAGATTGAGGAAGGGGCTGGGAATTCTAAGCTAACTTTGAAGGAAAACAAGGCATGGTTGTCGTCACGGAGACATGGAAAGTCATGGGTCTGGAGTCAGACTGGATTGATAGATGTCAGTGAAAAGGCTACAACCAACTGGGCTGTTTCTCACAGGAGGAACGTGTGAGTCCTTGCAGAGGCGCTGGGTGGGACAGAAGGAGAGGAGCGGAGGCTGTAAAGCTGGGCCCCATAGGGGGAAGCACCAGTCTGGGGGGGGGGTGCCATGCAGGAACCCGGAGAGATGCCCCAGGCCGGTGACCTTTACCTGAGACCCTTCTGGGCAGTCACTTCCCCCGTGAGTCACCAGGCAATAATTTTAGGGAGCGTCCACTCAGTATCGGACATCTCCCAGACTCCGAAGATGCCAAAGCATACACCCCTAAGTCCTAGGAAAGCAGTGCCAGTGAGCCAAGTGCAAGAAAGACAGAAGTGAAAGAACCAGACATCACTCTGGTACATGTGCTGCCAGGGATCCAACTCAGTCCTCATGCTTGAGAGTCTGGCCTTAGCCACTGCTCGACCTCCCGGACCACCCAAGTGGAATCCTTAAAGGGCTGGTGCTGATTCCAGCTTGGCCCATTGGCGACTGCCCCAGCTCCCTGCTCCCAGCCATTCCTTCTCCTCTCCCTCTTCCTCCTCCCCCTCCCCCCTCCTCTTCTTTCTCCCCTTCCCCTCCTCCTCTTCCCTTCCTTCCCCTTTCCCTTCCCCTCCTCCCCCTTCCCCTTCTCCTCCTCCTCCGCCTCCTCCTCCCACTGCTCTGTTCTGGTTTATGATGCTGTCAGGGATTAAACCTGGGACTTCAGAGCATGCAAGTCTTTCTGCATAACCATTTTGATATCTCCCTAGCTCCAGATGTCTTTCCAAAAAAGCCAGTTTTCTTAAGAGTTCTCCAGGCAACAGAGACTGCACATCTGCCAAGACTGTGGAATAAAGGAATTCAGGCCTAAGCCTTACATGTCTGCGCTGTCTACTAGCGCCGCCCATTGGAAGCATGATATAAGTACTAGCCAGTGCTGTCGATAAGGAGAAATAGGAAAATCAGGATCTGAACATTTGGTGCAAGATGGTATTAGAAATTTATTCACATAGGGGCCAGGTAGTGTCACACATGGTTGAGCGCACACGTTACAATGCACAAGGATCCAGGTTCGAGCTCCTGGTCCCCACCTGCAGGGCGAAACCTTTGTAAATGGTGAAGCAGTGCTGCAGGTGCCTCTCTGTCTCTCTCCCTGTCTATCACTCCCTTTCTTCTCAATTTCTTTTTTAAATATTTATTTATTTATTTATTCCCTTTTGTTGCCCTTGTTTTTTTATTGTAGTTATTGTTATTGATGTCATCATTGTTAGATAGGACAGAGAGAAATGGAGAGAGGAGGGGAAGACAGAGAGGGGGAGAGAATGAGAGACACCTGCAGACCTGCTTCACTGCCTGTGAAGTGACTTCCCTGCAGGTGGGGAGCCGGGGGCTTGAACCAGGATCCTTACACGGGTCCTTGCAATTTGAGCCACCTGCACTTAACCTGCTGTACTACCGCTCAACTCCCTCTTCTCAATTTCTGTCTCAATCCAATAAATGAAGATAATCATAAAAATAAATTTATTCACATAGGGGCCAGGTGGTGGCACACCGGTTGAGTGACATGTTACAATGAGCAAGGAAGGGCCCAGCTTTGAGCTCCCAGTTCCCTCAGCAGGGGAAAAGCTTTGTGAGTGGTGAAGCAGTGTTGCAGTTGTCTGTCTGTCTCCCTATCATCCACTTCCTTCTCGATTTCTGGCTATCTCTACCCAATGAATAAATAAAGATAATTTTGTAAAAAGAAGATTTTTAAAAATTAGTTATTTATTTTCCCTTTTGTTACCCTTTTTATTGTTGTAGTTATTATTGTTGTTGTTCTTGATGTCATCTTTGTTAGATAGGACAGAGAGAAATGGAGAGATGAGAGGAAGACAAAGAGGGGGAGAGAAAGATAGACACCTACAGACCAGACCTGCTTCACCGCCTATGAAGCGACTCCCCTGCAAATGGAGAGCTGGAGGCTTGAACCGGGATCCCTACACCAGTCCTTGCACTTCACGCCATATGTGCTTAACCCACTGCGCTACCACCCGACTCCCAAAAGAAGATCTTAAAGGAAAAAAAAAAAAAGATTCATTCACATGTATGCAGAGGGGAAAAAGTAGGACAGACATTAGTGAAATTTCTTACCTGCTTCAGTGGCAAAAATTCAGAATTTTCTCTAGTCACCCAGATGTAAGTATTGGGCACACAGAATGGTGCAAGTCTATGAAAGGAAATTTCACAATGCCTGCCAGAATGTCAGGTGCAGTGAAATATTCTAACCTAGATGCCTCCCACTTATAGAAATATACCCAGAAGACAAGCCTGCACACATACACCCCCCCATGAGGACACAGAACAGTTCACAGTAACAATTACTAGAGAGAGTCCAAATGGCCGGCTACAAGAAACTGACACTACATCTAAGCCAACACCATGTAACACTATGCAGTATTTCCCCCCACAGTTAGAGAATCTTTTGCTCCCAGCAAAATGGAATAACAGGGCTTGACTCACCTGGGGGGGAATATGCATGCAATGCAGTCTCAAGACTTTGAAACACTGAGCAACAAAGGGCGGTTACCAGCAGGAGACAAGAGACAAGAGGCGACCCCCGTCCTTGCTCCAGCATAGTTAGGAGTCCAGACCGTGATGGGAGGAGGAGGAAACCAGGCAGAGCCCGGGGGTGCCTTGAGCTGAGAGGCGCCTCCAGGAATCTGAGAAGAAGGAGAAGTAACTGAAAACGATACAGGGGCCAGGTGGTGGCGCACCTGGTTAAGCACACATATTACAGAGCTCCAGGACCCAGGGTCCCCACCTACAGGGGAGAAGCTTCATGAGTGGTGATGCAGGGCTACAGGAATCTCTTCTCTCTCCCTCTCTATCTCCTCTCCACCCCTCTCAACTTCTCTGTCTCTATCCAATAGTAAATAAATAAACAAATAGAAAGAAAGGGAATGAAGGGAGGAAGGGAGGGGCCCAGAATGGACACCGGTGCTACAATTAGTTCCAACTTGCAGAACATCTTCGAGGTTTCTGTTTTTCTAATGAGAGCTCCTTCTCCAGAGCAGATAACTTTAAGATACAGAATCAAAAGAAAATAAAAATCCCTGAACAAGTAAACATGAAGAAAAGTACAAAAACCAATGTTATTGCATATCTGTAAGTCCACTTTTTTTTTTTTTTGGCCTCCATGATTATTGCTGGGACTTGGTGTGTATACTACTACGAATCCACTGCTCCTGGTGGCCTTTTTTTTTTTCTTTTTCCTCCAGGGTTATTGCTGGGCTCGGTGCCTGCACCATGAATCCACCGCTCCTGGAGGCCATTTTTCCCCCTTTTTGTTGCCCTAGTTGTTGCAGCCTCGTTGCGGTTATTATTATTGCCATTGTTGACGTTGCTTTGTTGTTGGATAGGACAGAGAGAAATGGAGAGAGGAGGGGAAGACAGAGAGAGGGGGAGAGAAAGACAGACACCTGCAGACCTGCTTCACCGCCCGTGAAGCGACTCCCCTGCAGGTGGGGAGCCGGGGGCTCGAACCGGGATCCTTAAGCCGGTCCCTGCGCTTTGTGCCACCTGCGCTTAACCCACTGCGCCACCGCTCGACTACCCCCCCTTTTTTTAACATTGTATTGGATAGGACAGAGAGAAATTGAGAGAGGAGGGGAAGATAGAGGGAGAGAGAGAAAGAAACACCTGCAGACCTGCTTCACCGCCTGTGATGCAACCCCCCTGCAGGTGGCCACCAGGAGCTATTGATTCATCTTACAAGCATCAAGCCCCAGCAGTAACATTAGTGGGGGGCAGAGGGAGTTAGCTTTCATGGCCTGGGAGGTAGTGCAGTGGCTAGAACACCTGAGGTCCTCAGCTCAGTTGTCATCTCATGAGCCAGAGTGATTCTCTGGGGTATCTTCTCTCTTTTTCAGCAACTAAAGTCAAAAATAGAAGGAGAAGGAGAAAGAAAGAGAGAAGGAAAAGAAAAAATAAGAAAAAGATCATGGCCTTGGAAAGACTGAGTATTTGAATGAATGAATGAATGAATGAATGAATGAATGAATGAATAAAGTGAGTTTCTTGTAGACAGCATATAATTGAACCATGTTTTTTATATTTATTTATTTTCCCTTTTGTTGACCTTGTTGTTTTTATTGTTGTTGTTATTGATGTTGTTGGATAGGACAGAGAGAATTGGAGAGAGGAAGGGAAGACAGAGAGGGGGAGAGAAAGACAAGAAAGACACCTGCAGACCTGCTTCACCGCCTGTGAAGCGACTCCCCTGCAGGTGGGGAGCTGGAGGCTCGAACCAGGATCCTCACACCAGTCCTTGAGCTTGGTGCCACATGCGCTTAACCTGCTGCACTACTGCCTGACTCCAATGTTGTTGTTTTTTTAACCTATTTTGCTAATATCTGGTACAGCTAGCTCTAAAAAAAAAAAAATGGGCCAAAAATCTACCTAGGTAGCTCTCTAAAGAAGAGATACACATGGTCCCCACACACATATGCAGAAATACTCCACTTGTGCAAAACAGATGCAAATTAAAGCCACCCCAAGATTCTGTCTCTCACCTGAGAAAATGGTCTCCGTCTACAAAATGGAAATAACAGGTGTTGGAGAGGATGTGGAGAAAAGGGAACTCTGCTTCACTGCTGGTGCGAATGCAAACTGGGGAGGCCCCTGTGGAAGACTGTGTGGATAGAGAGTACTTAAACAAATAAAAATGGAGTCACCTTATGACCCAGCAATACCACTCGTGGGCATTTACCGAAATGACACACAATCAGTAGTTTGAAGGGACGGACACATGCACCCCTATGTTTATAGCTGTGTATGGCAAACAGTGGAGGGAGCAGCCAAAGGAGCAGTCAACGACAGATAAAGAAGTTACGGTCTATACTCCATGGAACACTACTCTGCAATCAGAAAAAGATGATATGCCATTTGGGACAAAATGGATGGAACCGGAGGTGATGAATGATGCCTGGTGAAGTAAGTAAAGAGATGAAAGGCTGTTACCTGATGGTCTCACTCATAAGTGGAATCTAGAAAACTGAAATGCACAGACTTGCAGGAAGAAGAAGGAGGACGAGGAAGGGGACAAGGACAAGGAGGAGAAAAGAAACAGTTCCTATGACTTTGTGAGAACTCTGGTGGTTCTCTTTGGGAGGTGGGAGCATGGGGATACAGAGCTTTGGTGGTGTGTGTGTGCTGTGGAACTATGCCCTGTAAACTTATAATCATCAGCGGGTTAAGCGCACGTGGCGCAAAGCACAAGGACCGGCTTTAGGATCCCGTTTCGAGCCCCTGGCTCCCCACCTGCAGGGGAGTCACTTCACAAGCGGTGAAGCAGGTCTGCAGGTGTCTGTCTTTCTCTCCCCCTCCCTGTCTCCCCCTCCTCTGTCCATTTCTGTCTGTCCTATCCAACAACGACGACATCAGTAACTACAACAATAATAACTACAACAATAAAACAACAAGGGCAACAAAAGGGAATAAATATTTTTTTAAAAGTAAATAAATCTTAACAAAATGAATGTAATTAAAAACATCTCTGAAAAGAAACTAAAGATTGACTAAAAATTACAAGGATGTTCCATATTGGCGTATTGGAAGATTATTATTATTATTAAAATCTTTTATTTTCATCTTTAAAATTTTTTTTTATTATTGAATAGAGACCAAGAGAAATTGGAGGGGGATAGAGAGGGAAAAAGACATCTGCAGCCCTGCTTCACCACTTGTGAAGCTTTTCCCCTGCAGGTGAGGACCAGGGGCTTGAACCTGGGTCCTTGCACGCTGTAATGTGAGCACTTAACCAGTTGCCCCACCACCTGGCCCCCTTTTGGAAGATTATATACTGTTAAATGTTGGGCTGGCAAAATAGCTCGCTTGGATAGTCTGCTGCTTTGCCATAGATAAGCCTGGCCACCACCACGGTGAAGGAAGCTTTGGTGCCGAGCTCTCTCTTTCCCTCCCCCTCATAGATATATGATGTCAGTACTGCTCAAAGCAATCTACAGATTCAATATAGTCCCTGTCACAATTCTAGGAGGTCTTATTTTTTAACTTAAAAATAGTTTATTATTCAGGGTGAGAGTATGGATCCACCTGCCAACGCCCGTGTCCAGTGGAGAAGCAATTACAGAAATCAGACCTTCCACCTTCTGCTCCCCATAATGACCCTCCAGAGGGATAAAGAATAGGAAAGCCGGTAGTCGGGCGGTAGCGCAGCGGGTTAAGCGCAGGTGGCACAAAGCACAAGGACCGGCGTAAGGATCCCGGTTGGAGCCCCGGCTCCCCACCTGCAGGTGGTGAAGCAGGTCTGCAGGTGTCTGTCTTTCTCTCCCCTCTCTCTCTGTCTTCCCCTCCTCTCTCCATTTCTCTCTGTCCTATCCAACAACAACAGCAATGGCAACAGTAACAACAAAGGGCAACAAAATGGGGGAAAGTGATTTCCTAATAAGACTGGCAAACATTAGAAAAACACACGAGGGCTTGAAGTCCATGCAGAGCTGTGGTATACATATATATCCACTAGGTGGCAGGAGAGCTCTATATATCTGTAAGACAACCAAAAGCAAATTGAAAGAAAAGCCTTTTAAATTAGATCTGGGGTTTGTTTTTCTCTTTCTTTTAAAATAATGCTCCTATTCATTGTTTATCACTAATAATTCTTTAAACATTTTTATTAGTGATTTCATGTTAATTTACAAAATTATAAGATAACGGGTATAATTCCACACCTTTCCACCAGCAGACTTCTGTGTCCCCATTCCCTCCACCGGAAACTGCACTATTCTCCCAAGATCACAGATAGGGTGACTATTATTTCTATAACTATGTGTCTATGTTTTTATATATTTGCCTGTTTTTCTCTATGGTCCTGCCTTCTCTTCCTTTCTAAGTCACACCTACTACTTCTGAGTGTCCTTCCTCCCCCTTGCCCATCCCCCTCTCTCTCTGGTTCAGGATGGAATTGGAGTACAGAGCCCTCTGGGCATCTTCCCCTAATATTTATCCCCCCCTGGGAGTATGGACCTTTTTTTTTTTTTAATGTGGTGCAGAAGGTGGGAGTTCTGGCTTCTGTAATTGAGTTCTCCATTGGACATTGGCAGAATACTCCATACCTCCAGCCTGTTTCTATCTTTCCCTAGTGGGGTAGGGCTCTGGAGAGGTGAGGTTCCAGGACACAATGGTGAGGTCATATGCCCAGGATGAAATTTTAATAGCATCCAAAACTTAGTGGTTAAAAGGTAGTAAGATACAAAGCAGGACAAAATACTTAATGAAAAGGAACCATAATGTAGGGATAGAGCAGATGGGAATAGGGTGGATAGAAGCTAGGGAGGCTGTTTTAGTTATTTCCCTAGGAGTCCATGACTCTGACAATTTTTTAAAGCATTTAAAAAAAAATTATCTTTATTTATTGGATAGAAACAGCCAGCAATTGAGAGGGAAGGAGGAGACAGAGAGACACCTGCAGCCCTGCTTCACCACTTGCAAAGCTTTCCCCCTGCAGGTAGGGGCCAGGGACTCGAACCCGGGTCCTTTCACACTGTAACATGTCGCTCAACCAGGTGCGCCACCACCCGGCCCCCAACTCTGACAATTTTTGCTTAAGTTCGATAGCTACCTTGCAGGTGGACTAACCCGGAAGAAACCTCTTTTCTGTCAGAGATTACAGCATATGGGTCCCCACCCATCTCACGATCCAGTCACTCCCTCAGTCATTACTTCCTCGGAGTCATTCTTGACTCACTGAACAAGCAATCTCCAAATATTTACTGTTTGCCAAGTACTCGAATAAATCCTGGGTTCATGAAGATGAGCAAGTCTCTTCCTTGTCTGTCTCACAGGAAGGTGCACTTGATTCTCCTTCACCAAGTTTAGGGAGCATTCCAGTAGTCGGGGCTGCTCACTGAAATCAATAACAATAAAAAAGCTCACTTGTGGATCTCACACCAAGGATGCCGAGTCAGAATGTAAGAGGAAGAGCCGAGAGGACTGTGTCTTTAATAGGCATTAATTTAGTGGAAGAGACAGAAACACAAACAAGTTCAGTCACTGCAGAACAATGTGCTGAGTTGCGACGGAGGCTGGCACTGCAAGCCCACGCTGAGGGGGAGGGGCAAGGGGCAACACCCACAGGGGCAGAGAAAGCTGGGGAGTGGGCGCTGCACAGACGGATAAAAGGACAAGAGGTGATTGTCAGGTTGTGGGTGTAGCACTTTTCTGAGAGAGTGAGACTGGTTAAGAGACTAGCTGGGAGAGAGGGAGGCTAGCTAAGAGTTAGGAAGTTACTATAAAGCATTATTAAAGTAATCTGGGACTGGGGAAATATCTCTCTTGGACAGTGTGCTGCTTTGCCATGGACATGACGTTGGTTCGAGTCCAGTGTCCACTGTGTTGAAGGAAGGAAACTTTGGTGGTGCATTCTCTCTTTCTTCTTTCTCTCTCACACTTCCTTTCTCCCTCCCTCTCTCTCTTCTCTTCTCTTCTCTTCTCTTCTCTTCTCTTCTCTTCTCTTCTCTCTTGATCTCTCTCTCCTCCAAATAAGTAAATAAAGTAATCTGGAAGAAAGGAGACAGGGACTGCTATATAACTGGGCAGCAAGTGTTGACCAAACTAACAAAGTGTTGGCTGTTGTTTACTTCTTCTGCTCAGTGGTCCCTAGACTAAGAACATGATATTTCTTCTCACTAGGCTTAAAGGGAGGGTACAACTAGTAGACCGATTTCATAGGTGATGGGACTGAGTCTGGAGAAGTTACCGAAACTCAGATGTGTCCACCGTCAAGCTTAGGCCTTCAACTCCAGTTATTCCGTAGTTTAGCCTCATGAAAGAAGTAGAAGCATGGCCCAGGAGGTGGCAGAGTGGTTAGAACTCTGGGCAGAAAGCCCTGATATCCTGAGTTTGATCCCTGGCATCACATGTGCCAGAGTGATGCTCTGGTTCTTTCTCTCTCCTCTTTCATGTGAATGAATGAATGAATGAATGAATGAATGAATGAATCTTAGAAAGGGAGAGAAAAGCAGAATGAATGAATTTTAAAAAACAATCTTTAAGAGGTCCTTTGCAAAGGAGTTGACTGCTTGACTGTAGGGGTGAGGGTGACTCTAGTTTGGGATGTCTGGGGTCTGCCATGAACCTGGAAAGAGGATCTTAGAAGACAAGCCTTTCTTTCTTCCTCTCCCCTCTCTCTCTCTATTTTTATTAATCTTAAATATGTTAATGATATATAATATTATCTACATATTAACAAGAGAGAGAAGAAAAGAGAAGAAGAGGGAGAAGGAGAGAGAAAGAGAGAGAAGGAGTGGTCCGGGCGGTGGCGCAGTGGATAAAGCACTGGACTCTCAAGCATGAGGTCCTGAGTTTGATCCCCAGCAGCGCATGTACAGAGCGATGTCTGGTTCTTTCTCTCTCTCCTCCTAGCTTTCTCATTAATAAATAAATTAAATATTTGAAAAAAATTAAAAAGGGAGTCTAACAACATCAATAATAACTCCAACAATAAAACAACAAGTGCAACAAAAGGGAATAAATAAATATTTTCTTAAAATCCTAAAAAAAAAAAGAAATAAATATTACAGCATAATGTTAGTACCACTGGAAGCAGGAAAGCAGAGTTTCTTTTCTTTAATTTTATTTATTTTCCCTTTTGTCATCCTTTTTTTTTATTGTTGTTGTAGTTATTATTGTTGTCATCGTTGTTGGATAGGAGAGGGAAATGGAGAGAAGAGGGGAAGACAGAGAGGGGGAGAGAAAGGCAGACACCTGCAGACTTGCTTCACCACCTGTGAAGTGACTCCCTGCAGGTGGAGAGCTGGGGGATCGAACCAGTATCCTTATGCCAGTCCTTGTGCTTTGCGCCATGTGTGCTTAACCCACTGCGCTCCCATCCGACTCCTAGAAACAGAGTTTCAAGGACAAAATGTTCTGATGTTCAAGGGCAGCAGAGGATTGAATGCAAGTAGTGATCAGAAAGCATGTTGTGGAGATGAGTGGCTGAGGAAGTTGTGGTCTAGATACACAATGGAATACCATTCAGCTATTAAAAATGATGAACTCACCTTCTTCACCTCATCTTGGATGGAGCTTGAAGGAATCATGTTAAGCGAGATCAGCCAGAAACAGAAGGATGAATATGGGATGATCCCACTCACAGAAGTTGAGAAATAGTAACAGAAGGGGAAACACAAAACAGAACTTGGATTGAATTTGTTGTCTTGCACCAAAGTAAAAGTAAAAGACTCTGGGGGGGTGGGGGGTGGGGCTTAGGTCCTAGGTTAGACTGTTATGTGGAAACTATGAAATATTACATATGTATTTTACTGTCCACTGTAAACCACTAATCCCCCAATTAAAAAAAAAACATGTTGTATGGGGAACAAACACGGACTCTTCCTTGGAAAGATCTAGATGGGAAATGAGAATAATGACATAGTATTCTAGAGGGGTATAGTAGCCAGAAGTAGATGATATACTTCAGATTAGAGAGACAGATATCGGGCATTTACTGACATAAACTTACAGAAAGGATCGTTCCCTTGTCGCTTCTCAAGCCAACGCAGTGTTGAGAAGGCGTCTCAGACTAAGAAAATGGCTAGGAATGGCTAGCTCCCAGAGTCTTCATTCCTGGGGACTCTTCACCTGGTTACCACCACCTGTCAGGACAAGGATGCATTCAAATCACTGTGCGGGGTGAGACCCAGTCAATGACCTCTCTGTTAGCTCATGTTTGCCTGATAACCATTAGAGAAACTATTATACCCTGTGCTTGGTTAAACCAACTAACAGGTAGCTCTTTGGACTGGCACCTCTCCAGTTTTACAGAAGCCATAAGACTGAAACTACAACAGAGAAACTGTTGGTGGCACTGAGACACACATAGTCACCTGGCCTTACATACACCCACCTGGGCTCACTCTGTTTCAGCTGCTCTGTAGAGCATCCTAGAGGCATTGTGGTCAAGGACACCCCAAGACAGTCTCCACCTCTGGTGAAGCTCGTGAAGCTTCGCCTTTGTGTGATGCTACCGTGTGGTTGCCAGGGACAAAAATCCAGGTCCTCACTCATGGTGAAGTTCATGCTTTACAGATAAAACCATCTCTCAGCCCTACAGAGGGTCTTTTATTATAAACCAAAGTTACAGTACTAGCTCAGTGCTTAGTGGCTAGAAAATGTAAGGGGTCGGGCAGTAGCGCAGCGGGTTAAGCGCATGTGGCACAAAGTGCAGGGACCAGCTAAGGATCCCAGTTCAAGCCCTCCCTCTCTGTCTTCCCCTCCTCTTTCCATTTCTCTCTGTCCTATCTAACAATGAATGACATCAACAACAACAATAATAGCCTCAACAAGGCTACAACAATAAGGGCAACAAAAGGGGGAAAAAAATGGCCTCCAGGAGCAGTGGATTCATGGTGCAGGCACCGAGCCCAGCAAGAACCTGGAGTCAAAAAAAAAAAAAAAGTTCCCCAGCTGGCTCAGGTGCAACTCTGAGTTGTTGTGACATGGTAAAAAGGGAACTCTTAAAAACCCGTGTTCTTACCTCATTTCTGACCCTCAGTGGGTGATCACAGGAACTATCTTGAATGTTATTTTATTAATTAATTGATTGATTTATTGCCTCCAGGGTTATTTCTGGGGCTCGGTGCCTGCACTATGAATCCACTGCTCCTGGAGGCCATTTTTCCCATCTTGTTGTACTTGTTATTGTTGTCATAGCTGTTGTTGTTGGATAGGACAGAGAGAAATGGAGAGAGGAGGGGGAGAGAAAGACAGACACCTGCAGATGTGGCTGACCATCTCATTGCCTCCCTGGATGCAGCACGCCAAGCCCGCTGGCAACAACTCACGGAAAGTCTGAACTTCACCCACTCAAGTAGGAAGGCCTGGAAGCTTCTTCACAGACTGGGTGCCGGTAGCCAACCCCCTCCCGTCTCCCATCCTCCCGTATCTCCAAACTCAGTGGCCAGTCACCTAACTCAAGTTGGACGTGCTAAGATCGACCCAGTCTGGAAAAGAGAAATTTCCCATGAGTGGTCATCCCACTTCCGGTTATCTTGTCCATCTCCAAAACTCTCTCCCTTTACACTGTCTGAACTGGAAGACGCTTTGAAGAGGGTTAAACCGGGAGCAGCTGCTGGCTATGATAACATCACCCCAGAACTCATTCTTAACCTGGGTCCTGCGGCAAAGAAGTGGCTCGCTTCATTCCCGTCCCACATCTTGGAATCTGAGTCTATGCCCAAAGTTTGGCGTCGTGCAAAGATTATAGCGGTTTTGAAACCAAAGAAAGACCCAACACTGGCCGCCAGCTATAGACCAATTTCTCTCCTCTCCGTGTGTTACAAACTCCTTGAGAGGCTGCTTCTGTCACGTATTTCTCCTCTTACAGAGAAATTCCTATCACCCGCCCAGGCTGGTTTCCGCCCAGGAAGATCTACCTGCGAACAAGCCCCGGCCCTCTCAACTTACATTGAAAATGGATTCCAGAAGAATTTAAAGACGGGTGCTGTCTTTGTTGATCTCACAGCAGCCTATGACACGGTCTGGCACCGTGGTCTCCTAGTCAAGATCTCAAGATGCCTGCCTCCATGGGTGGCCAACACTATATCGTTTCTTCTCCAAAATAGAAGATTCCGGGTGCATCTGGGTGACAAGTCTAGCAGATGGAGACTTGTCTCAAGTGGCCTCCCCCAGGGCTCTGTTCTGGCTCCTACGCTATTTAATATTTACATCAATGACCTCCCAGAAACTTCTTCAAGGAAGTTCATCTACGCCGATGACATCTGCTGTGCAACTCAGGCATCCAGGTTCAACATCCTCGAGGAAACACTCACAAAAGACATGTCTCTGATATCTGATTACTGTAAAAAATGGCGACTAATCCCTAGCGCTGCAAAAACGGTATCATCTGTTTTCCATCTACACCATGCCTCGGCCTCGAGTGAGCTTAATGTGCAGCTTGGCGATACGAGAATCCAGCATGAAGCCCAGCCAGTCTATCTTGGCGTTACTCTCGATCGCACTCTGTCATTTCATGAACATCTCATAAAATCTGCAGCAAAGGTGGGCGCGAGGAATCACATCATTGCAAGACTGGCCAGCTCCTCATGGGGCGCGAGCGCTTCCACACTATGATCATCCTCTCTGGCATTATGCTATTCCACTGCAGAATACGGTGCCCCAGTATGGTTCCGTAGCCCCCATGTCCACTTGGTCGATTCCAAATTATATTCCTCCATGAGGATCATTTCTGGAACCATCCGTCCCACCCCGGTTCCATGGCTGCCAGTTCTTAGTAACATCGCCCCGCCAGATATTCGTCGGGATGCGGCATCATCTAAATTCATTTCCCACGTCCACGCTCGACCGGACCTGCCAATATACGTGGATATCTTCGCCCACCCTGTCCAACGCTTGATGTCTCGTCACCCAATCTGGTCCCCTATGCCTACACTGAACTTCTCTGTTCCAGACTCTTGGAAACAGACTTGGCAGTCAGCTGAGGTAAAGAACAAACACCTCATCATAGACCCCTGCAAGCGTCAACCCGGCTTTGACCTAGCACGTTATGATTGGGCCCTCCTCAATCGCTATCGAACAGGCCATGGCCGGTGCGCCGCTATGTTCCGTCGCTGGGGAGCCAGAGACGACCCGAACTGCCCCTGCGGCTACAGACAGACTATGACCCACATAGTCAACGACTGCCACCTCTCCAGATTCAGAGGAGGTCTTGAAACTTTACATCAGGCTCAACCTGACGCTGTTGACTGGCTACGGAAGAAGGGCAAACGCTAGAAGAAGAAGAACCTGCAGACCTGCTTCACCACCATGAAGAGATCCCCCTGCAGGTGGGGAGCTGGGGGCTCGAACCAGGATCCTTACACTGGTCCTTGCACTTTGCACCATGTACGCTTAACCTGCTGTGCTACCACCCAGCTCCCTCTTGAATGTTATTTTTAAATATTTTATTTATTTATTTATTTTAATGAGAGAGAGAAAGAGAGGGAGAGAACTCAGTTCTGGATGATGGTGGGGTACTGGGAACTGAATCTGGAACCTCAGAGCCTCAGAATGAAAGGTGTTTGGATAATCACTATGCTATCTCCCCAGCCCAGTTTGTTCATTATAATACAGAGAGAATAGCTCCAGTTTGGGAAGGTTATAGCCACAGGCATTAACATTCACTGTGAGTAGATGGCGGAGTCAGGATCCCACCTCACTGAGACTGTGTGCTCTTTCCGCACCACTGACTTGTGTGAGTCGGCCAGGAAGCCCCTTTTGTTGCCAGGGACTGCGCTGGGTGCCAGGAGTTAGTGCTGAGCTCGATAAGGTGCCTGCCTTCACACTGCATTTCCGTGTGCAGAAAGCTACCATTTTCTCAAAGCAAGCTTCTCACTTGAGCTTCATTTGTGGTACTGCAGGAAAAATACAAGTCTAGAAGAAATCAACACTCTGGACTGACTTTTTCACACAGAGACAGAGTGGCAGAGAGAGGGAAGGGAAGAAACACAGCACTGAAGCTTCCTTTGACGTGGTGAGGGCCAGGCTAGAGTCTGGGTCACGCATGCAGGAGAGCACTGCACTAACCAAAGAACCTGAGGGAGATGTTCTTCTTTTTTTTCTCTTGACCATTTGCTCTAGAAAACTCAGTTTCTTGAGGTGTATGTAAATGCTCTTAATAGTTAAATGGCTCTTGCCAATTTTTCTTTTTTTCTTTTTTAAGACTTTATTTGTTTATTAATGAGAAAGACAGGAGGAGAGACAGGGAGAAGGAATCAGACATCACTCGGGTACATGTGCTGCCAGGGATTGAACTTGGGAATTCGTAATTGAGAGTTCAGTGCTTTATCTACTAAGCTACCTTCCGGACCACATTTTTGCCAATTTTTCAATCCAGAATTTTTTTTCCCCCTCAAGGGCCTGAAAATCATTTCTTTGAAATGTTAGCACCAAGGAAGATGGTTGTTGCTACCTCTCAGTTGCTGTGGAAGAGCAGGAGCCAAATTTTCACAGAGCACATGACTTCAAGACACGACCTTCATTCTGGGCCTTCTGAGCTGTCTCTCCATTTCATAATCACTCTCACCAGGACCTTCACTTCGGGACCCCCATCTATTTCTATTTACCTATAGCTACAATAAAATTAATATTTTGCATGGTGGATATTTATTTGCTACACCAGAGTCCAGCTAGAGAGACAAAAAGCAGAGGACAGGGGGCAGGGTGGTGGTGCAGCAGTTAAGCGCACATGGCACAAAGCACAAGGACTGGCATAAAGTAAGGATCCTGGTTCGACCCCTGACTCCCCACCTGCAGGGGAGTCGCTTTACAAGGGGTGAAGCAGGTCTGCAGGTGTCTGTCTTTCTCTCTGTCTTCCCATCCTCTCTTGATTTCTCTTTGTCCCATCCAACAATGACAGCAACAACAACAATAGTAATAGCAGCAATAACAAGGGCAACAAAAGGGGGGGAAATGAAAAAAAAAAAAAAAAAGAAAAGCAGAAGACAGACAAGTCATGCTCTTGAGGGAATAGTCAGTACAAGAGCTCCAGATGCACATAATAGAACACATTCAATCACCATGGACCGGGGCCTGGGTTCAAGCTGTTGCCTCCCTTCTGGAGAAGGGACACTTCCTGAGTGGTGAAGCAGTGATACACTGCCTCTCTCTCTCTCTCTTCTACTCCTCTTCTTTCTTCATTTCTCTCTGTCTCTATCAAAAAGAAAAACAAACAGACTCCCGGAACTGATGGATTTGTCGTGCACTCACCCAGTCCCAGCAATAACCCTGGTGGCAAAACAAAACAAAATAAAAAATCACAGCACAACACAACACAACACACACACACCCTCCAGATGCAGCTTTACACAATAATGTTTCCTTGGATTTTTCGTTTAAACGACTCATGTGAGTCCACCACCAGGTTGCTGGCATCTAAAAATAAGCCTATTCTCTCTCACCAATACTTGGCTCTTGAATATTAGTTTCAAGTGATAAACTCCAACCTTAACATTTGGTAGCAATACCTCCTGTGGTAAAGAAACAGAAAATTGGGGGTCAGGCATAGCACAGCGGGTTAAGCGCACATGACGTAAAGCTCAAGGACTGGCATAAGGATCCTGGTTCGAGCCCCCGAATCCCCGCCTGCAGGGGTGGGGGGGGTAGGGGGTGGGTGTGGGGTAGGGGGTGGGGTGGGTCGCTTCACCAGCGGTGAAGCAGGTTTGCAGGTGTCTGTCTTTCTCTCCCCGTTTTCCTTTCCTCTCTCCATTTCTCTTGGTCCTACCCAACAACAATAACAACAATATTAATAACCACAACAATGATAAAACAACAAGGGCAACAAAAGGGGGGAAAATAGCCCCCAGGAGCAGTGGATTTGTGGTGCAGACACTGAGCTCCAAGCAATAACCTTGGAGGCAAAAAAAAAAAAAAAAAGGAAAATTATTTCACCTCTGATAGTGCAGTCCAGCCCTGTCACTTTGGAAAATGGATGTAATAGGAAGCAACTGTCTGAGTATAGAAAAGGGTGAGAATGGGGTTGATAGCATAACGGCTCTGCAAAAAAGTCTTCACGCCTGAGGCTCCAGAGTCCCAGATCCAAACCCCTATACCTCCATAAATCACTGCTGAGTAGTGCTCTGGTTAAAATAATAGTAATAATACATTTTTAAAAATAATTTATTTATTTATGAGAAAGATAGAAGGAGAGAGAGAAAGAACCAAACATCACTCTGGTACATGTGCTGCTGGGGATTGAACTCAGGACCTCATGCTTGAGAGTCTAATGCTTTATCCACTGCGCCACCTCCTGGACCACAATAATACTTTTTTTTTTTTTTTTTTTTTAAAGAAAAGGTTGAGATTTCTTGTTCTCTTTGCAATCAATCTCTTTTGCCAATTTCCTCCGACGCACATCACATTCTGGTTCAATGCTCGGTCCAAACTAAATCTCTTTTCGGCTCCTATGGGGAGTTATTTTGGACTAGCTTCAGATTTTTCTTTTTTTCTGTAGATGTTCCTGGGCTAGAAAGGGCTTTGAAAGAATTTGGACAACTCCAACGCCACCAACCTCCATCTGCAGCAGATGCTGTCTGCGTATCTCCCTGCGGCAGCACGGATCCCGGGACTGCAGACACACAAGCTAACCGCATCCCTATTTTTAGCTGCAGCTCCTCTCTCGAGGGGGCTGGGCGGGCCTGCCAGTGTCCCCTCCCCAGATGCAGGGGCGGCTGGGCGGGCCTGCCAGTGTCCCCTCCCCGCCCAGCTTCGCAGCCTGCCGCGCAGCCGGAGCGCGGATCCTGGAACCCGGAGCCGGCGCCCGGGGGCTGGCAGCGGGCAACGATGAAGATCTGGAGCTCGGAGCATGTGTTCGGGTGAGACCCGACTGCGGGCCCGGGTGCGGTCTACACCCGCACCGGCTGCTCCCCGGAGCTGCTAGGTGGCAGCCGGGAAAGACGGGATCCTACAGCGCGGCCTTGGCATCCTTCAAAAGGGGGCGGCGGGCTTTCTCTCCCTGCTCCGGGTGTCGGTGTCGCTGAGGAAATTGCCCGGGTGGAGGCGTGGGGAAGGGGGGCAGGGAGGAGAGGGATCATCTGCCTTTGTTCCTTTGGGGACCCGTGGAGGGTGCAGGCGGGAGGCTAGAGTCTCTGCTGTGGCGTGTAGCCCCGGCTGTGCATGCGGGCCAGAGGGGACCCAGCCCGGAGGGCATCCGGCAAGGTGACAGTGACACTTCTCAGCCCACCCGGGAGCTTGAACCCACCATCACCTTGCTCTCCTTTATGGCAGGGGGCGCGGGGTGCAAAGGCTGGAGAGCTCACCCGGCGTGTTGCTGAAATTCTGCAAGGCTGTTTTTCACGAGCCTGGAACACTCTGTATGAGCCAAGGGTCTGCAGGGCACTTGAGCTCAGGAGGAAGCCAAATATGGGGGGTGGGTTGGGCTGTGTATGCAGCTGTGGACTTGGAAAACAGTGACCAGCTGTAGAGTGCCCACGTGACCTAAGTGATACCTTAAATATGAGTGTCATAGGTGACAGTATCAAATCACTTTTTTTTTTTTTTAAACCAGAGCACTGCTCGGCTCTGGCTTATGGTGTACAGGGAGATTGAACCTGGGACTTTGGAGCCTCAGGCATGAGAGTCTTTTTGCATAACCATTATGCTATCTACCCCTGCCCTCACTTAAAAAAAAAAAAAAATATATATATATATATATATATATATAAATTTTTAGAGGTACAAAGATTTTTAAATTCCTTCACTTAGAGAATCATTTTGGGGGGGTAGGGTGGAGGAGATATTGCATTGAACAGAGTTATCATCTTTCCGCCTCTTAATGTCAAATTCTAATTCTTCTTCTTCTAGCGTTTGCCCTTCTTCCTTAGCCAGTTAATGGCTTTGAAAGTGACTGGGATCCATGTGGATTCAGTCGGCTAGGAAGGATCGTCAGTTTCCCCAATGAATGGGTACTCACGGGATGCATCACGGGAAGGTCGATCCAATGCATCCCTCAAATTCTAATAAAAATCATCAAGTGGGTTAAAATCTGTGAAATAACTGTTATGAAGTCTTTAGGGTTAGATCCAGTTTTAATGTTTTGATTTTCATATTGTCTGCAACCTTTCTCAGCTGGGTTTCCCTAAGAAGCCAGTGAATAACGGCCATGAGAATCACCCCCACGTTTCTTTTCTCAAATCTCCCCAGGATAGGGTGTCTCTGGCACCCTCCAGATGCAGAGAAGTGAAGGCATTACTACCGGGCAGGGGGCTTGATTTTTGTATTAGGAAGGATTTATACACATTTCTGCCCTAGAGATTCTCAAAATATTGGGTGACAAGTATATTGTCAGCTGTGCAAAGACAATGTTGACACCTCTGATGTTTATTTTGCAGCTACCAATTGGCATTTATTTTCTTAAGCTCTATTAGTGTGATTGTCGTGTTAAGTCCAACCAATTCTGACAAGTTTACAGAACTATGTACCCAGCATAAACCAATTTCTAGCCTTACCATCATCCTAAAAGGTAATTTTTTTTTTGGCCCATTTACACTCAGTCACTCTCTACTCCTGGTCCCAGGCAACTATTAATCTGTTTTCTGTTTCTATAGATTTCTCTTCTTTTGAACATTTCATATAGTTACAAAGTATGTGGCCTTTAAAAAAATATTTATTGGTTATTTTTGTGAAAGAGACAAGACCAGAGCACTGCTAAGCTGGTATATGGTTTGGCTGGTAATTAAACTTGGGGCATCTGGGGCCTGAGACAAATGAGTCCTGGACTTTAGTGCTAAGCTATCTTCTCAGCTTGATATGTGGCCTTTTGTAGCCAACAGCCTTCATTTAGCATATATTTTGAGGTTCATCTGTATAGTAGTCTACATCATTTTTTTAAATATTTATTTTATTTATTTATTCCCTTTTGTTGCCCTTGTTTTATCGTTGTAGTTATTATTGTTGTTGTTCTTGATGTCGTCATTGTTAGATAGGACAGAGAGAAATGGAGAGAGGAGGAGAAGACAGAGAGGGGGAGAGAAAGATAGACACCTGCAGACCTGCTTCACCGCCTGTGAAGTGACTCCCCTGCAGGTGGGGAGCCGGGGGCTCGAACCGGGATCCTTAAGCCTGTCCATTAACGCTTTGCGCCACATGCGCTTAACCCGCTGTGCTACCGCCCAACTCCCTACATCAGATTTTTTTTCTTTTTTCTTTTGCCTCATTCATCTTCTGTTCCTGGCACCTTGTCAAGGCCTAGACCAGCAGGAGAATCTCACGGAGACCAGATGCTGTTCCAGCGTGAATGTGGTTGTCTCCCAAAGGAATTCCAGTCAGCTCCCAATCTGCCATAGTCCAGGCACTGATACCCTGCCACTGATGTCTGAAGTTCAAAGCACAGAGCCATAATGAATACTGACAAATGTGGGTTACAGCTGACTAGGATGGTCTCTGGTAGGCCCCCATGGCCGGCCCGATTGACTCTGTGCTGGCGTGGAATATTCAGGAAAGTGCACAACTGAAGCCTGACTCTCTGGCTCTGTTTTTTTTTTTTTTTTACTTTTTTCTTTTTATTTATTTTCCCTTCTGTTGCTCTTGTTTTTTTATTGTTGTTGTAGTTATCGATGTCGTCATTGTTAGAAAGGACAGAGAGAAATGGAGAGAGGAGGGGAAGACAGAGAGGGGGAGAGAAAGATAGACACCTGCAGACCTGCTTCACCACCTGTGAAGCCACTCCCCTGCAGGTGGGGAGCCGGGGGCTCCAACCAGGATCCTTAAGCTGGTCCTTTGCGCTACATGTGCTTAACCCGCTGCACTACCGCCCGACTCCCCTGGTTCTGCTTTTTAAATGTAGTTTCTACTGAAAATCTCTGAAGACGGATATTTGGTTACCACCCCCACTGACATCAGTATGTGGTTAAGGGAAGGCAGCCCTCACCCTGGCTTCAGGGCTGAGCTGGGAGCTGAGGCTGAGACCTGGTTTAGGGACCAGGTTGGCCTCAGTGTAGGCAAGCAAGCCTGGGAGTGTGGCCTGCTTCGAGGATGGCAGAAAGGTCCTTGCTTTAAAAAAAAAGTCATCAGGCCACCTCATCCATCAGTCAACTCCTAGAACTGGGGCAGCCACCTTGCCACCAGCAGAAGGACAAAATCAGTGCCAAGAGCGGGAGTGTAAAGAAATGGTCCTGAGGGGCCAGGTGGTGGTGCACCTGGTTAAATGCACACATTACAGTGCACAAGGACCCAGGTTCAAGCCCCCGGTCCCCACCTACAAGGGGAAAGCTTCAGTGATGTAAGTTATCTGTCTCTCTCCCTCTCTATCTCCCCCATTTCCTTTCAATTTCTCTTTGCCTCTATCCAATAATAAATAAATAAAAATATAAAAAGTATATTTTAAAAAATAAGAACTGGGGAGTCGGGCAGTAGCACAGCGGGTTAAGCACATGTGGCACAAAGCGCAAGGACCGGCGTAAGGATCCTGGTTCAAGCCCCCAGCTCCCCACCTGCAGGAAGTTGCTTCACAGGCAGTGAAGCAGGTCTGCAGGTGTCTGTCTTTCTCTCCCCATCTCTGTCTTCCCCTCCTCTCTCCATTTCTCTCTGTCCTATCCAACAACAACAACAGCTATGACATCAATAACAACTACAACAAGCACAACAACAAGGGCAACAAAATGGGAAAAAAGCCTCCAGGAGCAGTGGATTCGTAGTGCAGGCACCGAGCCCCAGCAATAACCCTGGAGGCAAAAAAAAAAAAAAAGAGAGAGCAAGAATTCAGTAACATTATATACAAATCTTTTGATTTTTGAATATTGAAAACCTTTTCAATACATATGTAAGTGCACGCACACACACATACATATACTTATATACTTATAGAATAGCTGAATCTTTTCCATGAGTTTGTCACTATCTATGCTTAATTTTACCGAAAAGCATTAAGTTTCCTCCCCGACTACGAATCACATGGTAGCATGTGCTCCTTTAAGGATTTCAGGTCCACTTAATCGAGGCCTTCATAGGCTAGATATCTTTTCAGACTCTTCAGCTTTAGAATCTTCATATTCCTTGAAAATCTTGCAGACCCCAGTTATTGTTTATGTGGCTGTGTGTTACTTGTATTTGTCAATACCATATCAGAGAAAACCTGAGCCATTAATATCTCTTAATCCATTAAAACGAACAGCAATAAATGCATTGTATTAATGTGAATTACATTAAAATTAAAAAAATATATTTATTAATTTTCTCTTTTGTTGCCCTTGTTGCTTTTTTATTGTTGTAGTTATTATTGCTGTTGTTGTTGTCATCGTTGTTGGATAGGACAGAGAGAAATGGAGAGAAGAGGGGAAGACAGAGAGGGGGAGAGAAAGACAGACACCTGCAGACCTGCCTCACCGCCTGTGAAGTGACTCACTTGCAGGTGGGAAGCCGGGGTCTCGAACCGGGATCCTTCCGTTGGTCCTTGTGCTTAACCCACTGCGCTATTGCCTGACTCCCTGCAAATTACATTTTTGTTAAAAAAAACACCCACATTTATTTTTCCAAAGCCCCCAAATTAGTAAAATGAATAACACCGCCAGGGGGCCAGATGCTACAAGCCTCTCTCTTCCTCTCTACCTCCCTTTCTCCTCTCAAGTTGTCTCTGTCCTATCAAGTAAATAAAGTTAGAAAATACTGAAGAAAAATAAAAAAGAGTTCTCAGCCGTTTTGCTGCTGATTTCCTTGTTGTGTGGCTTACTAGACGAGAGCTTGATAGACAGAAAATAGAGATATCTACAACATTGCCCAACTTCTTGTAAAATTTGCTGGTGGGGCCCAGGGCCCTGGGGCATGCTGACATGAATCACCATCACTTGGTCCCTACTTGAGTATTTTAAGTAAATTGCATTTAGTTAAAATCATCAACTACAAAGCTGTAAAGTCTCTCTATAAAACATATACTATTGGGGCTGGGGAGTGGCACAACCAGTAAAGTGCACAAATTACCATTACCATGCTTGAGGACCTGGGTTCAAGCCCCACGTTCCCACCTGCAGGGGTGTGGGTCTTCCTGGGGCCTCCGCCTCCCTGGCCACTGGCTGCCCAGACCCGGGGCAGCCCCTGGGAGTCCTGGGGGGCCCTGGTGACAAGGGTGACGTGAGTGGAGAGGAAGAAAGCACACAACCAGCTCCGGGAGAAGCCTTGTGGACAACTCCTTTATTGGGGGACACAAGCAGATAGATAGATAGATATACCCAAGGTTCAGAGAGAAGGTTGAGGTAATCCTTCAGCCATACACACAATGCAGAGTTAAATCTTTTTTTTTTTATTGTTGTCATTGTTGGACAGGACAAAGAGAAATGGAGAGAGGAGGGGAAGACAGAGAGGGGGAGAGAAAGACAGACACCTGCAGACCTCCTTCACCGCCTGTGAAGCGACTCCCCTGCAGGTGGGGAGCCGGGGGCTCGAACCGGGATCCTTGAGCAGATCCTTGCACTTTGCGCCACCTCCGCTTAACCCGCTAGGCTACTGCCCAACTCCCACAGAGTTAAATCTTGACCTGTCAGATGTTTGATCTTAGCTGGGAAGTTACCATACAGGATCCGGTCATGAGCTCACAATGCCTAAGTAGATCTTTTTCTCTAAGGGTGGATTACAAGCGGAGAGGGGGCGGAGAGGAAGGCAGTTAAACAAAGCCAGGAGGGGCGAGGTGGTGGAGCACCTGGTTGAACGCACAGGTTACAGTGCACAAGGATACAGGTTTGAGCCCCCTGGTCCCCACCTGCAGGGGGAAAGTTTTGCAAGTGGTGAAGCAGGGCTGCAGGTGTCTCTCTGTCTCTCTCCCTCTCTATCTTCCTCCCCTCTCGATTTCTGGCTGTCTCTATCCAATAAATAAACAAATAAAGACAATATTAAAAAAGAAAAAACAAAGCCAAGATATTTGCGGTGGGTTTCAGGCTGGTCACACACAGTAATTCATGGCTCTTGTTCAAAGGGAAAGGGGGAGCATGTACAGGAAGGTACCCCGTCTGGAAAAGCCCATCCATTAAAAGTTCGTGAGGTCAGGAGGACCAACCTACCGCCCCTCAGAGAGAGGGGATCAGGGCCAACCCACTCAGACTCTCATGGAAATAATGGCTTGGACTTCCCACACAGGGGTTAGCTTCACTAGCTGTGGAGCAGGCTGTAGGTATCTCTCTCCCCATCTGTCACCCTACTTTTCTCTGTCTCTATCATAATTATAGGGGGAAAAAAAAAAAGGAAAAATGGCCACCAGGAGCAGTGGATTCACGGTGCAGGCACCAAGCCCCAGGGATAATTCTGGAGGCAAATAAATAAATAAATAAATAAATGAGCATGCGCTATTGTGTAAGATGAGTTTAATACAAATACTTCTCAGCGGGAGTCGGGCTGTAGCGCAGCGGGTTAAGCGCAGGTGGCGCAAAGCACAAGGACCGGCATAAGGATCCCGGTTCGAACCCCGGCTCCCCACCTGCAGGGGAGTCGCTTCACAGGCGGTGAAGCAGGTCTGCAGGTGTCTATCTTTCTCTCCCCCTCTCTGTCTTCCCCTCCTCTCTCCATTTCTCTCTGTCCTATCCAACAATGACAACAACAATAATAACTACAACAATAAAACAACAAGGGCAACAAAAGGGAATAAATAAATAAAATAAAAAAAATAAAAAATAAAAAAACAAATATTTCTCAGCTCCTAGATAGTTACGGGTAATTTTAGAGGGTAGCCTTTTCTGCTTGAGGCAAGACTTTTATGAGGATAATTTTTTTTTTCTTTTTGCTGCAGTGGAGACCATTTTTTCCCATTTTGTTGCCTTTGTTGTTGGATAAGACAGAGAAATCGAGAGAGGAGGCAGACAGACGCCTGCAGACCTGCTTCATCGCTTGTGAAGCGACACCCCTGCAGGTGGGGAGCTGGGGGCTCGAACCACAGTCGTTGAGTCAGTCCCTGGGCTTCATGCTATGTGCACTTAACCTGCTGTGCTCTGCTACCACCTGGCCCCAGGGACAGTTCTTAGGGGCTCTGCCTACAGAGCTCACAGATTATTTCACTGTGAAGGCCTCCCTGTATAACCGAGACCTTTCCTGCTTTTACGTGTCTCCAACGCCTCCCTCTTCCCCCCAGACCTTAGGTCAGACATGTCCCTGACTGGGTTTTCTTCAGAGAATAAGGACTCTGGAGTAGTCCAGACCAACTCAAACTCTGCTTCTTCATCTTTTATTTTATTTTTTTATATTTATTTATTTATTTTCCCTTTTGTTGCCCTTGTTGTTTTTCATTGTTGTTGTAGTTATTGATGTCATCATTGTTGGATAGGACAGAGAGAAATGAAGAGAGGAGGGGGAGAGACAGACACCTGCAGACCTGCTTCACCGCCTGCGAAGCAACTCCCCTGCAAGGTGGGGAGCCAGGGACTTGAACCGGGCTCCTTAAGCCGGCCCTCACACTTTGTGCCACTTGCGCTTAACCCACTGCACTACCGCTCGACTCCCTTTTTCATCTCTCTCTTTTTTTTTTTTTTTTTCCTCCTCCAGGGTTATTGCTGGGCTCGGTGCCTGCACCATGAATCCACCGCTCCTGGAGGCCATTTTTTCCCCCCCTTTTGTTGCCCTTGTTGTAGCTTCGTTGTGGCTATTATTATTGCCCTTGTTGACGCAATTCGTTGTTGGATAGGACAGAGAGAAATGGAGAGAGGCGGGGAAGACAGAGAAGGGGAGAGAAAGATAGACACCTGCAGACCTGCTTCACCGCCTGTGAAGTGACTCCCCTGCAGGTGGGGAGCCGGGGCTCGAACTAGGATCCTTACGCAGGTCCCTGCGCTTTGCGCCACATGCGCTTAACCCACTGCGCCACCACCCGACCCCCCCTTTTTCATCTCTTATGCTGACTCTGTTAGACATGTTGGTTTAGTGACTGCTTCACAGCTTGACAGAGCTCTTGTTTGGGGATTCTAGATGAGGCCCTGGGACCATCGATGGCCATGGGTTGTAGCAGTTAGTAGCTCCAGATGCTGCTGGTAATTCTTTGATCCAGGGCAATAGTTTTATGAAAATGAAGTAAATGAATAATCGATAAATCCATTTTAAGAAAACATTAAGTATGAATCAGAAAACTTCCAACTTGTTCATAAGCTTAGATTTAGTATTTCCATTACTAAAGTTTTTCTTTTTAAAAAAATTTATTTATTATTAGATACAGTAAGAGAGAAATTGAGAGGGGAGGAGGATATAGAGAGGGAGAGAGACAGAGAGACACCTGCAGCCCTTCTTCAGTACTCATGAGGCTTTGCCCCTGCAGGTGGGGACCAGGGGCTCGAACCCGGGTACTTGCACACCATAATGTGTGCGCTTAACCAGGTGCGCCACCGCCTGGTCCCCTAAAAGTTTTTCTTAAGAAAAAAATAGATTGGTCAAAACACTGTATGCAAATATTCATTATTGCCTTTATTTTATATGGCAAAATTGGAAGCATTCTTAATAAGAAACCATAAGGAACTGATTAAATATAAAATCTGCTCTGTGAGGTGACACAGTGGATAAAGTATAGGATTCTCAAGTATGAGGTTCTGGGTTCAATCCCTGGCATTGCATGTGCCAGAGTGGTCCCTGGTTCTCTCTCTCTCTCTCTCTCTAAATATTTATTTATTTATTCCCCTTTGTTGACCTTTTTTTTAAAATTATTGTTGTTATCGTTGTTGGATAGGACAGAGAGAAATGAGAGAGGAGGGGAAGACAGAGAGGGGGAAAGAAAGACAGACACCTGCAGACCTGCTTCACTGCCTGTGAAGCGACTCCCCTGCAGGTGGGGAGCCGGGGGCTTGAACCGGGATCCTTCCGCTGGTCCTTGTGCTTTGCGCCGTGTGCGCTTAACCCGCTGCGCTACTGCCTGACTCTGTTCTTTCCGTCTCTTTTTGTCATTAGTAGGTAAAATTTAAAAAAAAATTTAGTTGTCTCTATTTCTTTATTGGACAGAAACAGCCATAAATCTAAAGACAAGGGGGAGATAGAGAGGGAGAGAGACAGAGACACCTGCAGCCCTGCTTCACCACTCAGGAAGCTTTCCCCCTGCAGGTGGGGACCAGGGGCTTGAACCCGGGTCCTTATACATTGTAAAATGTGAGCTCCACCAGGTATGCCACCACCCAGCTCCAGTAGATAAATCTTTAAAACTATAACTGTCCACAGGATAACATTGTTCAGCTATTTATAACCATATTTCTGAAAACAGCTTTCTCACAGAGCAGAATGTTCATCAGCAGGTCAATCCAAGAAACAGATGACGCATGTGTATATTGAACATGACCCCATTGAGGTTATCCCAAGTGTGTGTGTGTGAGTGCATCTTGAGTCTGCTGTGTCTCTGCACAGGTTACATCTGGCACATCTGGGAGAATGATGGTATTGTAAAGACATACATATCTTTGCATACTTACTTGTCATACTTAGATGCTTCTTGAGAGCACACATGCCCAAGGGAGAAAGAATGCAGATGCAAGCACTTGGTTGAGGGTTCACTCTGTTTTTTTTTGTTTTTTGTTTTCCCTCCTGGATTATTGCTGGGCTCAGTGCCTGCACCATGAATCCACTGCTCCTGGAGGCCATCCCCCCCACTTTTGTTGCCCTTGTTGTTGTAGCCTCATTGTGGTCATTATTGTTATTGTTGATGTCATTCATTGTTGGACAGGACAGAGAGAAATGGAGAGAGGAGGGGAAGACAGAGAGGGGGAGAGAAAGACAGACACCTGCAGACCTGCTTCACTGCCTGTGAAGCGACTCCCCTGTAGGTGGGGGGCCGGGGGCTCGAACCGGGATCATTATGTCGGTTCTTGCACTTTGTGCTTAACCCGCTGCACTACCACCTGACCCCCGAAGGTCCACTCTGAATACAGCACAATGCTGTCTCTGACCCAGTTCCCAGCAGACTCCGTGGAACAGACACATGATTTCAAGCCTAAATGATTTGAGTTCAGGAAAACGGGAGCAGCTGTGTGGCTCTCTGATAGCCAGAAACAAAGCAGAGGCAGAAACCCTACCAGTCCCTCTCAAGGGCTCAGGGCTGAGAAGGGTGTTGCAATCTGCAGCAGCTTTGGGAAGAGTCTGGGGACACGTCCCGGGACTTTCACATAGACTGTGTTCATGTTTGAATAGTGAAGTTGTAGGTTTTTTCTTCATACTTTTTTTTTTTAATTGAATGCAATTTTAAAAAACCATGAGTGATGCAATAATGATTGACAAGATTGTAAGATAACAGGGGTACAATTCTATATAGTTCCCAGAGTTCTGTGTCCCATCCCCTCCATTGGAAGCTTCCTTATTCTTTTTTTTTTTTTTTAAGGATTAATTAACAAAACCATAGGGTAGGAGGGGTACAACTCCACACAATTCCCACCACCCAATCTCCATATCCCACCCCCTCCCCCGATAGCTTTCCCATTCTCTATCCCTCTGGGAGCATGGACCCAGGGTCATTGAGGGTTGCAGAAGGTAGAAGGTCTGGCTTCTGTAATTGCTTCCTCGCTGAACATGGGCGTTGACTGGTCGGTCCATACTCCCAGTCTGCCTCTCTCTTTCCCTAGTAGGATGGGTCTCTGGGGAGGAAGCTTCCTTATTCTTTATCCCTCTGGGAGTATGGCAAAATTCTTTATGGGGTGCAGAAGGTGGAAGGTCTGGCTTCTGTAATTGCTTCTCTGCTGGACATGGGCATTGGCAGGTTAATCCATACTCCCGGCCTGTTTCTTTCTTTCCCTAGTGGGGCAGGGCTCTGGGGAGGTGGGGTTCCAGGACATATGGGTGAGGTCGTCTGCCCAGGGAGTCAGGATGGCATCCTGGTAGCATCTGCAACTTGGTGGTTGAAAGGCAGAAAGATAGAAAGCAGGAAAAATTGTTTAATAAACTGGAACCCAAAACCAGCAATAGAGCAAGTGAAATTAGGGGGTTTCCATGTGGGAAGAAGGTAGGAAGTCTATTATAGGTAAATTCCAAGGGGCCCATGGCTTGAATAATTTTTGCCTGAGCCTGAGAGCTAAAATGAATGCAATTTTTTTGCCTCCAGGGTTATTGCTGGGCCTCAGTGTCTGCACTATGGATCCACTGCTCCTGAAGGCCACTTTTCCCCATTTTTGTTGTTCTTGCTGCTATTATTATTGTTATTGCTGATGGATAGGACAAAGAGAAATCGAGAGAGGAGGGGAAGACCGATAGGGGGAGAGAAAGACACCTGCAGACCTGCTTCACTGCTTGTGAAACAACACCCCTGCAGGTGGGGAGCCGGGGACTCGAACCGGGATCCTCACTCCAGTTCTTGTGCTTTGTGCCATGTGCGCTCTACCCCCTGCACTACCGCCCACTCCCCCCCATTGTTTTCTTTTTTTTTCAATTTTTTTCAATTTATTTATTTTCCCTTTTGCTGCTCTTGTTATTTATCGTTGTTGTTCTTCTTGTTGTCATTGTTGTTGGATAGCACAGAGAGGAATGGAGAGAGGAGGAGGAGAAGAGAAAGACAGACACCTGCAGACCTGCTTCACCGCCTGTGAAGCGACTCCCCTGCAGGTGGGAAGCCGGGGGGCTCATTTTTTTTAATGGTCAGAGAAGATAAGTGGCAAATTCAAGTTGTAAGTCACGTGGCCCTTGGAACAAGGTGGTAGTTTTTCATTGTGCATCAGTAGCTGGGAGCAGCAGCCTGTTCTAAAGAAGTGTAGGTGGTTTTGTTGCTCTCTCAGGCCATGGTCCTGCTGCCACAGATTCAGCTTGGACAAGAAGCACGAATGGAAGTTGCAGTCAAGCCTTCATTCATCGTGACATTACCCACAAGAGGCAAAAACAGGCATGACTCCAGTGTTCCCACCCCCAGGGAGGGTCAGGGGACAGGCAGTGGAGAGGGGGATTTGTCTCACAGCCAAGACACCCAGACAAAAGGATTCTGCCTTTTTGTATTCAGAGGGGAGAGCAGGGAAGGCGAAGTAGTGTTAGGAGAGGAACAGTGCTGAGCCAGAAGAAAGGCTTTTGGGAGGAGAAGGAGGGGAGTTCTGGCTGGGAATGCAGATGAGTCCCAGCCCTACTGGCCTGAGTCCTTGACTTTGCCCCATGTTCCCCCACAGTTCCCCTGTGAGGCCAAAAACCTTCTGATTCCCTCTGGTTAGCCCTGATCTACAATTCTGGTCTAGAGCTCAACTCCTCCAATATATTTGTGCGAATATATCTTTAGTTAATACTCAAGGGACCAGGTGGTGGCACACATGACTGAAAGCACATGTTACAATGTGCAATGACCAGGGTTGGAGTACCCAGCCCCACCTGCAGTGGGAAAGCTTTGCGAGTGGTGAAGCAGTGTTACAAATGTCTCCTTTCTTTTTTTTTAATTTTATATTATTTTATATTTATTTATTTTCCCTTCTGTTGCCCTTGTTGCTTTTGTGTGTGTGTGTGTGTGTGTTTGTGTGTGTGTGTGTGTGTGTGTTTACAGTTATTAGATAGACACCTGCAGACCTGCTTTACCACCTGTGAAGCGACTCCCCTGCAAGTGGGGAGCTGGGGGCTCGAACTGGGATCCTTCCGCGAGTCCTTGCGCTTCACGCCACGTGCGCTTAACCTGCTGCGCTACCACCCGACTCCTGTCTCTCTCCCTTCTATCACTCCCTTCCCTCTGGATTTCTGGCTGTCTCTATTCAATAAATAAATAAAGATAATTTTTAAAAATGCTAAATTAAAAACAACTGTAACATCGCCTCGCATGGATGTTCATGGGTGGGGCAGCCGCGGGTCAGGATGCACTTGAGAGACTGCAAGGATCCCCGCTTACGGAAGGTGGTGGTGATCGCGCTTTCCTTGCAGCCACCCATGGGACACCGTCATCAAGGCTGCCATGAGGAAGTACCCCAACCCGATGAACCCTTGTGTGGTGGGAGTGGATGTGCTGGAGCGGAGCGTGGACGTCCGCGGCCGGCTGCACAGCCACCGGCTCCTCAGCACCGAGTGGGGGCTGCCAGGTCTAGTGCGAGCGGTGAGCCCCCACCCGAGCCCCGAGCCCCGTGGCACTGCACCTGGCCCACGCCAGCATCACCCGCGTCACCTCTGTGACAGCCACACTGCCTGGTCTATACCCACTGGCTTGGCCTTTATCGCAATTTTCCCTGCTACTCCAGTACTTCCCGATCCCTGTCCTGACTACACCTGCCCCTCCTCCCCGTCCCCCCATGGACCCTGCAGGTACCTTTGTCACCGTGCTTATGCTCACACGGCCCCATCCATTACCTACGTCATCCCTGCTACACCTGTATGGTCCCCTGTGCCACTCACTACCTGTCCCTCTCAGTCTGCAGTAAGTGATGTCTTACCCGTAGAACTCCCATCCAGGGACACTGAGAACATCCGAAAAGATGCTTGGTTTCTCTGTAAACTTCATGTTTGTCTTCCATCTTTGTGACTGAACATAAAATCCAACCCGTTTCCTGACACATGGGCTTATATGTCATCTATTTAACAATAGAGCACAGGCGAGGTTTAAACAGCAAGTGTTGAATATTCCCGTTCAGATGGGTGGCTGGGTGCTTTTCTCTCAGCACCCTGAGGAGACGGTCCATCACCCCAGCCCAGCCTCCTCCATAGTCGTGTTTCTCTAGGCCCTGTCAGTCCTGATTCTTCGCCTGAGTTCTAGTTTATCTTATGATTCTTTTCTAATTTTTTTAATTGTTATTATTTATTTTTATTATTATGTTGTTTTTTTATTGTTGTTGTAGTTATTGTTGTTGTTGTTATTGATGTTGTTGTTGGATAGGACAGAGAGAAACTGAGAGAGAAGGGGAAGACAGAGGGGGAGAGAAGGACACCTGCAGACCTGCTTCACCGCTTCTGAAGCGACTCCCCTGCAGGTAGGGAGCCAGGGGCTCGAACCAGGATCCTTATACCAGTCCTTGTGCTTTGCTTTTTATGATTTTTAAAAATGTTTTAATTATCTTTATTTATGTATTTGATAGAGACAGTCAGGAATTGAGAGGGAAGGGGGAGATAGAGAGACAGAGACACCTGCAGCACTGCTTCACCACTTGTGAAGCTTTCCCTCTGCAGGTGGGGACCGGGGGCTTGAACCTGGGTCCTTGTACATTGTAACAGGTGCGCTCAATCAGGTGTGCCACTGCCCAGCCAGCCCCCTAGTTTGTTTTTGTAAGGACACTAGTCAGATTGTGGTAGGGCCCACCCTCATGATACCATTTTCTCTTAAGTCACTCTGAAAAGACCCAGCCTGTAAATACACTCACATCAGACTGGGGGGTGGGGGCAGGGACTAAAGCCGCCACATGAGGATTTAGGACACACTTAGTCCATGAGAGGTCTTCTCCAGCTCAGAAGTAGTGATAGTTTTTTTTCTCTCTAGGTTTTGGGAACCAGTAGAACTTTGACATACATCAAAGAACATTCTATTGTGGATCCTGTGGAAAAGAAAATGGAACTTTGTTCCACCAATGTAAGCAATGGCCTAAGATGAGAAAGGTGCTTGGTATTTCATGGTGATGGTGCGTAATGCCTTCATTTAATCTTATTTCCAGCCCACCCTTGCTCTGCTGTTCATTTTTAATAGAAAAGAGGAATTTATTCAGCAAGGTCTTCCTTTTTTTTCACTCCAGTATAATAAAAGTGTGGAAAAAATGCACAGAAGTAAGGAGTTGTCACAAAGTGGACACACCTTTATAACCGGCAGGCGACAGAATGTGATCAGCCCCCAGAAGCCTCCCCCTGCCCCATATCCTTTCCAGGATAACTAATACCCTTACTTTCAAAAGGAGAATGCATTTCAACAAGGAGGTTTTTTTAAAAAAATATTTATTTATTCCCTTTTGTTGCCCTTGTTTTATTGTTGTAGTTATTATTCTTGTTGTTCTTGATGTCGTCGTTGTTAGATAGGACAGAGAGAAATGGAGAGAGGAGGGGAAGACAGAGAGGGGGAGAGAAAGACAGACACCTGCAGACCTGCTTCACTGCCTGTGAAGCGACTCCCCTGCAGGTAGGGAGCCAGGGGCTTGAACCAGGATCCTTGCTCCGGTCCTTGCACTTTGTGCCACCTGCGCTTAACCCGCTGTGCTACCACCCAACTCCCTCAGGATTTTTTATTTTAAAAATTCAAAAAAAAATAATTTTTATGAGAAAAAGGAGCAGGTGTAGTGCCAGGGAATCAAACCTGGCACCCCATGTAGATGTCTTGTTATACCACTGAGCTATCTCCCTGGTCCTTAGCAGGGTGTTTATATATTTACTATTGTTGCTGGGGTTTCACTAGTATGGGTTCATTTTTGCAGAAGGAGAGAGACAGACAGACAGACGTAGCACCAAAGCTTCCCCCAGTGCTATCCTAGTCCTAGTCCCATATGGTGGTGATTGGTGGTGGTGGTTCAAATCTGGGTTATGTGCAGGACAAACGAAAGTGCCCTTCCAGGTGAATTATCTTGTTGGCCTGTTTAGCAGGGGTTTTTATGCTTCTTCCTCCTCCTATCCTCTCGTCCTCCTCCTTTTCTCTCCCTCTCTCTCTCTCTCTCTCTCTCTCTCTCTCTCTCTTTTTTGCCTCCAGGGTTGTTGCTGGGGCTTGGTGCCTGCACTATGAATCCACTGCTTCTGGAGGTCATTTGTTCCCGCTTTGTTGCCCTTGTTGTTGTCATTATCATTGTTGTCATTGCTGTTATTGTTGTTGGATAGAACAGAGAGAAATGGAGAGAGGAGGGGAGACAGGGGGGGGGGGAGAAAAAGACAGACACCTGCAGACCTGCTTCACCGCCTGTGAAGCGACTCCCCTGCAGGTGGGGAGCCGGGGGCTCAAACCGGGATCCTTCGCTGGTCCTTGCTTCACACCATGTGCGCTTAACCCACTGCCCTACAGCCTGACTCCCGAGACTTTTATTCTTTTCTTTTACTTTTTAACCAGCAGAGATTTGAAAAACAACTTTCTGCCTTCACTTCTCTCCCTTAAAAAAAATGACATAGAAGTCGAGAAATAGCAGCAGAAGGGAAAACACACAGCAGAACTTGAACTGGAGTCAGTATATTGCACCAAAGTAAAGGACTCTTGGGGGTGTGGGGGAGGATATTCAGGTCCTGGAACATGATGGTGGAGGAGGACCTAGGTGTGGGGGCGAGGATTAGAGTGTGATGTGGAAAACTGAGAAATGTTACACACGTACTAAAATACAACTACTGTATTTTACTGGTGACTGTAAACCATTAATCCCCCCCAATAAAGGGGGAAAAAAGGGCTAACCTCTCAACATGAGGTTGGATTTGATTCCCAGCATCCTTTACGCCAGAGTGATATTCTGGTTTTCTTGCTCTTCTCCTTTTCATGTTAATAAATAAATAAACTGGGAGTCGGGCGGTAGCGCAGTGGGTTAAGGGCACGTGGAGCAAAGTGCAAGAACTGGTGTAAGGATCCCGGATTGAGCCCCTGGCTCCCCACCTGCAGGGGAGTCGCTTCACAGGTGGTGAAGCAGGTCTGCAGGTGTCTGTCTCTCTCCCCCTCTCTGTCTTCCGCTTCTCTCTTCATTTCTCTCTGTCCTATCCAACAACAATGACATTAATAACAACAACAACAATAACTACAACAACAATAAAAATAGCAAGGGCAACAAAAGGAAAAATAAGTAAATAAATATAAAAATATTTTTAAAAATAAACATTTATGAACCCCTCCCCCAAAAAATTCACATTGGTAATGACCCAGGAAGTGGCCCCAGGGATGGAAAGCAGGACTTGAAAACATGAGGCCTGAGTCCTCGCCCCAGAATCCCCAGCATCTCTCGTGCCAGAATGAGGCTCTGGTCCTCTCTCCCCATAGTAAGTAAATATATCATTGAAAACTACATTGGCACAGTGTGCATGTGAAGAACGAATTGAGGGAAATTCATAGGTCAGTAAGAGAGTTTACTGGATTAAAAAATTACTTATTGGGGGCCTGGCAGTAGTGTAGTAGGTTAAGCGCAAAGACTGGAGCAAGGCTTCCGTTTTGAGCCCCCGGCTCCCCACCTGTAGGGACAGGAGGGGGGTCACTTTACAAGTGGTGAAGCAGGTCTGCAGGTGTCTGTCTTTCTCTTTCCCCTCTCTGTCTTCCCATCCTCTCTCAAGTTCTCTCTGTCCTATCCAACAACAATGACAGTAGTAATAACAACAGCAATAGGGAGTCGGGCAGTAGCGCAATGGGTGAAGCGCACATGGCACGAAGAGCAAAGACCGGTGTAAGGATCCTGGTTCGAGCCCCCGGCTCCCTACCTGCAGGGGAGTCGCTTCACAAGCAGTGAAGCAGGTCTGCAGGTGTCTATCTTTCTCTCCCCCTCTCTGTCTTCCCCTTCTCTCTCCATTTCTCTCTGTCCTATCTAACAATGACAACAACAACAGCAATAAGAACTACAACAATAAAAAACAACAAGGGCAACAAAAGGGTAAATAAATAAATATTAAAAATAAATATAAAAAAACAATAACAGTAAACAACAAGGGCAACAAAAGGGAAAAAATAGCCTCCAGGAGCAGTAGATTCATAATTCATAGTACAGGCATTGAGCCCCAGCGATAACCTTGGAGGCAAATATATACATATATATATATATAGAGAGAGAGAGAGAGAGAAAGAGGGAGTGGGGGCGCTGGTATAAAGATGTGAAATGATAACAGCTCATCTGAATTTAACTATTTGTCAAATAACCAGTGAAGGGAGAGTTGGTTTTCAGAAGAGGCACTTGAGAAGCCAAGATCTACACTAGCTGCTCACACAGACTGGGTCTCTTCAGGGTCCTGCCCATGAAAGCCTGAGAGAGAAAGAGAGAAAGAGAGAGAGAGAGAGAGAGAGAGAGACAGGAACAAACCCCGCTGATATGGGCAGAGAGCTTCCTGCTTGTCTTCCTGCTGCTGTCCTTTTCAACAGGTTGGTGGTTGGAATGTGCGTTAAGTGACGGGCCTGGCCTGGCACTGGGGGGGATGTGGCTAACGGGCTGATGACAGGAGAACACATGGTTTGGCTTCCTTGCGGTGCAGTGGTACCTACATGTGAGAAAGCCTAAATGGGGCCCAGGTGGTGGCACACTGGGTTGAGTACTCATGTTTTCAGGCACAAGGACCCAAGCTCAAGCCCCTGGTCCCCACATGCAGGAGGGCAGCTTCAGGAGCGGTGAAGCAAGGATGCAGGTTTCTCTCCTCATCTATCTCCCCTTTCTCTCAATTTCTATCTCTAGCCAATAAATAAATAAGAAAGAAAGTCTAAATGGGCCTGCACCTAAGTATTTCTTCTGCTCTGGATCTCGTATTTGCTGATTTGAGGATGACAGAATATGGCTAGGCAGCTGGGAAAGAAAACAGTGGAGACTAAAGTCCTTTTTGTTTTTTTTCTCCTTAAAGATCACACTCACAAACTTGGTGTCGGTGAATGAGAGGTTGGTGTACATGCCCCATCCGGAGAACCCTGAAATGTAAGTGATTGTGCTCTGGGGTCAACACAGTGAAGGCTGACGTCGGGGCAGGGCAGAGCCTCCCTTCTGGAAGGATAAATTAGCTTCTCTTCTTCTCGCTCTTCTGCAGGACCATGCTTACGCAAGAAGCCATCATCACCGTGAAGGGAATCAGCCTTGGAAGCTATCTGGAAAGTTTAATGGCCAACACAATATCGTCCAATGCAAAGAAGGTATGGGACTTGATCTCAGTGCCAAGTGTGCATGAGCTCTGTTAAGGGCCAGGCTAGGCAGGTGTGATGTGTGGCCTCATAAGCCTTCTGGGTGCCAGGGCCCACTCTCTTGCTGAGCTCATATAATGCCAGTGTGCTCAAAGGTTGCATTTAAAGACCGTGACAGGTTGCTTCCGTTCCTTTTCTATTGTGAATAATGCTGCTATGAACATAGCAGTATGTATGTCCCTTAGGACTCATGTTTTCAAAAAACAAATTAATAAAAATAAAAGAATTCTTGTTTTCACGCTCATTGGATATATACCAAGGAGTGGAAGCAACCCAGATGCCCACAAACAGGTGACTGAATAAAGGAGTTACAGATGGCCAGGCAGTGGCCCTCTTACCATGTGCAAGGAACCACGTTCAAGCCCCCATCCCCACCTGCAGGCGTAACAACGCTTCATGAGCGGTGAAGCAGGTCTACAGGTCCCATCTCTCTCTCTCTCTCTGTTCTCCTTCTCTCCTATACTTTTGTCTTTATTTTATTTTATTTTAGATAGCAACAGAGAGAAGTTAAGTGGGAAGAGGGAGATGAAGAGGGAGAGAGAGAGAGACATCTGCAGCCCTGCTTTACCACTTATGAAGCTTCCCCCCTGTAAGTGGGGCCTAGAGGCTTGAACCTGGGTCCTTCAGCATTGTAATGTGTGTGCTCAACCAGGTGTGCCACGCCCTGCACCTTCTCTCTCATTCTATCTCCCTTTCCCCTCTCAATTTCTCTGTGTCCTAGCAAGGAACAGTAGAAAAACAAGTAAGTAAAAGGGAGGGATGGCTGCCAGGAGCAGTGCTGGCACTGACCCTCAGGGATAACCTCGGTGGCAATAAAAAGAGAAAAAGTTCTGGGATATATATTCAATGGAATATTATCCTACAGTAAAAAAAAAAAAATGATACTGTGTCCGTCTGAGACAAAATGGATGGGATTGGAAGTGATTATGCTAAATGGAAGTGATTATGCTAAATGGAAGTGATTATGCTAAATGGAAGAAGTAATGAGGTGAAAGAAAACTACTAGATGGTTTTAATCATATGCGCAATATGAATAAACTACTAGAATTTGCAATAAGATAAAATAAAAATAACCAAGCTGGCTCTAAGACATTATGAGAACTATGATGGTGATCAGAGTAGGGGTGGGACATATAGATTGGTGGTGAGTTCAGAGTGAAGATATAATTTTTTAAAAATATTTATTTATTTATTGGCTAGAGACTGTCAGAAATCAAGAGGGAAGGAGGAAATAGGAAGAGGACAGAGAGACACCTGCAGCACTACTTCACCATTTGCAAAACCTTCCCCCCCTGCAGGTGGGGACCAGGGACCAGAACCCGGATCCTTGTGCATTACGCCACCACCCAACCCCCTAAGTGAACCTGTAATCTTATAATCTCATAAACCATTATGAATCACTGATATAATAATATTAAAAAGAAACGCTATGAAAAAACAAACAAACAAAATGAGCAAAAGCCAGTTGCAGGAAAGACAGACCTAGTTCTGAAGGTACAGCGTGGGGTGAACATGAGACACAAACCCAACTAAGGGAGTTCTCTTTTCAGAAAGTCAAGCTAGCAGGAGTCGGGTAGCGCAGCGGGTTAAGCGCAGGTAGCTTCATACCTGTGTGTGTGGCTCACTCTACTCAACACTGAAGTTTCTGGCATCCCCTCTTAAGACCCTCTACCTGTTCCTCCCACTTTCCCTCTAATATCCACCATAGTTTTCAATGAGTCTATTGAGGGCTGGGTGGTAGATAGCACACCAGGTTAAGTGCATATAGTACAAAGTGCAAGGACCCATGCAAAGATCACAGTTCAAGCCTCCGGCTCCCCACCCACAGGGGGGTCGCATCACAAGCGGTGAAGCAGGTCTGCAGGTGTCTGTCTTTCTCTCCCCCTCTGTCTTCCCCTCCTCTCTCAGTTTCTCTCCGTTCTTTTTTTAAAAATTTATTTATTTATTCCCTTTTGTTGCCCTTGTTGTTTTATTGTTGTAGTTATTGTTGTTGTTGTTATTGATGTTATTGTTGTAGGATAGGACAGAGAGAAATGGAGAGAGGAGGGGAAGACAGAAGGAGAGAAAGATAGACACCTGCAGACCTGCTTCACCGCCTGTGAAGCGACCCCCCCCCGAAGGTGGGGAGCCGGGGGCTCAAACTGGGATCCTTACGCCGGTCCTTATGATTTGTGCCATGTGCGATTAACCTGCTGCGCTACCGCCCGACTCCCTGTTCTATCCAGCAACAACAAAGGAAAAAATGGCCTCCAGGAGCAGTGGATTTGTAGTGCAGGCACTGAGCCCCAGCGATAACCCTGGAGGCAAAAAGGGAAAAAAAAAAGATTTTTTATTTATTAACACAGGTAGAGAGAGAACCAGAGCATCACTCTGGCACATGAGACGCCAGAACTTGACCTTGAGACCACATGCTTCCAAGTGCAACTACACCCTATTGGGTGAGCCACCTCTGGGACCCAGCTTGAGTTATTTATATTTAAACATCCCGTGACTGTCTTTCATGTCCTTACTCATTTCACTTCATATCATCATCTAGAGTTCCACTCATTTGATCGCCAGTGGTACAATTTCATCTTTAAATTTATTTCACCTTGGGGGCCCGGCAGTAGCACAGTGGGTTAAGCACACATGGTGCAAAGCGCAAGGACCGGCTCAAGGATCCCGGTTCGAGTCCCACCTGCAGGGGAGTCGCTTCACAGGCGGTGAAGCAGGTCTGCAGGTGTCTGTCTTTCTCTCCCCCCCTCTGTCTTCCTGTCTTCTCTGGATCTCTCTCTGTCCTAGCCAACAACAATCAACAATAACAATAATAACAACAAGGGCAACAAAAATGGGAATAATGGCCTCCAGGAGCAGTGGATCTGTAGTGCAGGCACCGAGCCCCAGTGATAACCTTGGAGGCAAAAAAGGAAATAAATTTTGCCTTAAGGGTTGCTGTGGAGAGTCACTGCCTCCCCCTCACTGTAGCTGTCGTTTGACGGCATAGCTGGTCACCTGGGGTGATGCCTGGGCTCAGCTGGCAGCCAGCAGGCAGGGACAGGAGGTGATGACAGAGAGGAGGTCATCCTGCGACTTGGAGCCTGAGGCTAAGGAGGCTGTGAGGGCTGCCCGCCCCTCCTCCAGCCTGCACTCAGGAAGTGATGACACAGAGAGGGGTAGCAATCTGGTGTGAGAGTCCTAGGCAGGAAACAGCATCTTATTCTTGAGCACGAGAAACTGCCCTAGAGAGTGGCAGATGGCTTGTGAGTGAGCACTGCCGTATCTCTCCTCTCTCACCACAAAGCTTTGCAGTCCTGCCGTGGTCTGCAGTGAGAGAAACAGAATTTGTTTCCTTTTTAAAAAATTTCTTTATTGGGGGATTAATGGTTTACAGTCAACAGTAAAACACAATAGCTTATATGTGTGTAACATTTCCCAGTTTTCTACATAACAATTCAACCCCCACTAGGTCCTCCTCTGCCATCATGTTCCAGGACCTGAACTCTCCCCTCACCCACCTCAGAGTCTTTTTTCTTTGGTGCACTACACCAACTCCAGTGCAGAATCTCTTTTTCTTTTCTTTTCTCTCCTTTTCTTTTTTCTCTTTTTTTCATTTCTTTTCTTTTCCTTTCTTTTTTCTTTTCTTTTCTTTTTGACTCCAGGGTTATCACTGGGGGGCTCAGTGCCAGCACTAGGAATCCCACTGCTCCTGGAGACCACTTTTTTTTTAAATTTATTTTTTGTTGCCCTTGTTTTTATTGTTGTTGTAGATATTATTGTTGTTGATATTGTTGTTGGATAGGACAGAGAGAAATGGAGAGAGGAGGGGAAGATAGAGAGGGGGAGAGAAAGACAGACACCTGCAGACCTGCTTCACCTCCTGTGAAGTGACTCCCCTGCAGGTGGGAAGCCGGGGGCTCGAACCGGGATCCTTACACCGGTCCTTGCTCTTTGTGCCACGTGCGCTTAACCCGCTGCACTACCGCCTGACTCCCAAGGCCACTTTTTTTTTTTTTCCATTTTATTAGGACAGAGAGAAGTTGAGAAGGGGAGGCAGAGCTAGAGAGGGAGGGAGAGAGAGAGAGATATGCCTGCAACCCTGCTTCACCATTTGTGAAGTGTCCCTGCTGCGAATGCGGGGCTGGGGGCTGAAATCCAGACCCTTGTGCGGGTCCTTGCGCTTAGTACTAAGTGTGCTTAACTGGGTGTGCCACTGCCCGGCTCCAAGAAACAGAATTTCTTATGCCTTGTTGCAATCTCTGTGTTGTTCCAGGGGTGGGCTGCTATTGAGTGGATAATTGAAAATTCTGAAAGCGCCGTGAGCTAACAGGGTCTCCATCTGCACCTAGAGACAAACAGTGGTAACTACAACATTCTTTGCTCGGGTAGAGAATCCAGCTTCCTACTGACTGTGTGTGCGTGATGTGCGGCGTGGGGTGTAACCAGATGCAGCTGCATGTGTCTCCAGCCCGAGGCTTCCCCTCTTCCCACCTCAACTCCTTGTTTCATGGCAGGATTTATTTTGGGGGGAAAACTTGCACATGGATTGATTTGCTGGTCTCTGATGAAGGTAGGTCAACTTCTGCCAGCTGCCCTCCGGCCTTGGTTACATTTCCTATAACTCGAGCCTTGTTTTTTTAAATTTTTTTTAAAAATATTTATTTATTTATTCCCTTTTGTTGCCCTTGTTTTTTTTATTGTTGTAGTTATTATTATTGTTATCATCATTGTTGGATAGGACAGAGAGAAATGGAGAGAGGAGGGGAAGGCAGAGAGGGGGAGAGAAAGACAGACACCTGCAGACCTGCTTCACCGCCTGTGAAGCGACTCCCCTGCAGGTGGGGAGCCAGGGGCTCAAACCGGGATCCTTACTCTGGTCCTTGTGCTTTGTGCCACCTGTGCTTAACCCACTGCGCTACCGCCCGACTCCCCACTTGAGCCTTGTTAAGGAAGCAGTTTTCACCAGCAGATTCTCTGTCGGAGGCAGATCTGATAGGGAGATTTTTCGCAGCTTGGGAAAGATGATAGTGTACTGTGTGTCCTTTTGCCTGAAGGCTGCAGGGCCAAGGAGCCAATCCGCTGCCTCATTGCTGCAAGGCAGTGCCCCGGGGGCTGCGTGGCTGACTTCTCTTAGTGGCAGATGCCCATTCTAGCATCTCCTTGAGCTTCACAAACACCCCTTGACCTCCTAGGCCACCAGTGGTGGGACAGTCAGAAAAGAATTTGACACTGAGCTGGTGAGCAGTTATCTTCGTTGGTACTTCCCAGGAAAGTCCTCGAGTCCCTTCCTCCCCCTCACTTGGGGGGCTTCTCAGAGTCCTGCCTTGAAATGCCTCTCCTGGTTGACTTTGTATGCGGTGCTGCTCTGGGCCCTGCTTCCTAGGCCCTGTCTGTCTGTTTGTCTGCAGCATGTGCCTATAGCCTCGGGGGTCATGCTTCTTTATCAACTTCTTGCTCGTTTGGCTTAATCCACTGAAGCTTAGATTTGCTTGAGAACAACTTCACTTTAGACCTCAGGTCATGATCTGCTGCTGGGCCTCTGTGCCTCCGAGGTGGTGGCCTGTAGTGGGCAGTGTGTGTGCCTGTGGTGTGTTGTGATGGTGTCACTCTGTCCCTTTTTGTTGCCTTATACATGAAAGCTAAACTACCTCCATCCTTAATCAGATGCTTCACCCTTCGAAAAAAAAAAAGTGAAAGAGGAAAGAAAACCAGAAAGAAGAGAGTCCCGAATGTGGTTCACCAGCTGAGTCTGCGAAAGGCGTGGAATCTGCTGGAATGAGCCGTCTGATAGGTCGCTGCTTCTCCCAGGCATCTCCATCGTGACCTCACAGGACAGGTGGCCTGGGGCAGGTGGCATTCTAGTCCACTGCATAGTGACAGCCAGTGGAAGGAGGGAAGACCTCTGCCAGGAGTGCGCTGGGCCTCGACTCCTCTGCTTTGCCGCTCCTGGATTCTGAGATGAGGTCCGGGCTGCTGGTCCTGCCCGATGGTCCTGCCCGAGGCCCTGTTGGCCCTCCACACTGCAGTCACAGGCAGCGTTTCCTCTGACTTTGCCTCTTTGCCCCTTAGTAGAAGGTCCCAGCCTCTTTTCTTTTCTTTTCTTTCTTTCTTTCTTTCTTTCTTTCTTTCTTTCTTTCTTTCTTTCTTTCTTTTAAATGCTTTATTTATTTACTTATCCCCCCTTTTTGTTTCTTTTTAAAAAATATTTATTTTTTCACAGGCGGTGAAGCAGGTCTGTAGGTGTCTATCTTTCTCTCCTCCTCTCTGTCTTCCCCTCCTCTCTACATTTCTCTCTGTCCTATCCAACAATGACGACAACAACAATAATAACTACAACAATAAAACAAGGGCAACAAAAGGGAATAAATAAATAAATAATAAAATATTTTTAAAAAAAAAAAAAAAAAAAAAAAATATTTATTTATTCTTTTTTGTTGCCCTTGTTTTATTATTATAGTTATTATTGTTGTTGTTATTTATGTCGTCTTTGGATAGGACAGAGAGAAATGGAGAGAGGAGGGGAAGACAGAGAGGGGGAGAGAAAGACAGACACCTGCAGACCTGCTTCACCGCCTGGGAAGTGACTCCCCTGCAGGTGGGGAGCCGGGGGCTCGAACCGGGATCCTTACGCTGGTCCTTGCGCTTTGTGCCACCTGGCGCTTAACCCGCTGCGCCACCGCCCGACTCCCTCTTTCTTTCTTTCTTTCTTTCTTTCTTTCTTTCTTTCTTCCTTTCTTTTTCTCTTTCTTTCTCTCTCTTTCTTTCTTTTCCTTTATTTTCCTCCCTCCCTCCCTCCCTCCCTTCCTTCTTTCCTTCTTTTCTCCCTCCCTCCCTCTCCCTCTTTCTTTTTTGATAGAAACATAAACTGACAGTGAAGGGGAATACAAAGAAGACAAGAAAGAGAGACATCTGCAGCCCTGCTTCACTACTTAAAAAAACCTTCCCTTCTACAGGTGGGGACCAGGCACTTGAACCCAGGTCGCTGGCTGCTCATGGCAGTGTGTGCTCTTGACCGGATGTGCCACTGCCCAGCCCCTGCAGCTCCAGTCTCTACTTAGAGCTAACACGAGAGGTTCTTTTCTTTTCTTTTCTTTTCTTTTCTTTTCTTTTTTTTTTTTTTTGCCTCCAGAGTTATCACTGGGGCTCCATGCCAGCACTATGAATCTATAGCTCCTGGTGGCCATTTTTTTCTATTTTATTGGATAGGACAGAGAGAAATTGAGAGGGGGAGAGAAAAAGAGAGACACCTGCAGACCTGCTTTGTGGCTTGTGAAGCTTCCCCCCTCCAGGTGGGGAGCTGGGAGCTCGAACCCAGATCCTTGTGCGGGTTCTTGTGCTTAGTACTATGTTCGCTTAAACGGGTGCACCACCGCCTGGGTCCCCAATGCTAGAGAACTTACTAAGTACTTTTCCCGTTTCCCACCCATGCCCCTTAATCAACAGTCGTCACCATTAGTTTCTAAGACTTTGCATACGTGTGATTTCACTACTTAGGGCAATTTTTAAATTATTTATTTATTTCCTTTTGTTGCCCTTGTTGTTTATTGTTGTAGTATTATTGTTGTTGTTATTGATGTCATCGTTGTTAGATAGGACAAAGAGAGATGGAGAGAGGAGGGGAAGACAGAGAGGGGGAAAGATAGACACCTGCAGAACTGCTTCACCGCCTGTGAAGCGACTCCCCTGCAGGTGGGGAGCCAGGGGGCTGTAACCCCAAACCTGAAGCCTCATGCTCCCATCCCAGCATCAAGCCTGTCCCCAGCGAGGCTTCAGTGCCCAGGGGCCCTGTTAGCAGGTGGCGGTGGATTTGCTTCAGGCTTTTTTTTTTTAAGATTTTATTTATATATTAATAAGGAAGATAGGAGGAGAGAGAAAGAACCAGACATCACTCTGGCACATGTGCTGCGGGGGATCGAACTCAGGACCTCATGCTTGAGAGTCCAAAGCTTTATCACTACGCCACCTCCCGGACCACTTGCTCCAGGTTTTAAGCATTCTTCTCTCCCATTAGTTTCAAAGTATATCCAACAGTGAGCTTTCTTTCCCCCCATTTAAAAAAAGAAATTGTAAAATCCCTTTTAGTATCTTTCAGATGGTAAAATTTTTAGTTAGAGCCCTTCCATGAAGGACAAGCAGAACTGAATTCTACTGTGCTTATAGGCATTACTTTCTGTTTGGTCATAGTGCTTCCTATCCATAATGAAATGAAATGTATTATATCCAGAGTATTTTAGGTATATAACTTAAGGTACAGTAGAATTCAAAGAGCAATGCAGAAGCAGTTCCTCTTACTCTTTTTGCAACACATGCATCCTTTTCTTCAATATTTGTTGGGACATAGCAAGGTGCAAAGCACTGCTCCCCCACCCATGGCGTTTTCCTTGCTGCTCCCATGTGGCGCTGGGGATTGAACCCATAGCCTCCCAAGTGCAAGGCAGGCGCTCTACTGCTGAACTACCTTCTGTGCACTGTTTCCACCTTTCTGAGAGAACAATGACCTCTTTTGGCATTTATTGCCAGATTAGATTTCTGTGATTTTTTTTTTTTTTTGATTTAATGCTTTTTAGACATTGTCTGCTGGCTTCTTATGATGGCAGGTTGCCCTTTGTTCCCTTACATCTTCTTACCCCTCCTCCATTTTTCCAATAGGTCAAGTCCTTGAATAGGTCATGTATGTTCACTCAAGAACACGTTAGATTCATCTGTGGCTCTCAGATATCTCGAGTGAGTCAAAGAGAGAAGGGGGGATGGAGAGAAAGAGAGGGAGAGAGAGAGAGAGAGAGAGAGAGAGAAAACACGAGCACCCTATGGTGGGAAGTTACCTTGCTCAGGCCCCTTCTTGTACCTAAGATGCCAGGATGGATTCCAGTCACCCGTAACCCTAACCTGGAATAATTTTTGTTGGAAAATGATAGATGCTATGATATGAATGGCTGTTTAATACTAGAAGTATTTTTTTTATTTTGTTTTGTTTTAAATTTTTAATTTAATTTATTTATTGGATAGAGATAGCCAGAAGTCGAGAGGAAGGGGGAAACAGAGAGGGAAAGAGGCAGAGAGACACCTGCAGCCCTGCTTCACCACTCGCAAAGCTTTTCCCCTGCAGGACCAGGGAGCTCGAACCTGGGTCCTTGAGCATTGTAACATGTGCGCCCTACCAGGTGCACCACCACCCAGCCCCACTAGAAGTATTTGGAGTTTAGAACTTTGGTGAGTGAGTGTGTGTGTGTTGTGTGAGACAAGTCATAGTACCTTAACTCTTGTTTGTAGTTACTTGTCTGTGGTAAAATTTGTTTCAGTAAATGTTTCTCTTAAAAGTTGCAGTTTCCAAGAGCCTATTGACTATGTTAAGTGAGATTTAGACTTGTACAACTATATTGTGATTTCTGGCTAAAAGCACATTCCAAGTTTCTGTTTTGAAAATGAATGTCTATTACCAAGCCCAAGGGTGAGCCATGATCCCACTTTATGATAACAGTCATCTTATTGCTATCCAGCTATTTAACTTTATTTGAAAATGTCTCTGGTTGACTTCTCCTGCATTCGTTACTCACTTTCTTTCTTACCTCATGACGTAACTTTCCACAGGCCAATCTCTGAGGTCTGCCAAAAAAGCTGTCAGGGTTAAGTCAGTCCTGAACCCCTTTCCAGTTTGCTGGGTGCTGTCCTTCCTAGAAGCTGGTCCTTGCTCTCCTCTGACTGGCAGCTTTCTCTAATCCCCTTCTCTCTGCTTCTCTCCTTTTCTTTCCTATTACAAAACTGAGTGGCCTCACAGACTTGGTATATCTGCAATTATCTCTTATCTTTTCATGCTTGCCCAGGGATATGATCTAGATAAGCATACGCTCACTTAGAAATGTCAAGTCTTTATCCCATTGTTTCCACTCTGTTGACCTTCTGTACTTCTTTTTTCTCTCTCTGAAAGTTTTTAGGGTCCTTTTTTATCCCCAAGGTGAAAGTTCCCATAAGTATGACTTGTTTGAAGTATTCTTTAATTTAATTTAATTTTTATTTTATTTTTGACCCCATGGTTATCGTTGGGGCTCGATGCCAGCACTACGAATCCACTGCCCCTGGCAGCCACTTTTTCCATTTCATTGGTAGGACAGAGAGAAATTGAGAGGGGAGGGGGAGATAGAGAGGGAAAGAGTAAGAGAGACACCTGCAGCCCTGCTTCACCACCTGCTAAGTATCCCCCTGTAGGTGGGGAACCGGGGGCTAAAAGCGGGAATCTTGTGTAGGTCCTTGTGCTTGGTACTATGTGCACCACCACCCAGTCCCTGAAGTGGTTTTTTAAAATCCACTGTGTATATTAAATTCCTGGTTTGATACTGCAGTACAATTTTTTAGAGATGTCGTTGGGGGAGAGGGATGATAACATGGAACTTTCCTGTACCATCCTTGTAGCATCCTGTGAATCTATAATGTCAAAATTAAAAGATAAAGAAATAGTGACATCACTGAACATGGTGGAGAAAGGTACTCCTAGAACCATGTCTCCATGGAAACAACAGGGAAACTGCCATATATGTGACTGTACCAGGCAGGGTAGATAGCATAAGGGTTATGCAAAGAGACTTGAGGTTCCAGGTCCCAGGTTCAATCCTCTCCATCACCATAAACCAGAGCTGAACAGTAGTCTGGAAAAAAAAATAATAATAGTAATAATAAGTAAGATAATTAAAAAAACAAATAAATAAATGTGACTTTGTCCATTTTTGTAGAATCCTGGATTCTAATCAAATATTTATACTGACTAAAGAGGTTTCTAGAGTCTCAGTTAACTTACCTGCAGATTTTTGGACTGTCCGGCCTCCATAATCATGTGAGCCAGCTACTTAAAATAAATGTCTGTGTACACACACACACACACACACACACACACACATGTTCCACTGCTCTGTCTCTCTGGAGGACTCTAATAATATTTTTGAAATGAAACTAGGCGTTTTTCACTGCTCTAGATATACTTTTCAGATAGGACGCCAGAGATACCAGGAGAGAGATGTAAAGAAAGAGACATAGAGATAAGAGGTAAAGGAGCAGGTGGTGGCGCACCTGGTTAAGCACTCACATTACACTGTGCAAGGACCCAGGTTCGAGCCCCTGGTCCCCACCTGCAGGGGAAAGCTTCACAAATGGTGAAGCAGGATGGCAGGTGTCTCCCTGTCTCTCTCCCTCTCTACCTTCCCCTCTCTGTCTCTACCCAACAATAAATAAATTAAGTAAAATTAAAAAGAGGAAGAGAGAGAGGTACCACAGCACTGAGGTGCCCCCAGTGTCACCGTACTCCTGTGTTGTGACCCAGGAACTCAGCGTTGGGTCTACACTTGGCAGAGCTGGAACCCTCACAGAGAAATTTCTTACTGTCCCCTAACTAGATGAGTTGAAGATATCAATTGTGGTCACCAGAGTTACCAGTAAGAAAACAGATTTAAAATATACATAAAAGAAAACAGGGAGTTGGGCCATAGCGCAATGGGTTAAGCGCAGGTGGAGCAAAGCACAAGGATCAGTATAAGGATCCCGGTTCGAGCCCCCGGCTCCCCACCTGCAGGGGAGTCGCTTCACAGGCGGTGAAGCAGGTCTGCAGGTGTCTATCTTTCTCTCCCTTTCTCTGTCTTCCCCTCCTCTCTCCATTTCTTTCTGTCCTATTCAACAACGATGACATCAATAACAACAGCAATAATAACTACAACAATAAAACAACAAGGACAACAAAAGGGAATAAATAAAGAAATATTTTTTAAAAGGGGGGGGATCAAAGTGGTTGATGAGAGAAAAAAAAGGTCGAACGCAGAAAAAGGCAAATTCAAGAACGAAAAACTTTGAAAGTTATGGAAAAGTGCAAAAGGTTAGTGCCTTCTTTTTAGTCATTCTATCAAGGGTAAATTAACTAAACACCAACTTTAGAAGAGAGCAGCAGAAGGGTTTTGAAAAAATATTTCAACTACATACGCTGTTCATAGAGCCCCATTTGTTTTGTTTTCTAGCATTTTTTATTTTTTAAAATATTTTTTATTGTGGTCTGGGAGGTGGCGCAGTGGCTGAGGCACTAGACTCTCAAGCATGAGGTCCTGAGTTCAATCCCCAGCAGCACATGTACCAGAGTGATAGCTGGTTCTTTCTCTACTCCTATCTTTTTCATGAATAAATAAATAAATTCTTTTAAAAATATTTTTTACTTATTTTGTCTCCAGGGTTATTGCTGGAGCTCGATGCCTACTCCTGTGGCCTTTTTTTTTAAAAAATAGGACAGAGAGAAATCCACAGAGGAGGAGAAGACAAGAGGGGGAGAGAAAGACAAGATAGACACCTACAGACCTGCTTCACCGTTTGTGAAGTGACACCCACACACACACACCCCCACCCCCATGTAGGTGAGGAGCCAGGGGCTCAAACAAGGATCTTTGTGCCGCAGGTCCTTGCTCTTTGAGCCACGTGTGCTTAACCCGGTGCACTACTGCGCCCCCCATTATTATGTTTGAGGACCTGGATTCAAATCTTTACTACCCCCACTGCAGCATGGAAGTACTAAGGAGGCTTCACCAGTACTGTTTTATTGTTATAGTTGATGTCATCATTGTTGGAAGAAACATTCTAAGATTATGAAGGAAGAGAAATTTCTTTCAAAGAAGGTATTTACAAAAAACACTTAATGAAAACCCACTTAGTGGGTTAACCAGGAGTAACATCTTATTTAATAGTGAGAGACTGAAATCTTCCCCATAAGAGCAAGAACAAGACAAAGGCATCCATTGTATTCCCTGCTAAACAACTTGGACTGGCAGTTCTGGAAAGACATGAGAAATGAGTGAGAGGCATGCAAACTGAAATAGAAGTAAGAATGTCTGTATTCACAGATGCCATCATCCTGTATGAAGATTCCAAAGAAAGCTTAAAAAAAAAAAGAAAAAAGGGGGGAGTCGGGCTATAGCGCAGCGGGTTAAGCGCAGGTGGCGCAAAGCACAAGGACCGGCATAAGGATCCCGGTTCGAACCCCGGCTCCCCACCTGCAGGGGAGTCGCTTCACAGGCGGTGAAGCAGGTCTGCAGGTGTCTATCTTTCTCTCCTCCTCTCTGTCTTCCCTTCCTCTCTCCATTTCTCTTTGTCCTATACGACAACAACAATAACTACAACAATAAAAAAAAAAAAAGAAATATATAAAAATTAAAGATTGGGGCTGGGTGGTGGCGCACCTGGTTAAGCGCAAGTTAACAATACACAAGGACCGAGGTTCAAGCCCCCATCCCTACCTGCAGAGGGAAAGCTTTGCAAGTGGTTAAGCAGGGCTGTAGGTGTCTCTGTTTCTCTCTCCCTCTCTATTATCCCCTTCCATTCTCAATTTCTTGCTGTCTCTATCCAATAAATAAAGATAATTAAATTTTTTTTAAAAAAAATTAAAGAGCATAAGATCAATTTTTTTTTTTTTTTTTTTACCAGAGCACTGCTCAGCTCTGGCTTATGGTGGTGCAGGGATTGAACCTGGGACTTTGGAGCCTCAGGCATGAGAGTCTCTTTGCATAACCATTATGCTATCTACCCTTTCCCCATAAGATCAATTTGTAAAGAGGCTGGGGAGATAGCAAGATGGTTATGCAAAGAGACGGTCATGACTGAGGCTCCAAAGTCCCAGGGTCAATCCCAGGCACCACCATAAGCCAGAGCTGAGCAGTGCTCTGGTAAAAAAAAAAAAAAAAAAAAGGGGGGGTTGTGTGTCATGTGGTAGCACACCAGGTTAGGCGCACATAATAGGAAGCGAAAGGACTCATGTAAGGATCCCTGCTTGAACCCCCCACTCCCCACCTGCAGGGGGGTTACTTCACAAGTGGTGAAGCAGGTCTGCAGTTGTCTTTCTTTCCTTCATCTCAATTTCTCTTTGTCCTATCCAACAACAGTGGAAAAAATGGCTGCCAGGAGCAGTGGGTTCATCGTGCAGACACCAACACTAACCCTGGAGGCAAAAAGAAAGGAAGGAAGAAAGAAAAAACAACATGAAAAAGCAGTTGTTTTCTTTATACTAGTCATGAAAGATCTGGACAGGAAATTAGGGGGGAAATCCAATTTTTGTACATAAGAATAAAACGCATGGAGGTCGGTCAGTAGTGCAGTGGGTTAAGCACAGGCGGGGCAAAGCGCACGGACCAGCGAAGGATCCCGGTTTGAAATCCCCCCCTACACACACACAGGGGAGTCGCTTCACGGGCGGTGAAGCAGGTCTGCAGGTGTCTGTCATTCTCTCCCCCCTCTCTGTCTTCCCCTCCTCTCTCCATTTCTCTCTGTCCTATCCAACAACGATGACATCAATAACAATGATAGTAATAACCACAACAATGGTTAAAAAAAAAAAAGGTAACAAAAAGGGAAAAAATGGCCTCCAGGAGCAGTGGATTCGTGGTGCAGGCAATAACCCTGGAGGCAAAAAAAAAAAAAAAAAGAGAAAGAAAGAAAGAATAAAATGCATAACAAATTAAAACAAGAGAGTGAGGACTTTTATATAAAAATTATGAAACAATGCTGAAAGCAATCAAAGAAGGAGTTAAATGAATGGAAGGATGTCTTGAGGTCAGGGACTGGGAAGCCTAATATTAAGAGAGCAACAGTAACACAAGTATCTAAGGAATCATTATAATTTTTTTTTAAGATTTTATTTTTATGTATGAGAAAGATAGGAGGAGAGAGAAAGAACCAGACATCACTCTGGCACATGTGCTGCCGGGGATCGAACTCAGGACCTCATGCTTGAGAGTCCAGAGTTTTATCACTGCACCACCTCCCGGACCACGGAATCATTATAATTTTTACAGTTGTTTTCTTTTTAATAAATGAAAAGGCGGGAGTCGGGTTGTAGCGCAGCGGGTTAAGCGCAGGTGGCATAAGGATCCCTGTTCGAGCCCCCGGCTCCCCACCTGCAGGGGAGCCGCTTCACAGGCGGTGAAGCAGGTCTGCAGGTGTCTGTCTTTCTCTCCCCCTCTCTGTCTTCCCCTCCTCTCTCCATTTCTCTCTGTCCTATCCAACAACGACAACAACAATAATAACCACAACAATAAAACAAGGGCAACAAAAGGGAATAAATAAAATAAATATGAAAAAAAAATCCTCATTCCTTTAAAAAATAAATAAATAAAGTGTTTTCCTGGATTTGTCCCCAGTCTCAGTGCCTTGTAGCTGCTGTGGCTGTCTGCAGCACAGTCCCACTTAAAGGTAGGAAACCGGGGAGTCGGGCTGTAGCACAGCGGGTTAAGCGCAGGTGGCGCAAAGCACAAGGACCGGCATAAGGATCCCGGTTCGAACCCCGGCTCCCCACCTGCAGGGGAGTCGCTTCACAGGCGGTGAAGCAGGTCTGCAGGTGTCTGTCATTCTCTCCCCCTCTGTCTTCCCCTCCTCTCCATTTCTCTCTGTCCTATCCAACAACAACAACAATAATAACTACAACAATAAAACAACAAGGGCAACAAAAGGGAATAAATAAATAAAATAAATATTTAAAAGAAATGAAAAGGCAACTCTCAGATTCCTGTGGAATTGTAAATGACCTATAGTATAACCAAAACAGTGCGGAAAAAGAACAAAGTTGGAAAACTCACCTTTCACAAATTCAAAAAAAAAAAAATTTTTTTTTTTCTTTTGCAGTAATCCAAATAAGACAGGGTTGGCCTGAGGATAAATCTACAGGTCAATGGGAGAGAGCTAGGAATCCAAAAATAAGGCCGTGTATATCTGGCCAGTCGATACTCAGTAGCAGTGACAACACAATTCAGTAGAGAAGGTATCTTTTCTTCAACAGAAGAGGCAGGGACAACTGGATACTACCATTTAGGAAAAGAAAATTGGGAAATTATCTAGTACTATGTTCAAAAAGCAAACTCGTAATGGACCAAAGACCTACATGTAAGAGTGAAAATTATAAAGTTTTCAGAAGAAAGCACTGAGCTACATATTTATGGTCTTGGATTTAGCAGTTGGGTCGTAGACATGACAACAACAGTAGGAGGAACAAAAGAAAAGTGGGTAAAATGAACTTTATCTAATTGAAAAACTTTAGTGCATCAAAGGACAGAATCAAGAAAGTGACAAAGACAACCCAGAGAATGGGGCTGAAGAGTCTCGAAGTCATCTGTGTGTAATAGGTCTGCTTATCCAGGTCACTTCATTGGAGCGGAGGGCTAATTAATGGTTTACAGTACAGCTGTTGACTTGGGTAACACATCTCATCTCCCTATGACAGGTGTCTGCATAATACTCTCACCCCCAACTTAGGTCCTTTTTCACCCTCCAGTACCAGGACCCCAAACCTCTGTTTGCTCCTTCCCACCCCCTTCCCTCCCCCAGAGTCCTTTGTTTTGGTGCATTAAGACCCATGTTTTAAATGGTTGAAGTGCAGTCTAGGAAGTGGCCTGGCAGTAACGTGCAGGACTTCCACACATAAGCTCCTAAGTCTGATCCCAAATACCTTTATGTCCTCCTTCCCTCGCAGTTTCTCTCTGTCTCTAGCCAAAAGGAAGAAAGGGAGGAAGAAAGGATGGAAGATTGGTTTTGAGTTTTTTTATATACATATTTATTTATTTTCCCTTTTGTTGTCCTTGTTTTTTTATTTTTGTTGTAGTTATTGTTGTTATTGCTGTCGTTGTTGTTGGACAGGACAGAGAGAAATGGAGAGAGGAAGGGAAGACAGAGAGGGGGAGAGAAAGATAGACACCTGCAGACCTGCTTCACCGTCTGTGAAGCGACTTCCCTGCAGGTGGGGAGCCGGGGGGCTTGAACCAGGATCCTTACGCTGGTCCTTGTGCTTTGCGCCACGTGCGCTTAATCTGCTGCACTACTGCCCAGAAGATTGGCTTTTACCTTGAGAAAATATGCAGTGGTTCAGCTGTACTCAGGTAGTGTCCAAGCTACTGTGCATGATGTCGGTGGGCATCGCAGCACAGGGTGGGCGGCCTCATCCGCCGAGAGGCCAGCTGACAAAAGCGTCTTCACCAAAGCTTCTTCCTGTGTGTAGGTGTGACATGTGTCCCTGGGAGGAGCCTCAGCTATTTTCTCTTCACAGGGTCGAGAAGCCTTGGAGTGGGTGATTGGCCGCCTCAACACAGAACTGGAGGGACTGGCAGCCCCGACCTGCACCAGAGCATGAACCAGCGACCCCCGGGACAGGGAGACCCAGAGGCCAAGCAGGAAGCCACCGGCACTCGTCACTCCTGTCACCCTCCCCTCCTGTTTGGGGGGCGACACACACTCTGCATTTGGTTTGTCAGAAGGAACATGCTAGACTTTGTGGTTAGTGCATGCCTACAGGCATGTAGGAAGTGGACTCCTGAAAGGGAGTGAGTTTGCTCTACTTTGCTATAGCTTACTTTACTTTTCTTGAGATGGATAGGAATTTTTTTTTTCTTTTTCTGCCTCTAGGGTTACCATTAGGGCTTGGTGCCTGCATTCTGAATCCACTGCTCCTGGTGGCCATTTTTTCCATTTTATTGGGTAGGACAGAGAGAAATTGAGAGAGGAGGGGGGATAGAGAGGGAAAAAGACACCTGCAGACCTGCTTCACCGCTTGTGAAGCGACTCCCCTGCAGGTGGGGAGCCGGGGCTCAAACTCAGATTCCAGATCCTTGCACTCAGTACTATGTGTGCTTAACCTGGTGTGCCACTATCTGGCCCCTTGTTTGTTTGGTTTTTTTTTAAATTTTAATTAAAAAATAAATTTTAATCGTCTCTTCCTTAGAAGCCAAAATGCCAGAATGAAAAAAGAAATGATTTTCTCAGCCCTCTTTAATCTCTGGACATATATACAGAAATTTCTTTTTTAATTATTTCTTTATTGAGGGATTAGTGTTTTACACTCAGTAAATACAACAAATACAATAGTTTGTACTGCATAACATTTCCCAGTTTTCCACATAATACAACCCCCACTAGGCCCTCTGCCCTCATGTTCCAGGACCTGAGCCCCCCACCCACCCCATAGACTTTTCCTTTGGTGCAGCACACCAACTCCAGTCCAAGTTCTGCTTTGTGTTCTCTCTTCTGATCTTGTTTTCAACTTCTGCCTGAGAGTGAGATCATCCCATATTCATCTTTCTGTTTCTGACTTACCTTACTTAACATGATTTCTTCAAGCTCTAGTCAAGATGGGCTAAAAACAGTGAAATCACCACTTTTAATAGCTGAGTAGTATTCCATTGTGTGTATAGACCACAACTTGCTCAGCCACTCATCTGTTGTTGGACACTTGGGTTGCTTCCAGATTTTGGCTATTACAAATTGTGCTGCTAAGAACATATGTGTACACAGATCTTTTTGGATGAGTGTGTTGGGTTCCTTAGGATATATCCCCAGGAGAGGAATTGCAGGGTCATAGGGTAGGTCCGATTCTAGCCTTCTGAGAGTTCTCCACAGAGGTTGGAACAATTTACATTCCCACGAGCAGTGCAGGAGGTTTTTTTTTTTTGCCTCCAGGGTTATGAATCCACTGCTCCTGGAGGCCATTTTCCCTCATTTTTGTTGCCCTGGTTGTTATTATTGTTGTTATTGCTGTTGCTGGATATGACAGAGAGAAATCGAGAGGGGAGGGGAAGACAGAGAGGGGAGAGAAAGACAGACACTGGCAGACCTGCTTCACCGCTTGTGTTGCGACTCCCCTCTAGGTGGGGAGCCGGGGGTTTGAACCAGGATCCTTGAGCTGGTCCTTGCACTTGGCGCCATGTGCACTTAACCTGCTGCGCTACTGCCCACCCCCACCCACCAGGAAGGTTCCTTTAAACAGAAATTTCTAGCTGGATCTGCAGCTGCGTGCATTAGGAATTCAGGTTGAGAAAACTGGGGCAGAGGATGACCTTGGAAGCTGCTAAGGAATCTGGCAGGTCAGACTTGGACCCAGGGACACTGACCCTGGGTTTTAATGGCAGTTGGGTTGGGGGGTGGGTTCTCTGCCCTTTGTTCCCACTGCCCTGCTAGCACTGAAGTCTCCTGGCCCACCAGTATCACAGCTGCTCTACACACAGGCTTCACTTACTCACTGCATTTCCTTTTCTCCCCTCACCATAGACCTTAGACTTCATTTCCGAGATGGGGTTTTTGTGATAGGTCTATACAAAGTAACAAGCATCCAAGTTTCATAGTAGTTTCTAGACATGCAATGGCATATACTTTCCCTATGTATGTGTTAACCAAACCAACCTGCTGAGTTTTTCAGAGGAGAAATGAGGCCCAGGAGAAACCATTACTAGTTCTTTCCGTATTGTCACACAACTTGCCTGAGGTTTTATCAGATTTTATTGCCCAGAAGCATGAAGTTTCTCTGCTTTCCCTGAGTGCCCAGTATCAACTGCTGTTGTTATGTTTCTTGAATTTGCCAGGAATAAAAGTTGGAAACACAAGTTATTGTGTCAACTTTTTAGATAAACCAAGAGTTTCCTGGATGATGTTCAAGAGAAACCTAAAAGTTTCTCTTGGAACTTGGTCGTTCCAAACGGGCCCACCAGGACTCCTGTTGTGGTGGTCCAACACTCAGGGCAGCGGCCACTGTCACACAGGCGCTGCTGAAGCAGGGGCAGGGACTCTCAAGTCACAGGCTTCCTTTTTTTGCAGGACAAGTGAAATGTACTGAATATCCACGGGTCACTTTTCCACCCATTCATTTGACATAAGAACCAATGACTAAGGGTGGAGGTAGATAGCATAATGGTTATGCAAAGTGATTCCCATGCCTCAGGCTCTACAGTCCAAGGTTCAATCCCTTGTATCACCATAAACCAGAGCTGAGCAGTGCTCTGGTTAAAAAAAAAAAAAAAATTGGGACTGGGTGGTGGTGCACCCCGGGTTAAGCACACATAGTGCGAGGTGCAAGGACTGCAGCCAGGATCCTGGTTCGAGCCCCCAGCTCCCCAACTGCAGGGGGTCCACTTTACAAGTGGAGCAAGTCTGCAGGTGTCTTTCTCTTCCCCTCTCTATCTTCCCCTTCTCTTTCAATTTCTCTCTCTTATCCAACAACAACATAATGGGAAAAAAGGCCACAGGAGCAGTGGATGATTCATAGTACAAGCACCAAGCCCCAGGTATAACACTGGAAGCAATATATATATATTGATATATATTGAGAGAGAGAGAGAAATGGGGAGAGGGAAACATACCAAACAGCACTGGAGCCTCCTCGAGTGAACGAGTGAAATGAGGGCTAGGCTTGAATTTGGGTTGAGTGCATATTTTTCCATTTGTATTTCAGAGAGAGGGAAAAGCATAGAAATAGAAAGGAGAAACACTACAACATTACTATATTATCTGCGGAACTTCTCCTAGTGTTATCTATGGTACTCCACGTGGTGCTGAGATGCCAGCTGTGTCCTCGCACCTGGTGGGGTGTGCACTCTACCACATGAGCTATCTCCTGGCCACTCATTCTTTATTTTAGAGAAAGGAGAGAGGGAGAGATACAGAGAGAGAAGAGACCCAACAGCACTGCTCTGTCATCCATGGAGCTCCCATGCGGTGCCAAGACTTGAACCTAGGACCTCACATACAAAGGGTGTGTGTGCTCTCCTGAGTGAGCACTCTGGGGCCCAACATACCTTTCACAATATATATTAAGACCCGTTCTATATAAGCCTCTGCCTGGACCATCACACACACACACACACACACACACACACACACACACACACACACACACACACACACAGCTGTGGTAACTGACCACTTTGGATAAAAGTTGTCTGTACTTTTGTTTCCTATTAATGCCATAAAAATGGTTTGTTATATATACTCACTCCTATGGCTGCTTGCTTGGCTTTACATCTCCAGCAGGAATGAATACACATCACACCGGTAGTGGTGGTGGTGGTGGTGGTGGTGGTGGTGGTGTGTGTATGGGGGGCTTGCCAAAGACAAGAATAAGGGCTTTCCATCCATTATGTTGCACTGGGAGAGAAACTATTGGGTTGTCAGACAAATATTAACAGGAGGCCAGGTGGTGGCACACCTGGTTGAGCATGTTATGATGGACAAAGACCCAGGTTCGAGCCCCCGGTCCCCTCCTGCAGGGGGAATGATTTGCGAGTAGTGAAGCAGAATTGCAGGTGTCTGTCTCTCTCCCTATTTCTGCTTTTCCTCTCGATTTCTGGCTCTCTATCCAAGAACGAAAGATAATAAACTTTATAAAAAGTTTTGAAAAAGAGAAGTCGGCATTTTTCTGTTTTTCTATGCAAAAATGTGCCATGACTTTTAGGACAACTCAATATAAGTAAGGGACTGTTATTAGCATAAGATGTCCAGTGCCAAGTTTTTTTTTAAACATCTCAACTCATATTTCTGAGGTTTTAATTTTTATTTTAAATTTTGGAAGTCCTATCTAGCAATGAATAAAATGACCTTGCCTTTGCGCCCACAAGTTAAAACAAAGCAGTCTTTTCTGCACTTTATGTGCTCATGCATCTACACTGCCAGGTTTCTCATCCACAGAGAAATACTGTTTGAAAGACTCAGTCATTTCACACTTCACTTCAGTAAGTAGGCTGGTTTTTTGATGCACAAAGAACTGTCTGTTTTCATCCAGTTGGCTCAAGTTCTCAATGATTTCCTGGTCAGTGAATAGATTTTTCACTCCTTAAAAAAAAAAAATATATATATATATATATATATATATATCTGCTTCTTTGTCGCATCTACTGTGAGTAGTCTCAGCAATCAAACATCTCTCTGAAGGGCCCCAGAGGCACCCTGAGGAAGGACTTCAACCACATCATTGTACAGCTCAGTCTCCTTGGAAAGAAAAAGAAGCAGCTCCGAGTTGACAAATGGTGGGGAAACTGAAAGGCACTGGCTACTGTTTGCGCTATCTGCAGTCACGTAATAGAGCGTGATCAAGGGTGTTACACTGGGCTTCCGATACAAAATGAGGTCTGTGTGCTCACTTCCCTACCAGCGTTACTATTCAGGAGAATGGGTCTCCTGTTGAAATCAGAATTTCTTGGGTGAGAAATACATACGCAGGGTTCGAATGAGGTCAGGTGTTGCATGCTTGGTATCGCAAGCCCAGAAAGATGAATTAATTCTTGAAGGAAATGACATCGAACTTGTATCAAATTCAGCTGCATTGATTCAGCAAGCTACAACTGTTGAAAACAAAGGTATCTGGAAATTCTTGGATGGCACCTCTTGTTTCTGAAAAAGGAACAGTTCAGCAGGATGATGAAGAACCTCTAAGCTGTCCAGCCACACAAGCAGCAAGATAACAGGGTGGCACACCAGACCTACTTGTGATCTCTTACAAGATGAGATAAAAGCCATTACTGGCTTGAAAAGAATATATATCTATATATCTTACTGGGAGGGAAGTTAATGGTTTACAGTGCAGTTGTTGACACATGGGTACCATTTTCTCATCTTCCTGTCGAAGTTCTTTGCAGAATACCCGCATCCGCAACTTTGGTCTTTCTGCCTAATCACACAACAGGACCCCAAGGTCCCCTTCAGCGCCTTCCGTCCCCCTCCTTCCCTGGAGCCCTTTGCTTTGGTGCAATACACCCCACCCAGTCCTCGTTTGGTTTTGTTTTCCCTTTCTGTTTTGCAAGTCCCACCTGTGAGCTCACCCTATATTTGTCCTTCTCTTTTTAGCTCATCTCACTTAACATGATGTCTTCAAGTCCCATCCAAGATGAGGCTAAGGAGATGACCATTTTCAACAGCTGAGTCGTCGTCTCACTTCTTAAAAGTCACTTCAGAGCTTACTTTACCCAATGCCCTTGCTTTAAATTTTTAATTCAGATACACTAGAGAACTTTCCCAGTGTCAGGTAGCCGTTTAATTGCCAAGTTCTTGGAGTACTGTTAGAATCATTGCAGATATTTTTTGATTAGGTACAGCTAAGAGAATGTGCTTCTCTTAACTGCAGCCCCCCCCCCCCCCACCATCAGGATGAAAACTCTTGAATTCTGAAAACTCCTGTTTGGTAGTGAATACATAGGATTGTGGGACACAGAGAGGCCTACGACTAGGAAAGGCATGTGCTGGGGCTTAGAGGTGGCTCACCCACTACTTGCCTTATTATACTTAGGGTCCTGGGTTAGAGCCTGGGCACCACTTGCACTGTAGACAGCACAAAAGGAATGGCATGGATGGTGGAGAGTACTTTGGTCTTTCTCTGTCTCTGTCAAAATAAATTTAAAAAAAAACGGGGCTGAGGAAGTGGCTCAGGTTTTGTGCCTGCATGAGGCCCTAACATTATTCCTTGGAGCCACATTAAAAAGAAGGAAAGAAGGGAGTCAGGCAGTAGTGCAGTGGGCTAAGCGTAGGTGGCGCAAAGTGCAAGCCCCCCGGCTCCCCACCTGCAGCGGGGGATCACTTCACAGGTGGTGAAGCAGGTCTGCAGGTGTCTATCTTTCTCTTCTCCTCTCTCCATTTCTGTCCTATCCAACAACAACGACATTAATAACAACAACAATAATAATTACAACGGTAAAACAAGGGCAACAAAAGGAAATAAATAAATAAATAAATAAATAAATAAATAAATAAATAAATAAAAAGAAAAAAAAGAAAGGATTCCATGGGAGTCAAGTGGAGGTGGGAGTGCCTATTCAGTTACAACCACAGAATTTATTTAGTCCAAATTTACCATATGTGAATCTACTGAGACAGCCTTGAGACTGTGATGGGCTGGCCTTGTGGCATCCTAAAAGGATGGGGCCAGGGTAGTGGGACATAAGTCAAGGAAGGAAATACTATTTATATAGTCACAAGAGAACACCAAAGCGATGTATACTGAAGAATGTATAAAAGGGCAAACTTAAGTGAGCAAGCTTGGTCCTTGGTGGTCATAGGGAAAGGAATTTCTATTTTCTCTTTAATTTATAATCACGTTTACCACAACAGCCTGCAGTCTGTAGTCCACTACAGGGTCCACACTGTCCCTCTAGCTGGTGAATCTGAACACCGAGTCATGTCATACAGGGCGTAAGTGCAAGTATTCTGATGATTCTTCAGTTCTTAAGCCCCAGGAATATGAAGGAATTTCTTAATGCCCCATTTTTCTTTTTCTTTTTCATTAGTGATTTAAAATTGATTTACAAAATTACATGTCAACAGGGGTATTATTTTATACTATTATCGCTGGGGCTTGGTGCTTTGCACTATGAATCCACTGCTCCTGGTGGCCATCTGTTTTCCATTGCTGTTGGATAGGACAGAAAGATATCGAGAGAGATGGGGAAGACAGAGTGCGAGAGAAAGACAGACACCCGCAGACCTGCTTCACCGCTTGTAAAGCAACCCCCCTGCAGGTGGGGAGCTGGGGGCTGGGAACCGGGATCCTAGAGCCGGTCCTTGCACTTCGCACTATGTGCACTTAACTCGGTGCACACTGCCAGCTCCCTATCATAACTAATTTTAAGAATATATCCTTTGTGGAGAACTGGGTGGTGGCACATGTTAAGTGCACATGTTACCATGCATAAGGATATGGGTTCAAGCCCCCAGTCCTCACCTGTAGAGGAGACACTTTATGAGCAGCGCAGCAAGTCTTCAGGTGTCTCTCTTCCTACTTGCCCTTCCTTTGCAATTTCTCTGTTTTGTCAAATGAAAAAAATAAAATAAAGGGAAAAAATGGCTGCCAGGAACCATATATTTGAATATATAACCATATATATATATATATATATTCATATATATATATGAATAACCATATATTTGGAACCAAGCCCCAGTGATAACCCTGGCAGCAATAATAATAATAAAATATATAGACCTCTCTGTGTTGTAGTTATTATTATTGTTGTTATTGATGTCATCATTGTTGGATAGGACAGAGAGAATGGAGAGAGGAGGAGAAGACAGAGAGGGGGAGAGAAAGACAGACACCTGCAGACCTGCTTCACCGCTTGTGAAGTGACTCCCCTGCAGGTGGGAGCTGGGGGCTTAAACCAGGATCCTTACACAGGTCCTTGTGCTTCGCGCCAAGTGCACTTTACTTGCTACACTACTGCCCAGCCCCCAACGAACTCTTATTTTTTTTAATTATCTTTCTATTAATTTATTGGATAGACAGAGCCAGAAATTGAGATGAAGGCGGGGATAGAGAAGGAGAGAGACAGAGAGATACCTGCAGCCCTGCTTCACCACTTGTGAAGCTTTCCCCCTTCAGGTAGGGCCTGGGGGCTTGAACCCAGGTGCTTGCACATTGTAACTTGTGTGCTCAACCAGGTGCGCCACCACCCGGCCCTTATAACTAACTCCTTACACAATAAAATGTTCTGTACTACTTATAGAATTAGAATTTCCTGCTCTGCTGAGATACAGAAAGGTGTCATTGCTTCATTTCTTTCTTTTTTGCCTGTAGGGTTATTGCTGGGGTTCAGTGCCTGCACTACGAATCCACTGCTCCTGGAAGCCATTTTTTTCCATTTTGTTGCCCTTGTGATCATTGCTGTCATAGTTGTTGGATAGGACAGAGAGAAATCAAGAGAGGAGGGGAAGATGGAGAAGGGGAGAGAAAGACAGACACCACTTGCAGACCTGCTTCACCTTCGCTTGTGAAGTGACCCCTGCAGGTGGGGAGCCGGGGAGTTGAAGCCAGATTCTTGTGCCGGTTCTTGCGCACGCCATGTGAGCTTAACCCAGTGCGCTACCATGCCTGGTCCCTGGCTGCTTCATTTCTATTTCTTTTCCCACTGAATTCTTGTTAGTTCTCAAACTGACCTTAAGCTGCTGCTTATGAACATGTCCTGCCTTCCCAACCTCAGTGGTTGGTATCAGCTGGATCCCAAAAGACATCACTATTTTATAAGAGGAACTCAACACAGAAAGTCTGATAGAAAGCCAGTTTTATTTTTCCCTAGATAAATCTGAAGGTGAGAGGCTTTTAATGGAAAGTATTTAGTACTGTCATGTCACCGTGAACACCGACAATACCCTGACTTGGATACACACAGGAAGCCAAGTGAGAGTCGAGTTTAATCAGTAGTACACACTTATTTATTCCCCCATGGCCTTTCAACAGTTTTGCATGTACAAAAATTTCTGCTATTTTGCTATAGCAAATAGCAACATAATTTAAACATTTCATGTCTCCTATGTGACACTTAAAATCCAGTGCTATATTTATTAATACAGTTAGAAAAATAAAAGTCTTAAAAACTTCATGGTATGAGTTCGTGGTGCTAATCACAATCTTTTCAAAGGTAAGATCATTTTTTAAAACTCCTACATTACCACCTTCCAGTTTAATTTGAAAGGCTTAAGACATGAAATCTAGTAAGACTGTTAAGTCAATGTACACAGCAATTATTTTTTTTACTTGCTTTGGGAGAGTTAATCCCCACTGTCCACCGCCTGAATGCCTTTCAAATATTAATACATACATTACAGTATTTACAGGTATTCTTGTGTATTCGGACACTGATGGAAAGGTAAGATATGCGGAAACAAAGGTCTTCCAACTGGGTGGCTTTAGGAGGTGGGGGACAAAGGATTGGTGCCGGGTACCTGCTGCAAGGAGCTGGGCGGACACTCAGGGATACACAGAGACGACCGTCCAGCAATACACTCAACCTCCAGGACACAGTAGGCTCCAACCAAGACTAGCAAGACAACATTGCTACTGTTGTTGGATGGAGAACAAAGGCCAAGTAGTTGGACACCCGGACAAAGAGGAACACGGCCAAGGCATATTAGCAGTTACAGGGAGGTCAGATGAGGCTAAGGACGGTGAAACTGTGCCCTCCAGGTGGTGAGCTGCTCTCTGGAATTTACATTTTCCATGAGGCACAGGCTACATGTCATGAATGAGGGAGGGTTAAATGCAAGAATTCGTTTTGGCACCAAAAGGTGATGTTAATTTGATCTCTACGATTTTAACTGTACCATGTGCTTTATTTATTTATTTATTTATTTATTTATTGCCAGAGCACTGCATAGCTCTGAGTCATCGTGGTGTAGGGGACTAAACCTGGAACCTCGGAGCCTCAGGTATGAAGGGACGTCTGTACATCCATTATGCTATCTCCTCATCCTGTGCCTTTGACCCACGCTACTGCATGCACCTTGTTTCACATGGACGTACCATCCACGTGCCCCTTCGAATGTCGCTGACAAACTCCATTAATGCCGCCGAAGGATTTGTATTCTACTGGCCTGGCAGGAGGGAATCTCAACACCCAGCTTAGCCTGTCTGTCAGCATAAAGCTGAGGAGATGTCAGAGATAAACTGCTGGATATCTGCTTTTCTGACTGAAATGTGACTTAGTTTCTTCGGCTTCAGTAACAACAGCAAAGAAGCCATGCCTTTATAGGCACACAAGGGCTGTCTCCTCTCCTCGCCCTGGTACCTTCCTGCTAAGTGAAGTCACTGAGGTGCTCAAGCTTGGAGCTTGCAGAGGGTGTGGCTCATCCCAGATGATTTGGGGTGCAGAGTTCACACAGTGCCTTAGAAAATGTGATTCACTCAGTGGAATGTTTCAAACTCTTTTTTAAAAAGTCTTTAAACTCACTTAAACACTGTGTATCGTCAGTAGGCGTTCTCTGCTGGTCCACATTTGCATGCTGATACGGAAGGGGTGTTACCATGCATTACTTTAGGCAACTGGTAAAGTTTATTTCATAAGTGATATTAAGCTGTTTATTAAATTGTGAATTTTGATCCATTAAAAACTACTACCAGAGTAGTTCTGAGGTATTATTGTCAATTTAGTGTAGAAATGCTTCTGACTGTGTGGAATGTGACTGCCGTGCCTTCTACCAAATACAAATGGTGCAGCCGTAGTACAGTTGGCTGCAGATGTGTCCTGTAGCTTGTAGGGAGTGATGTCCATGTGCATGATCTGGTCATTTCTAAGCATAACAGAATACTAAAGTAAAGTCCATGGTATGAGTCAAACAAGTAAAAAAATTTTCAAGTATACAACCTACCTACATCAAAAACCCAGCCTACTCACTCAAGTCTTTTACAGAGAAAACCAGTGCAAAAAAAAAAAAAAAAAAAAAAGCACCGCAAAAACCTATCAGGCAGGTTACGTTTTTGTATAATTTTCAAAGAACTGGACATTTTTCCTTTAAAATTCATCTATAAAAATAAATTCCAGTTTGAGATACCAGGTACCAAATTGTGGCTCACTTTAGTTATGGCAGCCAGACTATAAAGTTGGGAAGCTGTTGGTGAAGATGTCTGGGCTCCAGTTCCTCCCTTCCTGTGGCAAACAGCTGCCATCCAATGTTGTCACCACCCTCTACAGAGTGAGTCCAATCACACTCAATGTCTTGACAAACTTAGCCTTCCTTTGTCTTGAAAACTCCCACAAAGCTTTACTTCTTAGACCTCCACTTATAAAACTAATAGAGCCATAATACATTCAAGATAAGGAATGAAAACTCTGCCCCCTCTGGGGAATTACTGACCACCTGCACTGGGGCAAACACAGCAGCTCAGAGGCAATGGCCACCCACGTGGGTGTACAGCTTATTCAGATACTGTGCACTAGAATGCGGGCATATAGTCCCTCCTGGGGTCTTTATCTCAGAGCAACAATAGTTTAAGAACAGCTTGATAGTATTAGCAAATCATTGCAGGTTTTGTGCTGTGAGATGATCAGATAGCTGGGCCCCCGCCTGCAGGCGTCTGGGTTGTGGCAAGGCTCTGATTACTATGTACATCAACTAGGAACACTGTCAGGTGAAAGTGCCAATATGACTTACTGCTTGGAACTGTGCTAACATCGACACCTCTGTTAGGCTGGATTTCTTCCATGAGAAGCTTTATGCCTTCGTCAGAAAAAATTATTTGAGGATCAGTAAGGAGCTGAGCTAAGGAAAAAGCTTCTGGCTTCCAAATCCATATACATACAAAAGCAGGTTTCAGACTGTCATCCTCTCTCAATCAGTGCAAATGAGCAACTGGCTAACCAGTCACATAGCCTCAATCGATATGAACACAGCATTCAGTCTGTAGAACAATGTGATTCCGCAGAATGCCTGACCTAATGCAAATTCAAGCCCATTAACTAAAACCGTGGCCAGGATAGACAGTCCAGCTCAGTGTCCTCCTGTGCTAATGCTGACTCTCAACACAAAAGCAACCAAAAGGCACAAGGCTCAGATTTCATTGATAGTCCTCTCTGACGGGCAGTATTCCGAGGGGCCTGTTGAGGACATATAGAAAGACTGTGTTTTCCTTTTTAATCTGGCTCTTTTGTTGGCCAATACCAGGCTACGGCGACTTGAACTGATGATTTCCGAAATAAACTTTTTGCAGTCTACACACACCTCCATAGTGCTCCAGTCCTCCATTAACTCTTTGGGAAACTGTAGCTCTTCATCGGATTTGTCAACAGACTTCGATTTTGAGGAGAACCTGGAAAACAAAACAAAACATTCAGCACTGCTACTTCTGGTTTTATAAATAATGCTAATAGACTATGTATGTGGGGGGGGGAGAGGGGTTAGTGATTTATACATGTCACATCTTCTATGAAATAATTTATTAGAGGTAAGGTTCAGAATATGAAAAAATAAACAGGACATTTATTTTATTGATAAATAATAATAATGAAAACGGATTCCTTCTAGGGTTTATAGAACATAGGATATTCAGGGTGGAAGAGATAGCATAATGGCTATGCAGAGAGACTCTCATGCCTGAGACTTAAAAGTCTCAGGTCCAATCCCCTGCATGACCATAAACCAGATCTGAGCAGTGTTCCGGTAAAAAGGAAAGAGAAGAGAGGAGGGACAGGAGGAGAAGGAGGGGGAGGCGGGGGAGGAGGGGGAGGAGGAGGAGGAGAAAGAGGATATCTAGGGGGCCAAGTGGTAGCGCAGTGGGTTAAACACACATGGTGCCAAGCACAAGGATCAGTGTAAGGATCCTGGTTCGAGCCCCGGCTCCCCACCTGCAGGGGGGGGGTCGCTTCACAAGTGGTGAAACAGGTCTGCAGGTGTCTGTCTTTCTCTGCCCGTCTTCCCCTCCTCTCTCGCTTTCTCTCTGTTTTGTCCAATAACAACAACAACAAGGAGGACAACAAGGGCAACAAAATGGGAAAAATGGTCGGTCGCCAGGAGCAGTGGACTGTGGTGCAGGGACTGAGCCCCGGAGATAACCCTAGAGGCAAAAAGAAAAGAAAAAGAAAAAGGATATTCAGAGTATTCATTGAATCACTATACACACAGAGATGTCAGTGAACTTTAACAATCAATGTGAAATGAAGTGCATGACGCTAATGTCCTGTTGATGATTCAGAAGGAAACTAGCTCTTTCTCCAGTGGCCCAGCATCACGATCAATGAACAGCTGTTCACTGTAGATGGGAGCTCACAGAAGTAGATTTGACTACATCCCATCATATGTCCTGAAAAATTGTCTTTGGCTCAGAAAGCTTGTCATTTTATATTTATCAAATATGCCTCCTACTCTCTAACAATCTATTTTTAGTGATTGGTTACTTATATTCCTGAGAGCTAGAGTCAACTACACTGACATCATAAAGAATGTTTTGGTTGGGGCTAGGAAGTAACTCACCAGGTGTAGCACACACCTTACTATGCTTGAGGCTTTGGGTTTAAGTCCAAAAGGGAGAACCACGGCACCAGGAAAGGACCACGGATGATGGGATTTTGCTGTTGCATCTGCTGCCTGCCTGCCAGTCTGTTTGTCTGTCTGTCTATCTATCTATCTATCTATCTATCTATCTATCTATCTATCTATCTATCTGTAAAAGAAAATCAGCCTGGGAGTGGTGGAATTTCACAAGGCCCCAGCAGTTCGAAAATAGATAAACAGATGCTTTGAGTAGTTTCTTGAGAAAATGAGGTCATCTCCATATTCATTGTTTTAATTAAACCAAACAAGAGCATAGGTTTAAAGGACAGAAAATAACCACTGTCACATTACACACACAGCCTTTAGAACCGGGGTCAGGATCCATAATTAGAGGCCATCATGAAGTGCTAGTGTCGCAAAGAAGGGAGTAGGAACACAGTGGCAGCTGTCTTGGCCACAAGTCACTTGCTGGTCTTACAGCTTCTTTGACAGAGTGTCTAGAGACATGACATGCAAGAGCAGTTTTCAAACAGCACTCAGTACCAATGCCAGTGTTGCCTTGCCAACAGACAGCATCTGATGCATAAACCCCGACCCTCTTGGCTCTGTCACTTTGTGACTGACCCCAGCTGCCCTGACCTCCATCTGTCCCTCTTAAGAACCAGCTACTGAATGCAAAGGACTGGTACTCAAGAGAATTTTTTTTGCTTCTAAATTGTAAGCTCCTAGTAGAAATGCATTTTCGCCTTTACGATAGGAAAGGAAGTCAAAGCTATCACAGACACTATAAACACAGGACTAAACAAAAAAAAAAAAATTTTTTTTTTTTGCCACCAGATTTATTGCTGGGGCTCAGTGCCTGTACAATGACTCCAACTGCTTCTAGTGGTCTCCTTTTTCTTTCTTTTCTGATCGAGATAGAAACAAAGAGAAGGAAATATAGGAGGAGAGAAAGAAAGATGCCAGGGGCCAGGCGCACCATCGCCTGGTTAAGTATTCACACTATAGTGTGCAAGGACTGACATTCAAACCTCGGGTCCTCACCTGCAGGGGTAAGCTTCACAAATGATGAAGCAGGGTGGCAGGTGTGTCTCTGTCTTTCTCTATCACCCTCTCCTCTTTCAATTTCTCTCTATCTCTATCCAATAATAAATAAAAAATATATTTTTTTTTTCAAAAAAGAAAACCAACAGTTTCAAGATGCTAATATGATGCCAACTGGACTTCCCTGGGCAGACAACCCCACCAATGTGTCCTGGAACTCTGCTTCCCCAGAACTCCACCCCACTAGAGAAAGAGAAAGACACAGGCTGGGAGTATGGATCGACCTGCCAATGCCCATGTTCAGTGGGGAAGCAATTACAGAAGCCAGACCTTCCACCATCTGCATCCCATAATGACCCTGGGTCCATACTCCCAGAGGAATAAAGAATAGGAAAGCTATCAGGGGAGGGGGTGAATACAGAGTTCTGGTGGTGGGAATTGTGTGGAGTTGTACCCCTCTTATCTTATGGTTTTTGTCAGTGTTGCCTTTTAAAAAAAATTTTTTTTTTGATATTTCCTTTTGTTGCCCTTGATTTGTTGTTGTAGCTATTATTATTGTTGTTGATGTCATTGTTGGACAGGACAGAGAGAAATGGAGAGAGGAGGGGAAGACGAGAGGGGGAGAGAAAGACAGACACCTGCAGACCTGCTTCACTGTCTGTGAAGCGACTCCCCTGCAGGTGGGGAGCCGGGGGCTCAAACTGGGATCCTTACGCCGGTCCCTGCGCTTTGTGCCACGTGCGCTTAACCCGCTGCGCTACCGCCCGACCCCCAGTGTTTCCTTTTTATAAATAAAAATTAAAAAAAAAAAAAGAAAAAGAGAGAAAACTCATGGCTTCTTCCAAAGACAGAGAAAGAGAGAGAGAGAAAGAGAGAGACAGAGAGAAAGACACCTGCATCACTGCCCATGACTTGTGCTGCTCCCCTCCCCCCACAGGTGGGGGCAAGAGGCTTGAGTCCAGGTCCTTGGGCAAGATAACATGTGTGCTCTACCAGGTGTAACGCTGCCTGCCCTGTAAACAGGGTTAGACTGTTAGTGCAAATTTCCAACTCTGTTGAAAACATGGTCACTTTAAAGATGAATTTTAAAGGATAACAAGATCATCATTTCTGAACTGGGAAATAACTGAGATTAAAGCATCCTTTGTGCAGCTAACCATTACTCACTGGCTAATCACATTTAGGAATGTTTTTGGAAGATTTACGTGAATGCTAAAACTAACTAATGCTAAAACAAAGAGGGGCGGCACGCAGTTGTGCACAAAAAGGTCCCGGTTGGAGTCCGAGCTCCCCACCTGCAGGGGGGAAGCTTCATGAGTGGTGAAGCAGGTCTGCAGGTGTCTCTTGGCCTCTCCCTCTCATCTGCTCCCTCCTCTCTCAATTTCTGTCTGTCCTTTCTAACAGAAAGACAGACAGAAAGAACCAAGCCTCCTTGAGTTCAAACCCTACCACTTCCCCAAAGTCCTCAGAGGGAGCATCATTTTACACAGAGCATCTGAAGACCAGGCCTCACGAACCTGGCAATGCCGCGGAGGGGCCGGTGGTGTCCAGAGGAGGGCCTCTCAGGTCTCGCAGAACTTTCCCCTCTGTGCAAGGCAGAAGGTCCCAATGAAAATATAGGAAGAGTTGAATATGGCTTGGAGGGCAACCGCATCTATTATCCCAAATAAAACTGAGAATGAGCAGTACCGTCTAAAAGGCAGAAGCATTACAATTAACATGTTAGGAATTTGACCAAACTTGGCTTACCTTTTTGCAACACTGTGAGCACACCGGCCTGTATATAAAACCAGAAGTGTTATTTGGTATGGTATCATGGATATAAAGACCAAATTTCTGTGAATTTCTACGATAAATTGTAAGAACTCTCTGGCTTGCCAGTCAGAACGAAACAAATTGACTGACTATGAATTGCTAAAGACAAGCACTCTTTCAGACTTAACTCGTACAGTGTTTCCTACAAACGGATTTACATTTGAACTTTCTTGCCTATCCAAGGGTAACATGAAAATCACATCTAGGGAGTCAGGCCATAGCGCAGCAGGTTAAGTGCACGTGGTGCAAAGCTCAAGGACCAGCATAAGGATCCTGGTTCGAGCCCCGGCTCCCCACCTATAGGGGAGTCGCTTCACAAGCAGTGAAGCAAGTCTGCAGGTGTCTTTCTCTCCCCCTCTCTGTCTTGTCCTCCTCTTTCAATTTCTCTCTGTCCTATCCAACAACGACATCAATAACTACAACAATAAAACAACGAGGCAACAAAAGGGAATAAAAATAAATAAATAAAAAGAAAATCCTATCTATTTTTTTTTCTGTTTGAACTAGACTTCTTATGATTAGAATTATCTTGACCATGTAGAAGAATTCAAACTAGGGAAACATTTTCCAAGTAATACCCAACAATCACTTTATTCTTTTGGAAAAAAAAAAATCAACCTTTCTAACCAAGTACAACATTGTATGATAACGGATCGGATCATTTCTAAAATTGTTCTTATGTAGAGAGAGATAAAACATTAAAGGTACTGGCATTTCTTTGATTACTGTTAAATCTTTTACCAATTAAACTTACCTCTTGCAAAACTGACAGGTATAAGACCAGGTAAAGAAGGAAAACCTCCTGGTTCGGCAACAAAAGCAGAGCTAAAAAAATACAAATTCAAATGGAGCAAAAGGGTATCAGCAACAGTTAACTTCCTAACTGACATGTTTAAGTACACTTTCTATTCTAATACTGGAGATACTCAGTCAACTGAAGAAGAAAATTCCGAAACCTGGTTTTGTGTTCTTCTCTGATAATTGTACTCTGGTCATGTAATTAATTATAATTCTATTTCTTAAAGTATTTATTTATTCCCTTTTTGTTGCCCTTGTTGTTTTACTGTTGTAGTTATTACTGCTGTCTGTCTTCATTGTTGGATAGGACAGAGAGAAATGGAGAGAGGAGGGGATCACAGAAAGGGGGAGAGAAAGACACCCGCAGACCTGCTTCACCACTTGGGAAGTAATTCCCTGCAGGTGGGGAGCTGGGGGCTTGAACTGGGATCCTTACGCCAGTCCATGCGCTTTGCACCATGTGCACTTAACCCATTGCGCTACCGCCCGACTCCCTATAATTTTATTTTTAAAAGGTAATAAACAGACACAGCTCTCAAAAATCTCGCCATTGTGTAAAACTCTTTGAATGAGGTACACATGTCTCCTCTGATTTTCAGAAAATAATTTTTCTTTTCTTTTTCTTTTTTGCCACCAGGGTTATGGCTGGGTCTTGGTGCTTGTACAATAAATCCCCTGCTCCTGGTGGCCATCCCCCCTCGTACCCACCTTTCTTTTTTTCCTTTATTTGATAGGACAGAGAAAAACTGAGAGGGAAGGGAAAGACAGAATGGGAGAAAGATAAAACAGATACCTGCAGTACTTACTTCACCATTTGTGAAGCTTCCCCCATGAAAGTGGGGGGAGGCAGGGGCTTGAACTTGGGTCCTTACACATGGTAATGTGTGCACTTAACCGAGTGCACCACCGCCCGGCTCACTCAGAGGCATTTTCTTTATACTTAACAAAGTATGACTAAATGTAGACATGGCTTTATGAAGAGATACCGTTATTATTATGGTTGCTTTTAAACCTTCCACAGTTTTGATTTCTAAGGCAGAAAGAAAAATACTCCCTTTTGTGAGCACGGTAAAGCAGAAAATGTTTTCTAGACAATAAGCCTCACACCTCCTAAAAGTCCTGCACCGTCTGGCAAGGCAGATAGCTCCCTTGGGAGAGCATGCCTGTGACTGACTATTCTATTCGTCGAACCCTGCTGATGGATCAACTTTAAACAGCTCTACCTTTCCTTTTTTCAGGGCAGTGTAGACATCTTTATATTGTTGGTACTTTTCCAGTTCTGCCTTCACCAGGACCTGACGAATATGCATCACTTCCTCCACAGTAAGAGCTAGACATTCCACTGGGTAGCAGAATTCTTCCTGAAATTCAAAATGCCACGTGAATGAGAAACTCCCACCCCATTTCCTAGGCGCTGCATAATTTCCCTTCAGATCAGACACCTGGTTAGTAGCTTCAGAGAGGAAAAGGAGGCGTCCCAGTGCACGCTGGCACAGAGCTAGCTCACTCCGGGGAACCACAATGTCTAATCACACCAAGACAACAGAGGGCAGAGCACTTCTGGGAACCGCGTGAATCACTGAATCACTGACGAGTGCAAGTTTCCAATCCATGGACGTTACTCACTTTTGTTCAGACGTTTCACCTCAACTATTTCTGTGCTATTAAGCAGACCTCTGGATCTATGTGCTGCAGTCTTGCAGACAATTTCATTGTTCTGAACCAAACAGAAGCCAGTCTTTCTTCTTTGATAATGTACTTTACTTCGTGTTGTGTTGTACATTACACACTAATAGATGAATAGCAAGTCGATGACACTGTTTCTATTTTAAAACTAGTGTGTGGTTCCCAGAATAGCCGCAAGAAGGTGGTTAGTAATTTTACACTGAAAAGCATTATTTAGTGGTTAGTTACATCAGCATACCTTTTAAAAAGTCTGAATGTTATGAGACTGGAACAGTGAACAGTTGAAGGCAGTCTCTACAGGCTGCCCCTCAATTCTCCAGATTTCAATGATTACCTTTCAACAACCGCTGAGTGCAGAGTCAGCACTGGAAAGACGCGGAGAAGCTCAGAAGAATTTCACAATAAATATTTATGTTGGCTGTCTTATGGTAATGGTTTCCCTAAAAACAGCTGAGGAAGATGTTGATGTAACTGATCCCACTGAATAACACCCATCTGCTCCCCATTTGGCCCTGCTCTTGATTGGTGGATCTAATAGAAAGACAGAACAGGCTTGTGCATTTGTACCCTGCCAGGCTTCACAAGGGCTATTGTGGTGTGGTGACACTGAAACTTAATGTTCTCAGTACAAACACATTATAATTCACTCCCACACACACACAATAGCACTGCTCAGGGGCATTCAGGAATCAAACAAGCCAAACGAGAAAGCACATGACTGTGGATTTGGTCATTTTATGGAATTTTAACATTCAGTTCTGTCTTTCAATCAGAGAAAAACAAATTTAGTTTGCAAAGTTATCAAACATTAGCATTTACTGAAAAAAAAAGTGTAGTTTGAAGAACTCCTTCTCCTTATTATCAACCAATACAAAATGATCTTTATTTAAACTATGTAAGATTAAATTTGCTTTAAAATGTGTTCGAGGGAAAAAAAAATCCTACAACTGAATTTCTAAGAGCAGAACTTAGTATCTGGTGACATGAGGACAGCTTGCTCATAAAGACTGTATCACTTGCTCTATGATATCTAAACTAATCACTGTCACTTAATTTTCTCCTTCAAAAACAGTGGGATTGAGTTGGTGAGTTTAAAAAATCTAGTGTTTTGCTCCATTCTGAGAAAAGTATAGCATCAATGAGAGCAATGCACTGTTTCTGTGAAGGTCAGACCATTAAAACTGCACTAGGTAATTACTATTGGTTACAAACTGCTGAGTGATGGCTTTTCTCAGTGTTTTACTTGGTGTTTTTATTCAATATAATGAGTGTGATTGTGGTACAGTTCCTGACGGACAACTACACGACAAGACTGAACTGCAACTAAATAATGTCTGAACAAGTAGCTGGATAATCGCTGACAGATTTGTTGTACAAACCAGGGAGAGGGCACATAGTGCCAGCTTCATTAACTTCACACCTAGATGCCTGGCTAGTTCAGCATTTGAGGTAGACAGCAATCCTTTTTATTAGCAGGGATGTAGAGGTACAGACAATAAACCTGCCACTTGTACATCCCTCTCCTCAGTTGTAAATCACAAAAAGACCTAGTCAGAGAGATTTTGCACTGAACTGTTTTGAAGTAAATGCAAACTCAGTATTATCTCGTAGACTGTAAGAAACTGTGGGGCTTTTCTGTTAGTGTTGTTTGCTTTTAAAAATCTGATCATATTATCATTCACTAAAATAATTCTCCTCCAATCAAATGCTAATGTTTTGATTTGGAGCTTTCCCCCAAGGACAACAAAACTTTAATGCAACATGAAAATAAACGAATGAAGTTGCTAGGCTAGCTTTTTTTTTTTTTTTTCTACTGCCAAAAAATATTAATTGAACATTCCCCAAATCAAATAAAACCTTTGTGGATCTTGCTGAGATGCTAATGATGCAAGATGTAAAACACATCTGGGGCCTTAACTATGTGAACGAGAGCTCTTTCCCAGTTGTCACCTTGAACCAGGCCGTCCATTACAGAAAGCACCAGGCTCACTTTCCTTCACAGACATAAGCTGTCAGCACAGATCTTACTCCGTTGCTTCTTAGGGTTCTAATATGACTCCTAAAGTCAGGGAAGGAAAGCTTATAATGTGTAACGTTGTATTTTGAGCTTTTAATAAATTAAAGGGATCTACATATAAATAAAAATAGCAACTGTTCAGCTTACTCATTTCTCTCTTTTTTTAAATTCAACTTTTAAATTCAGTCAGTTCTTTGTCTAAAGCAATATGTGGAGTTAGTACTCAACATCTTTGTTTGGGGGATATTGACAGTAAAAAGTACGATGTCAGGAAATCTTTAGTAATAGCAGGGAGAGTGAAAAAGAGTTAAAATGCTGTCCCTGCATCTGACCACATAAATCCCAAATGACCACATCTAAAATGTGAAAAAGCAGAAACTTAGCCTGTATTTCCATGACAAATAAACAAATCTGTTGTGTATTTTGCTTATATTCAGAGTCTCTTTTCTAAACCAAGATACATATTCATAAAGAAACCAACCACGGGCTTCTTTGTCAAGGACATGGATAAGTAGATAAAGGGACAGAGAGCCAGGACCAGCATGAAGCACAGACAAGGCCATTACAAACATAGGTCAGTAGTATGGGTTATACTAAGACTGTGTGGGAGGTTCAATACGGTCCAAAGGCTTTTTGTTTCACTGGGGTTTGGCAACTATTATGCTTCGTTTATAAAATATATGGTGCATGAAAATCTTAAAGCAATGAGAAAATGTAAACTTTAGAAATAGTTTAAGTAATCACATCAAATAAAAGGAAACCTGAAATTCCTCTGTAGAGGAGTGGCTTGTCAAAACACTGCCACAACTGTCACATACAGCTTGATGAAAGGTGGCAGGAAGAGAAAGTTTCTCTGAGCCCATGGGAGACACACATTATTGCCACACAGCCCCCTGGAGTCTGAGATGGGGCATGCCGGGAAGCCAGCAGCGGTCCGGCTCTGTGGTCAGTGGAGCGCCCTGTGGCTCCCTGGCCTGGCAGGAGACTGCTTCTGCCAGCTGAATGAGGGGGCAGATGCTCTTCTAGTGACAGGAAGGTCCAAGGAGAAGCCCCAGGGGCTCCCTTGGAGTGACTGCACATGGAGAAAGAAGACAGTCTTCCTGCTGCTGGCCACGCAGTCAGACAAACATTCACAAGCCCTCAAACGGAATGCTGCATTTTGAGTTTGTTGTCCTTTCAAAGTTATTTTCCTCTTAGTTGAGACCAAAGTGTAATCTATGCAACCTACAAAAGACTGGAATCAATGATCAGAAGCAAAGTGCCCCATTGAAGCTGTTAATTCTTGCAGAGTGCAGTAGATGAGATGTCACTGTCAGAGACAGAGTAAAAGAATCCCCAGAACCAGCAGAACGAGGCCAACCTTTGAGGACTTCCACCTGCTGGTCAAAGCTCTCTCACAGAGATAATACATAGCCCCTGCTACCCCAAACATGGCTGCTTCAAAAGGATGAGAGCTGAGCAGAGAAGCTGTTTGTATGGTAGGAAAAAGTGGTCGGAAAGGCGTCCTTGGCCATACACTGGTTATCCTACGGACCTGAACAATAGATAAGGAAAAAGAAAATGGCAGGGGAAAAGAAAAGGGAAATAATGCTGAACACATGTGACCTACAAATAGTGATTACAGAGTATGAACAAAACAAAAAAAACAAAACAAACCACCATGGAGTGCTTTAACAGTAGACTCGATATGCACATGGTCATAATGCACGTAAGTAATCAAGCAATGAAGGCAGTTCTAGAAAATGTCAGAGTTCACGCAACAAAAACTCGAACTTCACATTGCTTTAATCTGGTCATCCTGTGAGGACTTGCTTTCCTCTATGGGGCTTGATGGGATGGGGGTAATTGTGAGACTATAGACCAAAGGACCACCTGCTCGCCATGGAAGGTACTTAAGTTGTTTTTCACTTAGATGGGCTATCACTGTCAACCATTTGACCAAGTGATGAAAAAAAAAAAAAAAGCACTTTAAGGAACCTATGGTAAGGAAGAGAGACACAACAAAAATGAAAACAAACACCACACATTATTACAATTTCCAGTGGAAATAATGTCTTTTTTTTTATCCACGATGTAGAGAAAATTTCATTACATTCATTAAAAACAGTACTTACCAAATGAGAGGATACTGTAAGAGAAGTTTGATTTATAGATTTTTTTTTTTCCAAGAAAAGTGACTATCAAGGAAAGTCATTATTTTGGCCTGGTTTTGATTTTATTCTAGCAGGCGACTGCCATTCAGTGCTGATCACAGGGGTTCTGCTATTGCCTTTTCACCAGAACCCTTCTCTGGAACTGCTCTTCACACAAAAAAGGAAGCAATTTACAAGCTTGATCACACACACACACACACACACACACTCTAAGAGCTCCCCTTCATCAGGAATTATATACTTCAGAGACTCTTGACATGGGCGTTGGTTTTTCATGGCAAAACTTGCATGATTAACTTAAGCTCTTCTGTAGTTAATTCACTTACTTCCATTAATAATGTCTAATTTTAAGTCTAGCCCTAACAATAACTTTATATGACCACAAGACCAGAAAAGAAATAGGCTTTTAGAACATGTCATATTGAAGAGAAGAACCTTTTAATTACTTTCAAATTTTTCTTTCTTTTTTTTTTTTTAATCAGAGCTCTGCTCAGATGTGGCTTATGGTGGTGTGAGGGACTGGACCTGGGACTTTGTGGAGCCCCGGGCATGAAAGTCTCTTTGTTTGGCCATTATGATATCTCCCTGCCACAAAACCTTTAATCATTGAGCATAAAAAATAAAGGAGCTCAGACTTGGATGTTTTGTAATATTCTATATATTTTGCTATCTAATTGTATATTTACTAAACCTTCACTTAATTCATATTAACAAAGGTCTTCAGATTTTAAAGACTGTGGTTAGTTTTGTTTTTCTGTTGGTAAGTCACTGATGAGGCTACATTTTATCAAATGTCAGCATTTTAGTGATTATTTAGTAGAGCGGCCCTATCAGTAACTGTCATGAAACCATTAGTTATTTAATTACACTGCTCAGAAATAGAAATGTCTGACCACACATGAGTGCTATAAACTATTCAAACTTTGTATCTTCACAACAAGCTCACAACCTCCCCCTACTTTGGGGAAAACATCTATTACTGTTCCATTTGAACCACTGACAATACAAAAATCTTCTGAAAGTGTAGACCAAAAAAAATTTCAGAGGTCAGCGTGGTGGTGCACCTGGTTAAGCGCACACATTCCAGTGTGCAAGGTTGCGGGTTCAAGTTCCTGGTCCCTACCTTCAGGGGAAAGCTTCATGAGTGGTGGAACAGGGCTGCAGGTGTCTGTCTCTCTCCTTCTCTGTCTCTTCCAACCCTCTCAATTCCTCTCTGTCTCTATCCAGTAATAAATACACTTTAAAAAAAGAAAAAAAATCTAGGATTTCTTACTTAAAGAGTATCTGGGAAAAAAAAAAACAACTTAGGTTGCTGACATAATGATCTAATGGTGCTTACACTATGAAATCAAGTGAGGCCACCCAAGTGCCCCTACAGGCTTCCTTGGCTGGTGGGCTTGTTACTTCTTCCTGGCAGGATTTTGTGTTCTGTATCCTATTGTCCTGAGACACGAGTAGCCACTATGTGAACCTGGAAATTTCTGGAAAACAGCAAAAACTGTCAACCAATCCAAATGGCATCTTTGGGACCAATATCACAAAGCATATGTTGAAAATAATGTAAAATAGTTTTGAATGGTTGAGTGTTCTCCCTTTGTATTTTTCCACCAGTGAAAGTTTACTGTAGTCAGACTTGACTAGGTTTTTAAATGAACTTTAACCATTTTTTTAAAAGATGAATTAACAGCAGTGGAAAGCATTTCTTTAATAATAATCTACATTTTTAACCGATAAGCTTTCTGAAAAAAAAAAAGTACTTCCTTATCTTTCTTGTTTCTGACAGGAGTAGTGCTTAGCTCTAGCTACTGGCAGTGCTGGGCACTGAATCTGGGATCTCTGGCATGTCAGTTCTTGTGTATTACTGCTGCACTATGTCTATCTTCTGCTCCTCCAAGGGCTCTAAATAAATAATGAGTGGTCAAATTTCAGTTAGGTTACTGGGCTTCTTTAGCTGTTAATACCAGTAATGTTAAATAAAGTTCATTCTAGCCTTTGAAAGCTTTTTACTCTTACACTATGTGAAGTTTTTCACAAATCCTTAAGTCACTGTTTAGTCTTTGGCTACTTACGAGAGATCGAGAGCTCTGCTTGGAGGGTGGCAGAAACTGTCTCACATTGGTAGGTGTTTCCTTTTCAATGGAATGTCGTCTCTGGGGCGGCTGCCGCCTCTCTGGTTGGGGTGTTGATGATATGGGCAAAAACTTTGGAGGCTCTAAAGAAATAAAATTACCAAGTTGAAATAAAGTTACTTATGAAATTTAAAGCTTAGACCTTGAATTTATAACAGAAAAACCCTTTGACTTAAGTGGCAAACATTATTTTCAAAGATGAAATGTTTATTTTATGGATGACTGGAGGTCCTTATGGAAGACTGTATTGTTCTAGACTGAGAATTCTAGAAGAACCTTTGCAAGGTAAACTTACTATAGAGATAGCAGGGGAAAATACCGTACGTCTTTAATAGTCATTCGAATTCTTACGTAAGACCTGACATATACTACTCTGCCAGAGCTATACATATATAATGAACTCCCTCAGAATTTTTTAGACTTTCAGGCAGGAAGCTAGTCAGTGTTCTGATACGTAATGTTCTCTTTCTCCTGATGGGCTTTTAATTGTAAAATACATCTAACAGTATTTGCCATTGTAACCACTGTGAAATGTACAGTTTGATGGTTTTAGATTACATTTACATTCCTGTGCAACAATGACCACTATCTACTGCCATAAAGCTGCTCATCCTCTAAACCCAGTAAGTAACTTCCCATGCATCAGCACGCTTCCCATGCTGCCCTCCAGCGCCTGTCTCGACAACCTCGAACACTCTAAGTACATAGTTTCCATGGAATCATTATGTGTTTTCTTATTTTAAACATTTCTTTTATTTATTTATTTTGGCTAGAGACAGAAATTGAGAGGGGAGAGGACGACAGAGGGGGAGAGAGAGACCTACAGTTCTGCTTCACTACTCGTGAAGCTTACCCTTTGCAGGCCGGAACCCAGGAGTTGAACTGGGGTCCCTGCACGGGGTAACCAGATGCCACCACTGCCTGACCTTCTGTTCACTATTTGGTGGTTGTCTTATTGAACTCAGCATAATGCCGTCAAGGTTTGTTTATGCTATAACCTACTGCAGGATCTCTCTCTCTCTCTCTCTTTTTTCCCCTCCAGGGTTACTGCTAGGGCTTGATGCCTGCACTGTAATACCACCACTCCTGACGGCCATTTTTCTTTTCCATTTTGTTGCTGTCGTTATTGTATTGTCTTTTTCTATTTTTAAATTTTTATTTTTTATTATCTTTATTTACTTATTGGATAGAGACAGCTACAGCTAGAAACTGAGGAGGGGGGATAGAAAGGAAGAGAGGTAGAGAGACACCCGCGACATTGCTTCACCACTTGCAAAGCTTTTCCCTGCAGGTGGGAACTGGGGGCTCAAACTTGGGTCCTTGTGCAGTGTAACATGTGTGCTCAAGCAGGTGTGCCACCATCACCCAGCCCCTTCGTTATTATAATGTTGTTTTATTGCTATTGTTGTTAGGTATGACAGAGAGAAATCGAGAGAAGAGGGGAAGATAAAGACAGACACCTGCAGACCTGTTGCACCGCTTGTGAAGTGATCCCCATGCGGGTAGGGAGCCAGGGTTCGAACTGGGATCCTTGCATATCCTTGTGCTTTGCACCATGTGCACTCAACCCGGTGCGCTATTGCCTAGTCCTCAATCTCTCTCATTTTTACGGCTGGTAAATATTTCCTGGTATGCTTATCTACTCATCCACTAATGGGTGCTTGGGTTTTTTTGTCCCCATGTTTTACTTATTATGAATGATGCCATCACGAGCCTGGGTGCATTAAGGCATTTCAATTCCCTGGGGTAGATACCTCTACGTGGAATTGCTGGACCACACAGCAAGATGTGGTCACACATCTTAAAATTCTGAGGAACTGCCCTACTGCTATCTTTTACTTTTATTGAATAAATGTGTTTTTAAGACTGCTGTCTCAAATTACACGTCTCCTTAAAATTTGGGAGAAACGTTGTGTTTCTCCCAAATATGTTTCAGGATACCTCAGCCACCAGCGAAGAGCCATCTCTCTCTGCTGCAGGACACTGGCTTCCCAAACTCCTTTTACCCATCATCCTCAGTATTCAAGTCTACTGAAACTTGAATACTTTAATGCTTTACCCTGTTTGTTTTTCTTTACGTTGCCACATGAGGGAGATCACTCAGTATTTGTCTTTAACGTCCTGCTTACTCTACTCACTCTGATTCCCTCCAGATACACCCATGCTGTAGCTAAAACCAAGATAACTTCTTTTCTTACAGCTGAGTATTCCATTGTCTCTCTGTGTGTTTACACACATGTGGTATTTTCTTTATCTGTTGGTGGGCATGTGGGTTGTTTCATGTGCGTAAAGGTCAACCATTTTTTTACAATTGCTTTTTTAAAAATGATTTTACTGAGTTGTTAATGGTTTCAAGTACAGTTGCTGAGACATGGGTACACTTTCTCATCTCCCCACGACAGATGTCTTGTCTGCAGAACTCTCTCACCCCCAGTTAGCTCCATTTTCACCATCTCGCCCCGGGACCCAGCTTCCCCTCCGTCCCTTCCTGGTTCCTTCCTTCGCCAGTCTTTTGTTTTCGTGCAACACATCATGCCCAGTACAAGCTCAACTTCCTGTTTTCCCTTTCTGTCCTTATATCTGAAGTCTCACCACTAAGTGAGATAATCCAGTATGTGTCCTTCCCTTTTTGGCTTATTGAAGATGATTCCTTCAAGTTCTACTTAAGACGAGGCAAAGGAGAGAACTTGGTCATTTTGTAACAGCTGAATTACATTCCATTGTGTCTATATACCACACCTTTCTTTCTTTCTTTCTTTCTTTCTTTCTTTCTTTCTTTCTTTCTTTCTTTCTTTCTTTCTTTTTAACTATTTATTTATTTATTATTGTATAGAGACAGAGAGAAATTGAGAGGAGAAGACAGAGAGAGAGAGACAGGGACAGACACCTGCAGTCCTGCTTCACCACTAGTGAAGCTTTCCCCCTGCAGGTGGGGACCAGGGGCTTGAACCTGGGTCCTCGTGTGCTGTAATGTGCGCGCTTAACCAAGTGTGCCACTGCCTGGCCCCAGCCACACCTTTCTTATAAACTCATCTGTGGCTGTCATCTGGGCTGCTGTTATAAATGGTTCCTCTATGAGAACAGGTATACACAGATCTCTTTGGATAGGTATTTAATTTCCTTTAGATGAATTCCTAGGAAAGAAATTGCAGGGTCATCAGGTAGGCCCATTTCTGGTGTTCTGAGAAATATCCAGACCGTTTGCAACAAGGGTTGGATCAATTTGCATGCCCACCAGCAGAGGGGGAGGAAGGGTTCCTTTCTTCTACATCCTTGTCAATATCATGCCCTTTTGTTTTGGTGACTACATTGTTCACTGTGCAGCTTTTCAGTTTGACACAAGTGCCATCTGTTTCTTTTTCCTCTTGTTCCCTTGTATGGGACCCAAGTTTTTGAAGTTATCACTAAAGCCAACATCATGGCATGCTCTGCCTATGTTTTCTTGTATGTGACTTTTGGTTTCCCATTTTATATCTAAGTCTTTAATTCACTGAGTGGATCTTTTGTCCAGGGTGAGATACAGTTCTTCAGTTTTTGTTTTCAATGTCATGCATTTCTATCCTTTTAAATTACTTCTCTCCTTTGACTAAATTTATGTTCCCTTTGTTCCTTTTTTAAAAATATATATATATTTTTAAAGATTTTATTTATTTATTTATGAGAAATGATAGGAGAGAGAAAGAACCAGACATCACTCTGGTACATGTGCCACTGGGGACTGAACTCAGGACCTCGTGCTTGAGAGTCTAGACCTTTAGCCACCGCACCACCTCCTGGGCCACCGTTTGTTCCTTTTCATCTAGCTCTTTTAGGTGTGAGATTAAACTGTGAGACTTTTCTTGTTCCTAATGCGGGCTTGTGTTGTCATGAATTTTACTTTTTTAAAGTTATTTTTAATTTGTAATTAATAGTGGTTGACAAGATTGTCATATTCCAGCGTATGGTTTCACACTGTACCCACCACCAAAGTCCTGTGTGCCATCCTCAAAAGACAACCACCGTAGTTCTTGAAAACTCTAGAGACAGTTTCTTTTCAGTTTTTTTAAATGAACTTCACTTATAGTACTGCTTTTGCTGTTTTCCACAGATTTTTGATGGCTAATGTCTTAAACTTTTTTCATTTGTTTCCAAGAATTTTTAAAATATCCTCTCTGAGGAACACTCCATGACACTGGCTTTAATGGAGGGATTCTTTTTTTAAAAAAAATTTTTTTTAAATATTTACGTATTTATTCCTTTTTGTTGCCTTTGTTGTTTTATTGTTGTTGTCGTCGTTGTTGGATAGGACAGAGAGTAATGGAGAGAGGAGGGGAAGACAGAGAGGGGGAGAGAAAGACAGACACCTGCAGACCTGCTTCACCGCCTGTGAGGCGACTCCCCTGCAGTTGGGAAGCTGGGGACTGGAACCGGGATCCTTGGATCCTTACGCCGGTTCTTGGGTCCTTGCGCTTTGCGCCAAGTGCGCTTAAACACGTGCGCTTAAACCCCTGCGCCACCGCCTGACTCCCTGGAGGGATTCTTACTCAGTTATTCAGCTGTATGTTGCTAAGTGGCTGCATTTGAGATTTTCTAGCTTTTTTTTTTTTTTTGGCTGATTTCTTTAGTTCCACTGGATTTGATTTTAATCTCCCTGAATTGACTAGTACTTGCTTTGCATCCCAACATACAGTCTCTAACTTGAGACTGTTCCATGTGAACTAAAAAAGACTGGGTATCTAGCTCTTTCAGGGCAAAAGCTCTATCAGTGTCTATCAAGTCGTAGGCACCTATCCCCTCATCTGAGGTTGTTTCCTTTCTGTCTGGTTCATCGTCTCTGTTGGTGACAGTGGGCTGTCAAAATTCCTACTGTTCTTGTATCATTGCCAGTGTCTCTCACTCTGCTCATACTTACATCTGAGCAGATATCGTCGTCTATGAATACTAATGAATGTTAAATCCTCTTGCTAAACTGAACCTTTGGTCAATATAGGTAAGTCCATCGCTGTGGTTTTTTTTGTTTTGTTTTGTTTTAGTTATTAGTTTCTTGTTTTAAAATTTATTTCGTCTGATATAAGTATGAGTGTCTCTGCTTTCCTCAGTTTCCCATCCGCCTGTATCCTAACCTTGCAGTCTGAGCGCATGTGTGTCATCACTGCTCAGATGGGACTTCTTGTAGACAGCAGATGGCTGGATTATGTTTCCTGACCCACTCTGCTGCTCTCTGTCCTTTGACTGGAAAGTTGATCCCACCAGCATTTAGTAAAATTAAGGATTTAAGAGAGCTCACTGCCAATTTTCTATGTGGATCTTGGGTGTTCTTACAGTACTATAAGAACTGTTACTTTAGAGAGTCGGGCAGTAGCGCAGCGGGTTAAGTGCAAAGACCAGCGTAAGGATCCCGGTTCGAGCCCCCGTCTCCCCACCTGCAGGGGAATCACTTCACAGGTGGTGAAGCAGGTCTGCAGGTGTCTGTCTTTCTCTCCCCCTCTGTCTTCTCCCTCTCTCTCCATTTCTCTCTGTCCTATCTAACAACGAAGATATCAATAACAACAACAACAAAAGACAACAAGGGATAGAGACAGAAATGAAGAGGGGCGATAGAGAGGGAAAGAGCTGACAGACACCTGCAGCCTTCCTTCATCACTTGTGAAGCTTTCTCCTGTAAGTGGGGACCAGAGGCTTGAACCTGGGTCCTTGCATAATGTAATGTGTGTGTTTAACCAGGTGACCCACCTCCTGGTCCTGTGGACTCATAGTCTTATTGAGATGGAAAGAGATCTCAGGTTTGTTTTTATAAATCCCATCACTATTCTCATTTTGTTCACTGAATGTTTTTAGAATATGTTATAACTTCTCATTAGGGTTTCTAGGCTTTCTATACAGACCTCTTTAGTATTTAAAAAAATTTTTTTAATATTTATTTATTTTCCCTTGTTGTTTTTCATTGTTGTTGTAGTAATTATTATTGATGCCATCGTTGTTGGATAGGACAGAGAGAAATGGAGAGAGGAGAGGAAGACAGAGAGGGGGAGAGAAAGACAGACACCTGCAGACCTGCTTCACCGTCTGTCAAGTGACTCCCCTGCAGGTGGGGAGCTGGGGGGCTCAAACTGGGATTCTTCCGCTGGTCCTTGCGCTTTATGCCACCCATGTTTAACCTGCTGTGCTACCACCCAACTCCCCTCTTTAGTAATTTTTTAAAATATTTATTTATTTTTTCCCTTTTGCTGCCCTTGTTGTGGTTATTGATGTCGTCATTGTTGGATAGGACAGAGAGAAATGGAGAGAGGAGGGGAAGACAGAGGGGGGTAGAGAAAGATAGACACCTGCAGACCTGCTTCACCACTTGTGAAGCGACTCCCTTGCAGGTGGGGATCCGGGGGCTCGAATCGGGATCCTTACGCCAGTCCTTGTGCTTCACACCACGTGCGCTTAACCCGCTGTGCCACCGCCCGACTCCCCTCTTTAGTATTTTTTTTTAAAAACTTCATTAATGATGATGAACTCTTTCAACTACTGCTTGTCTGAGACGCTCTAATCTGCCACACCCACGGTGGACAGAGTATTTTTGATGAGAGAAATGTTTCAGTAATGAATGAAGGTTTCCTTAGACGTGACTTTGATTTTTTTTCTCTTGTCCTAGAATCGTGGCATTCAGGATTCTTCCTTGAGTTTGTGACTGTAATCACCATGCATCTTGGAGTACACCTCCTTGGGCTTACTTTGTTTTGAACTCTTGGGGCTTTCTGGATCTGGAGACTTGTCTCTGTTCAACTGGAGGGAGGAAGCTCTTGACTATTATTTATTCAAATAGATGGCCTCCACCCTTTTCACGTCTACTAGGAAATCTATCATGTGAATACTGTTTCTCTTAACAGTGCCCTGTAAACTTCTCATATTCTTTCTGCTTTTCTTCTTCTTCTCCTCCTCCCTCTCCCTCCTCCTCTTCTTTTCCTGCCTCTTTTACCTCAAGTTCACTGATGCTGCTGCCTGCAGATTCTGTCATCCTGTTATGGAACTCCTCAATTTTATTCTTTAGTTTCGCTACTGTGTTCTTTAGCTTTTAAATTTATGTTTAGATTGGTGTCATACTGTCTCTGTCCTTATTCAGGCTGGATTTTGTATTAGGCGGATCTGCTGAAGTAATTCACATCAACATTTTTTGGTGGCATCTTAAGGGCACACACATATACATACATACACAGATATACATGTGTAATTCTGATTTTACAGTCGCCACTTTTTTTTTTCTTTTTTCCTTTTTTTTTTTTTTTGAACTGATTTTCTTTGCTAAACCACAGTTGCAGAGCAGGTCTGCCATACGTGGTTACTCCAGGAAAGTAACTGAGTATTTCTCCCCTGACTAGTGAAGTCCCACGTTTACTTCTTCCTACTTCAAAGAATCACAATGTACTTGGGGGCTTCTTTCCTAGGACAAGCATGTCTGTAAAGAGCAAAGGACCACAGTTCTTTCTGGCACAGACACTCACTCTTCCTCGTGGACACGGCCTCCAATAAGGGATCCTCGCTGAAGGAAGGAGACGTACTGCTACTGCTGGCTGGCCTGGGCAGGGCTTCTTCCTGGAAAAAGGTATGTGCGCAGGCATTAGTGCTTTCATGCCCATCAATGAGAGCTGACTCTGAAATAGTTCATTTAACACATTTGATCAAAGGGCTAAAGCAAGTAGAAGGCAAACCAGAAGGCATCTAAAATTATGTACAGCCAAGTTTGTGCCTTGGCATCGTCCGCGAACAAATTCCTTAATTTCATCATTTATGAAAGAGATGAGTAAAACCATCTTTTACACAGGGTTACTGAAAGGAGTAGATGAGACAGTGTACTCAAAATTCTTAACAGGTTTCCTGGTCTATAATCAATGATAGTTAATAGTATTAGGTGATGATTTAACAACTTCATGAAAGGAACGGACTGGAACTCCTGCAAGGCAGATCTGTACGTCTTGCTCCTTACTGTTACCTAGTATCAAAGCTATCACTTAGTAAATTATGAACACATATTTGCTGATAGATAAAAATAGAAAAAATAAAATTTTCTAAATAAAATGTAAACTCCTATTACCAGTGAGGAAGGAGAGTACACCAAAGGAAGGTGCCGTATTCATTCACGAGAGCTTTTTTATCAACTACGTGACAAAGGACAAACATTAACTGGAACACAGTTTATTTCCATTATATTTATAACAACTGTTACATAACTAAGAATACCAAAGAATAAAAACTAGGCTAACATTAGGTTGTCAGAGATGTCATGACATCTTTTTCTATGTGAAAATGTGTTATGACTTTTTTTTTGACAAGCCAGTATACTAATCAGTGACTGTGAAATAGTGAAAATTTCTCTCTAATCTACTTAGTTAAGGTGACTTAAGAATTAGCCATTGACTAAAAACCGACCCCACCTAAAACTTACTACTGCTTCAAGCAAGTTACAACACAAATGATCTGGTCAGAGAACAGGAGAAGCAAAAAGGCTATGTAAACCACACAGTTCAAACAAGAAAGGTCTGACCAGTCACCTCCAAACTCATGGTACTTCGCACAAAGGACAAATCAAGCAATATAAACCAAGCTTCTACCGCAGGCACTGTGTAGGTCACACTAATCTCTAGGAGAGCCAGCAAGGAGTTAGAATAATTTCCTTCTGCTTACAGAAGATCAAAAGGAAATAAGATCAGGACTACCTTTTAGGGACATTGAAAAAGGAGTCATATACAGCATTTGCCAAGTCATTTTGAGGGCTACTAGCCTGACTTCAGCAGCAGAAACCATACCTATGGCTTCCCATAATTCAGCCCACCCTCCTTATAATTTTTTTCTTTAAAATCTGCTCATTCTTCCTTACTCATGAGAACTGCTCCTTCTGGGAATGAAGAGTCTCTCCTGGAGCTGGTAGAGTGAATGCAAGTCAGTCTGAGTCTATATGGAATAGAAAAGTTGTGGGACACCATCTTACAGGATCCTTTAGAAATTGCTCTCAGGTGTTGATGGTCTTTGTCTCAGGCAGCTGCAATCAATTTTCTGACTGCTTGAAAACTAGTCTTTCTGGGGCAGCTCCTGGCCCAGAAGAACCACAAAAATACATTGAAGCAGATTCTTTAAGAGTCAGATCTGAGAGAAGGTATGTGTGAGGACTCCTGCTGCCCCATTACATGAACTAAATAAATGTGTGTTTTTTTTTGTCTTTTTTTTTTCTTGTCTGCCTAAAGAATTTTGATGAGCCTCCAATTTCTTAAATAATTTTTTAAAAGTTACAGCCAGCTTTGCGCAGTGGCAGTATCGTAGCCAATGAGGTTTATCCGAGGCGCGATTATTGCTAATTGAAAACTTTTCCCAATACCCCGCCATGACGACTTGAAATATAGTCGGCATTGGCAATTTTTGACAGTCTCTACGGAGACTGACGTAAAAAAAAAAAAAAAAAAGTTACAGTAACAATATTTATACACCTTTCCCATATTTGGGAGCTACTCTCTTCCCAGATGCTGGGAAGATTCTGGTCCTTTTTCTAGCCATGACATCATCTCCTCAGACAGTAACTTGGATCCACCCACATATCAGTTGTCAGGCTCAAAAACAAAACAAACAAACAAACAAAAAAACCTAGTATATATCATGGGCTTCACCACTCAGAAAGCCTCCCCTTGCAAGGTGGGGACCAGGGGCTCGAACCTGGGTCCTTGAGCACTGTAACATGCACTCAACCAGGTGTGCCACCATCCGGTCACTTAAATTAAATTTTTATTTATCTTTATTCATTTATTATATAGAGACAGCAGAAATCAAGAGAGAAGGAAGACAGAGAGGGAGAAAGACGGACGCCTGCAGCCCTGCTTCACCACTTGCAAAGCTTTCCCCTGCAGGTGAGGACCAGGGGCTCGAACCCAGGTCTTTGCACACTGTAACATGTGCGCTCAACCAGGTGTGCCACCACCCGGTCCCACAGTGACAACATTTCTAAGGCCTTTTATGGTTTAATATTTTTTTAATTAGGCATTCTCATGCAACACTAGTTGGAATACTAGCAAGTTTTTTTGAGATATGCAGACTTTGGATTTAGACTTGGGTTTCAAATTCTATTCTTTTTTTTTTTTTTTTTTTCCCTTGCCTCCAGGATTATTGCTGGGGCTCGGTGCCTGCACCACAAATCCACTGCTCCTGGAGGCTATTTTTTCCCCCTTTTGTTGCTCTTGTTGTTTTATTGTTGTTGTGGTTATTATTGCTGTTGTTACTGATGTTGCTGTTGTTGGAGAGGACAGAAAGAAATGGAGAGAGGAGGGGAAGACAGAGAGGGGGAGAGAAAGACAGACATCTGCAGACCTGTTTCATTGCTTGTGAAGCGACTCCCCTGCAGGTGGGGAGCCGGGGGCTCGAACTGGGATCGAACTGGGATCCTTACGCCACAAGTGTTTAACCCACTGCGCTACTATCCAATCCCCTCAAATCCTACTCTTATCACTTACTATCATTTACTAACTAACAGAGTAAGTTCAAAGATAAAACCATTCTGTGTTTATTATTTATATATGGATGAAAGATACTGTTAGGAACTTTACAAAGATCAAAGTAGGCATTATAAAGTAGGTATTATATCTCTTGAAAATATGTGTAAGAGTTGTTTTTTTTTTAAAATGCACAGCATTTTACTCTGCAAATATACTTCTGGAAATATTCACAGAAATAACTGAAAGACTATTCACAATAGTATTGCTGTTTAAAATGGGAGAAAAACCTAACAATTTAAACGTTTAAGACCAGGGGACAAGTTAAGGGCTAGCGAGGTGACTCGGTTGTCGAATGCATGGCTTGCCATGTGTGAGGTCATCGGTTTGATCCCCGGCAAGTGATAGGGCATCACTCTGGTCTATCTCACAATATAAAAAAACAGGGGCTGAGGGACAGAGCACCCGCTTCACCGTGTGTGAGGACCTGGGTTTTAGCCCTAGGTCACCCATGGGAGCACTACACACAGGAGCCTTCACGAGTAGTGCGACATGCTGCGGTGTCTCTACTGCATACAGGGTCCCTCTCCCCTTTCCTCTTCCCCTAGTACCTGGAAAGTAGAAAGAGTAAAACCAAAAGAATCCATCAGGGCGGCAGAGTCACGTAGGTGTGAAGTCCCAGTGAAACCTTGGTGGCAGAAATGGGGGGGGGGCGGGGGAGGGTGACACAGAGAATTCAAACAAAATGTCTGTTATACCTACATGTTGGAAAAAAGGCTACTAATCAGATCAAAGGTTCATGAAAGTTTGTTTAACCACCTGGGTTAGGTCTAGGTCTGGCAAAATGGCAAAATCAATAACCTATTTCAAAAGTCTGAGGAAGGTTTCTGGATGGCCAGCTTAACAACTAGAAACTTTCAAAGACACCAATTCCAGATAGCAGTTAATACTTAATATGTAATTATTAAACTATAACTGAAATATACAAAACTGTCAAGAAACTAAAATAAGTTCACTGGTTTTGCAACTGGGCTTTTTCAGTAACAGAGGAAGCACCATAATTAGTAAGCTGGACTGAATAGCATTAGCACCTGTCCATGGTGGCCCAGGTCTGGGAAGCGGGGGGCTCACCTCAGAGTCGGAGCTGTCCAGTTCAGCCAGGGTTGGGGCTTTTAGGAGCTTCTTCCTCTGCACAGGGGCTTGGTGTGCTGCACTTAACCCATTTTCTTTTGTTTTCGGTGTTGAACCTCCATTTAACACTGACGACTCTACAACACTCTTTGGTGATTCGGGGGTAGTTACGTCTGGTAAAAGAAGAGCCAAAGGTTGGCTTATTTAAGTCAAGAAAGGTAATCAGCAGACCAAATTCACTTCAGAGAACCTGCACCTAGAAGCACCCCCCCCCATGGCAGGCATATTCACGTCTCATAAATGCAACCATACAAAGCCGTGGTTGGATACACTAAGGACTACATGCGAATCCTCTGTGTGGCCTACTGTCAGATACGACCAAGAAACACAATCCTACATGTGAATGAATGTCACTTTATTTTCCCAGTGAAGAAACGAAGGTCCAGACAGCCTAGTTTTACTTTCTTGCCTCTAGAGAGCCAGTGATGAACAGATGGAAATGATTCCATACACAAACTCTTACAGACATGTAGCTTTAAGATTTGAAAACGGGGGTGGGGGGTGGGAGAAGAGTTGGGTGGTAGCACAGCGGGTTAAGCACAAAGCGCAAGGATCGGCAATAAGGATCTATAAGGGTTTGAGTCCCCGGCTTCCCACCTGCAGGGGAGTTGCATCACAAGCGGTGAAGCAGATCTGCAGGTGTCTCTCTTTCTTTCCTCCCCTGTCTTCCCCTCCTCTCTCCCTTTCTCTCTGTCCTATCTAACAACGACATCAATAACAACAATAATAACCACAACAACGATAAAACAACAAGGGCAACACAAGGGAAGAAAGTGGCCTCCAGGAGCAGTGGATTTGTGGTGCAGGCACCGAGTCCCAGCAGTAACCCTGGAGGCAAAAAAAATAAGATATGCAAACGGGTAGATTTAAAAATCAAATTGGCTAGCCGTTTAAAAATCATAAAACATACTTAATATGAACACAGAGAGTCTGGGATATACTCCCTATGATAAAATTATATTCAGAGCTTCAAATTTGGGTGGGAAGGTGAAACAAGTGAAAGAAATATAGCAAGCAGCACAGAGCCGAGTGCAGACTACAGAAGACACTGTGAAGAGCTGAGGGGTACAGCCCTGAGTGCACAGTACCTAGCACAAAGAGTGCCGGCCATGTAATCATGTGTTGTTTTCGATGGGGTATGTTGTTTTCGCCGAGCTGGCTTCACGGGCGGGTAACAGACGACCAGGGACTCATGGTTGAGCTGTAGGCAGTATCTCTTTATTCATGCAGGACGCAGCCCAATCTAAGACGAGCTAAGCTAAACTCAAGGTACAGTACTGTAAAACTCACAATGCTGTCTTTATATATACTTGCCAAGTAAGGTGGAAACAGGATGTGACATAGAGAGGGTGGAGAGAAAAGTGACTGGTGAAAATCAGAGTGTGACAAAGAGGGGGCAGAGCAGGCGAGAATCCTATCACTGAACCACCAATGCCCTGGAGGGAGGTGCTTGTTAGCAGTGGTTATGTAAATAGAATAGTGTTAAGCAGGGGGGATTTAAACCAAATGAAACAGAAGGGGTCTCATGCATACCAACAATCATGGACCGTGAGAATAAAGACAGCCTACCGTGTGAGAGGGAACTGTTTCAATCTGTACTGTGCCAACTGTGTGACTTAAAGACAGTGTGAGTCTACTCTACTATAGCCTACTTTAGTAGGATTTAAGAAGCATGTGAATTATCTGTTATTAATGCTGTGTCTAATAAAATATTTATAGCTCCTATTGATTTTTAGACAGAATATGACTTAGCCAACTAGGAAAAAAGGAAAGATTGGATAAAGTTAGGAAAAAAGGAAGGAAAAAGGGAGGAAAAGATAAAGGGCAGAAAAAAAGAAAGAAGTGTCTGGAAAAACGCTCATCTGGAACAGTGTAGGATGTGCATGTCTGAGGAGCTAGGCTTGATCCCCAGCACTGAATTACTGGACGGGTGCTGTGGTTTCTTTCTTCTTTTCTCATGTGAAACTGTCTCTTAAGAAACAAGTAAAAATTCCCCAGGGCCCCACCTCACTAGGGAAAGAGAGAGGCAGGCTGGGAGTATGGATTGCCCTGCCAATGCCCATGTTCAGCGGGGAAGCAATTACAGAAGCCAGACCTTCTACCTTCTGCATCCCACAATGATCCTGGGTCCATGCTCCCAGAGGGATAAAGAATAGGAAATCGGGGGTGGGGGTGGGGGTGGGGGGGTGGTAGATAGCATAATGGTTATTATGCAAACAGACTCTCATGCCTGAGGCTCCAAAGTCCCAAATTCAATCCCCTGCACCACCATACGGCAGAGCTGAGCAGTGCTCTGGTAAAATAAATAAATAAAAGAATACGAAAGCTATCAGGGGGAGGGAAGGGATACGGAGATCCAGTGGTAGGAATTATGTACCCCTCTTATCCTATGGTTTTGTCAGTGCTTCCTTTTTATAAATAAAAATTTAAAAAGAAACAAGTAAAAATAAAACTTAAAAATAATAAGGGGTCAGATAGTGGAGCACCTTGTTGAGTGCACACATCACAGTGTGCAAGGACCTGAGTTCAAACCCCTGGTCCCCTCCTGCAGGGGGGAAGCTTCACATGTGGTGAAGCAGAGCTGCAGGCCTCTCTCTCTCTCCCTCTCCCTCTCTCTCCCCATCTCTCCTTTTCCTCTCAATTCATCTCTATCAACAAATAAACATTAGAAAGGAAGAAAGAAAGAAGCAGAAAGACAGCTGCCCATCAATCATTTAACATTTTACATAGGATTCTAATGGAAAACATGACAGCAGAATTCTGTGGGGTTTTAATGTGTTTTCTCTGCATTTATAACATTTTAGTAAAGTATTTCTATAAAAAAAAAAAGAGAGAGAAAATCTGTGGCAGAGTTTACCTTGTTCTCAATGTAAAAGGAGCTGAGAAAATGGTGAGGAATTCTGTAACTTCTTACACACTCTGCTGTGAGGCTGAATACTGTATTGGAGCTCTGTGTCTGAAACAGCACCAAGAGCTTAGTACCAAAATAAACACCTTGTACTGAAATTCCTTACTCATTTTTGTGCAGTCTTTAAAATAAAGCCTCCCAAAAATTTTTGCATCAAAATAAAATCCAGAAGTCAGGTGGTAGTGTAGCGGTTTAAGCGCGGTACAGGGGGTTAAGCGCACATGGTGTGAAGCGCAAGGACCAGCATTAGGAACCTGGTTAGAGCCCCCCAGCTCCCCACCTGCAGGGGAGTCACTTCACAAATGGTGAAGGAGGTCTGCAGGTGTCTCTCTCTCTCTTTCTGTCTTCCCCTCCTCTCTCCATTTCTCTCTGTCCTATCCAACAATGACAACATCAATAACAACAACAGTAATAACTGCAACCATAAAACAAGGGCAACAAAAAGGAATAAATATTTAAAAATTTTAAAAAAAGGTTTAAAATAAAATTCAAAGCTTTGAGATGAATGGAATGAATTCTACATTACATATTCATAAAAGACCCTGTTAAAAATGCATTTAAAGGAGACATATTTAGCTGAAGAGCAAAACTGAGGACACTTGGTGTGTATTCTGCTGCTATGCCACCCTGTTGGCTCAATTTTTTATTTTACGTTTCTTTATGAGACCGTGATGTGTATGGGTGTGTATATGAAGAGAAAGAGGAAGAAAAAGAATAATAATAGCAACAAAAAGATGAAGAGGAGGAGTGGGGGAGGGTAAAGAGGACAAGGAGGAGGAGGAGGGAGAGGAGGAAGAGGAAGAGAAGAAAGAAGAGGAAGAGGACAGGGAGCAGGAGGAGGAGGAGAAACAAACATTGTTCAGTCACCATTTCTTGCAGTGCTGGGAGACAAATCAAAGCCTCACACATGCTCTCTATCGCTAAGTCACCTCCAAGCCTTTAAGATATATTTTGAAGCAATTTGGTTATTTATGTTTTCGTGTTCAAATGAGTAAATCCTCATTTCTATTTTAGTGTATCTAGTGAGGAAAACCAAACACTTGCATACAGTGTTGTATTTTCTATGACAGCATTTCTTAGGGGAAAAGTGGCAATACTTATTACGTAAACCAAATGCTGAATGTACTAGATATATCTTCAGTGGAGAGATATGTGTATATATTTAGAATATAAAGTGCAAACTGTAATATGAAATCGTTCATGTAATAACTCTGTGCAGTAGTTATCCCCAGCTGTTGCCCTAGCTGGAGGAAATATGGTAAGTAGAGATTAGATACTGAAGTTTCAGTGAAAGGATAAGTGACACTTACCTTAATGTTGAATGAACTGCTAGGATTTTCCACTGAAAAATTAATATTGCTAACACATACCTAAGCAGAACATACCTGTTTTAGTTGACATCTATGTTCACAACTATTATCTATACTGGACATCAAAAATCTTTATTTCTTAGTTTGTCAATTTTCCAACTTGAAGAAATGTAACACAATTTTTGTATTTTGGCTTAGAAGAGTGGATCTCTCTTTTTTCAATTGAAAAGGGGAAGATTTTAATTGACTAGTCAAAGTGCAACAAACGACAAAGTACCACAAGGACAGAGAATGGAGAACATGGAAATCATGGCGTATATGACAGCACAAAATAGATTCTAGAAAATGATGAGCAGCGGGAACAAAAATAATTCATTAATATATATATATATATATATATATATAGTGGCCCTTGTTGTTTTATTAGTGTTGTCGCTATTGGATAGGACAGAGAGAAATGGAGAGGGGAGGGGAAGACAGAGAAAGGGAGGGAAAGACAGACACCTGCAGACCTGCTTCACCGTCTGTGAAGTGACTCCCCTGCAGGTGGGGAGCCGGAGGCTCGAACCAGGATCCTTCCACTGATCCTTGCGCTTTGCGCCACATGCGCTTAACCCGCTGCGCTACCGCCGGACTCCCACACAGTCAACTTTTAAGGATTAGTCGTGACAAATATGCTTTTAGGTGGTTTCAAAATGTCTGAGTTTTTTCCAGACCAAAAAAACAAAACTGTATACTATTATTCTGTAAATGCTTGATGAATAATTGTTCAATGGATAAAGAAAAAAGAAAAAGCTCTTCAACGGCCAGTCCAAAGTAGTAAGTGAAGACGGCAAAATATTTTACCAGAGTTTTTTGAAAGTGTAATTACCAGTCGCCTGAGATCATCAAAAATAAATTTGTGGTGCAACTGGAACTAGCTGGAAGATCATAAATATTCATAGGCAGGATATTGGGGCTCCCAGGCTCTCTCAAGCTGAATATGTATGTAAAATACACTGACAATTCTTTTTATTTTAAGTGGTATCTTAGAGAATATAAAAGAAAATTCTGGAAGAAAATATTAGTGCCATTACCTTGTCTCATTTTGTGTTCAGAGCAGCATTTGCAAAAATAAAAATTCTAGCTTACAAAATATTTTATTGGATTAATTTAACTCTGAAAGTTTGTTCATATGTAGTTTAAAATTTCAATTTAAAGACTGATTTTACAGATCAGATTTAGTCATTGATAGTTATTCATTTAACTATAAATCTCTACTTAGCTGAAATTACCTGAAATGTCACTACACACACTGGGGACACATAATTATATATTACTTTAACTGAGGTGTATTAACTTTAGGTATATGACCATAATGAAATTTGTATGTGAGATGATCACGACAGTTAAGTCAAATTATTGTATATACAATCATTTTTTTTTTCTTGTGATGAGAACTTTAAAGATCTACTCTTAAGTTTTTAAGTACTCAGTCAGCTCTCAAAATCACTTAGGGTACACAGAGATAGAAACTGAGACATGGGAGTTCTTTGAAATAGCTGAGAGTTTGAAGGTCAGTTATTTAAGAGAATAAAAAGTGTCAAAAGGTTATTTCTTGATTTTTTTTTTTTCAGTTTTGTTTGAGGCTATGACATCACAGCTTTAGCAGGTCATAAGTGAATGACCATGAACCATGACAAGAGGATGGGCAGTTGTTTCACATGACCACAGATCAGGCATCACTGTCCTTCCACAATCGCTTGGTAGATAACAGATTTAATGTGACTGCATTTTGAAGTATGCAGTTTTTCAAACAAGCATGTTTTGTTTTACTGACCATGGTTTGGAAGAACTCTTTCAATTTTCTTTGTTGACGTGTTTGAACAAGCAGATGAATGAAATGTATTTCACAGAAACCACAAAAACCACGTCAGGTGTGAAAATACTTTTTTTCTTTTACCTGACAAGTCAAAACTGTGAGACATGCTAAGTGGCCTCGGTGCTGGAAAAAGAAAACAAACAATAAAAAAATAATAATAATTAAGCTGTTAGAAATCTACAAGGAGGACAGAAAGAGGAAGATTATAGAAGATCTGTCATGGCAAATTTCATATTTTAAAGTAGAAGTAAATAAAAATATGAACTACTAAAAAGTCTCAGTTTAAATTATATTACTAAAACTTGAAATGGAGTAACAATGAAAGAAAAACATAGCTTGTAAAGAACATGTTAAAAATAAAAACATGGCAAATACATTTTAAGGAACCAAAGTGTAGGCTTTCTAACTTAAATATAAAATAGATCAAAAGGAAAAATAGCTATGTTTTAAAATGTGATCTTGGGAAACGTAAAAATCATTCAAGTTTTAAAGTAAATGTGTTCTTTAATGATCCCAGAATGAAAATTTGTTACCTCTACTTAGAGATGAAAGACTTAACGAAAACATTTCATTTAAGAATCAGCAGTGCTACAAAATGTCAAGAAGGTGTCTACTACAGACACTGCAGCTATCGCTGGGGACAGAGCTACCAGAACTGTCATGTCTGAGTTTCAACCTCAGCTCTGGCACTAGCAGTGTAGTTCCGGGAAGTTCACTTGATCTCTTTCTGCTTCAGTGGTTTTATCTGAAGACCAAGAATAATGATATCTCCTTCATGGAACTGCTATGATTACTAAATAATTTCATGCAAAAAAGGTTTTTTACTATATATCAGGATGTCAGATCACTATCAATAATGTTTCATGTTTCTGACATGGAAGAACGTTCATGCCACATGTAACATTAGACGAAGAGAGGAAGATCCTGTTGTCTAGTCTTTGTTTCCATTTCATCACATACAACCAGATCTACAGTGGATGCTCTGGCTGTAGTAATTCTGTGCAGCATTTTCCACTTTAACACTCACATATTTTCCCCCTTTCTATACTGAGTTTCCACTTGCAGTTACACCCAGGGGAAAAGTCAATAAAAACATTTAAGGAAACTTTTCTGCAAGGAAGTTCTGCCAACTTTATCCTAACCAACAAATGTAGAGCTACAAAAACAGAACAAATCTTCCTTTCCAATTTAAGATCAATTTGAATGCAGAATCTTAGAAGTAAGGCTCCTGTAAAACAATCACTTTCTGGAACAACTTCAATTCTAGTTGTTGCCAAACATCAATTCCTAAGGTTAAAAATTATGGAGGACAGGTGGTGGCACACTTAGTAGAGGGGACACATTACCATGAACAAGGAACTGAGTTCCAGCTTCATGAGTGGTAAAGCAGTGCTCTCTCTCTCTCTCTCTCTCTCTCCTCTTCTCTTCTCCCTCCTCCTATTTCCCCCTAAGAATTGAGGGTTCTCAATTTCTTAAAGAAGAGAAAGAGAAAAAAGAGAAAGAAAGGAAGGAAGAAAGAAGGAAAGAGGGGGAAAAGGTTGTCAGGAGTTGTGAATTCATTGTGCAGGCCCAAGCCCTGGAGATAACCTTGATGACAAAAGAAAAAAGGTTAGTGGTCCTGGAGGTGGCGCAGTGGATAAAGCGCTTGACTCTCAAGCATGAAGTCCTGAGTCCAAGCCCCCGGCAGCACATGTACCAGCGTGATGTCTGGTTTCTCTCTCTCTCCTCCTATCTTTCTCACCAATCAATAAATAAAATATTTTAAAAAAAAAAGTTAAAATAATGGTATATACTCAACACAAAATTGATATTGAATTATTCTACAGTAGAGCTTGTGTTATTGCTTTAAATAAAATAAAGGGATATACATGTGATATGAATCATGACCCTTTGGTGCTTACATGGCATGACACTCCAGACTTCCACCTCTAAACACTTAGGGGCTAGCAAGATGTTTCACTCGAAATAAAAAATTTAAAAGCCACTGAAAAAATTAAGGAGCCTCATGCCAAATATCCACCTCATAGAAGCACATTGTATATATCTCGTTCTCTTCTCTACTGCTTTGTTGCCATGAAGATCATGATATAACAGAAGGACTGAACATAAAAGAACAGGGATAGCGGACAGCCGATGTGACCAATTAAGCAAGAGAGGAGGACATCTGGGTTAAGGTCATGGCTGTTACGTTAAAAGCAGAAGACTAGAAAGACACAGAAGTCAAGTCAGTGTGGCTTGGCAGTGTGGCTTGGCAGTGTGGCTTGGCAGTTACAATACTGAGCTTTCTGTCTTGAGCACACCAAGATGCCAAAACAGGAAGCAGATGAGTTCACAGTGGACTTGTTGGGGTTATCTCTACTAGGAGATAGGAGAAGGCCTAACTCAGCAGGCAGCTGGAAGTATTATATGAACCTGAACTTTAGAAAACTCTCTGCTGTCAACTAGGGAGCTGGAAGATTGTCAGGAACAAAAAAACCAAGAGAAAAAGTGTGGTTACCCAGAATAGAAACATCAAGGCCCAAGAAGAATCTGAAAGAGGCATAAAAAGAGGTTAGAGCAGAAAACCAGGAAGAGTGTGAAGTCACAGAGTTGTTTTTTTTTTTTTTTTTTTACCCATTTCTATTCTGATGCTAATACAATCAATTTTCTAAAAGGGAGTATTCCTTTGGGTGTCTTTTTTAAAAATAATGTTATTCTTTTGTGTAGCCAGTGTCTGGAACTGCTCCCAGGAGGGCTTTTTTTCTTTTTTTTTTCCCTCCTTCCATTCAGATAGACAGAGACACTAAAGGGGTCATAGCTTCCTCAGGTGCTATGGTACTCCCACATGACAAGGCACGTGAGATGATTATCTGGTCCCTCCTTTGGGTATTTATAATCTTGCAAATTGGAGGAGAGATGTATGGCAAAAAATATTAGCAAGCACTTTATGGCCTTGCTGTGATAAAAATTAATGTGTACTGAAAGTACACATTATAGGCATTAAATATAATAAATATAAAGGAGTCCTTCCAGTATATAAAATGCCATCAAATAATAACTGATGCTTTTTTTACCATGTGATACCATACCTAAACTCCTGATTGTAAGAGACACCTGATAAATCATATGCCACCTATATTTCTAAACTATGACTTCTTTCTTGTATGTTTTATAATTTAGACAGTATTTTGACTGCTATCTAAAGGAAGCCATAATGAAGTCTCAGAGAATTTTTTTTTTACCTCTCCTCCACCAAAACAGAAATTGATGTACACAGATGTAAAGAAATTCTCTTGAAATTATAGTCTAGACATTGGCAGAGTTTATGCCACTGTCCTTGGATGCTCTTGTAAAGTTCAGTATTACAATGGGAAGAGTTTCCTATTCTTTCAGTTTTAAGTATGATCTTCATATAAGTATGCACGTGAGAGAACAGAACAGAGAATAAGAACTCCATAGACTATCTTTCCTTTGAACCATTATTACTTGTTACTGGGCTGATTGTATAAAATTATTTTTTCAAGTGACTGACTACAGCCCACGTAAGCAGTCGACTTACCTAATCTGCCGTGTCTAATCTCCTCTGGTGAGACAGGCCGCAGCTTCCTTTCTGCTTTGATTTCTTCTAATATTCTTTCATGGAGGCTTCGTGGTCGTGGTGGAGTGGGTTTCAGTTTTCTGGCTGATGCCTTAGAAATAAAGTGTAATGAGTACAAACTTTTCTTGAATGATTTTTATTTTTATTATTTTTTGCCTCCAGGTTTATTGCTGGGGCTTGGTGCCAGCACTACAAATCCATCACTCCCAGAGGCCATTTTTTCCATGTTATTGGATAGGACAGAGAGAAACTGAGAGAGGATGGAGGAAGATACAGAGAAAGAGACAGAAATACACATGCAGAACTTCTTCACTGCTTGTGAAACGACCCCCTCTGCAGGTGGGGAGCCAGGGGCTCAAACTGGGATCCTTAAGCTGGTCCTTGCGCTTTGTGCCATGTGCGATTAACCTGATGCGCCACCACCTGGCCCCCCTTGAAAGAATTTTTTTTTTTTGCCTCCAAAGTTATTACTGGGGCTCAGAGCCTGCACCACTAATCCATTGCTCCTGAAGGCTATTTTTTCCCTTTTTGTTGCCCTTGTTGTTTTTTATCATTGTTGTGGTTATTATTATTATTGTTCTTGATGTTGTTGCTGGATAGGACAGAGAGAAATGGAGAGAGGAGGGGAAGACAGAGAGGGAGAGAGAAAGACAGACACCTGCAGACCTGCTTCACCACTTGTGAAGCGACTCCCCTGCAGGTGGGGAGCTGAGGGCTTGAACCAGGATCCTTATTACGCTGGTTCTTGCGCTTCATACCATGTGCACTTAACCTGCTGTGCTACTGTCTGACCACCCCCCTTTGAAAGATTTTTAAATAAGGTTCATTTACACAAGACAGTCTTATGAAACTACATCTTATAAATTATGACACTGCTAGATGAAAGACTATTTTCAAATCATTAAGATTCCTAAAGTAATAGGGAGATTGTTGCCTTTTTCAGTGACTTAGTCACATGCGCAACTAATCTTTGTTTTGCTAAAATTATAAATATTTTTGTTTCTATGTCTGAATGATCAACAATAGGGTGGGGGTAGATAGGCTAATGGCTATGCTAAGAGACTTTCATGCCTGAGGCTCCACAGTCCAAGATTTAATCCCCCACACCACGATAAGCCAGAGCTGAACAGTGCTCTGGTTAAAAAAAAAAAAAAAAAAAAAGAATGATCAACATAGGGGCCAGGTGGTGGCGCACCTGGTTAAGTGTACACATTGCAGTGTGTAAAGGCCCTCCCTGGTTCAAACCCCTGGTCGCCACCTGCAGGGGGAAAGCGTCATGAGTGGTGAAGCAGGGCTGCAGGTGTCTCTCTGTCTCTCTCCCTCTCTACCGCCCCCCTCACTCTACATTTCTGGCTGTCTCTATCTAAGGAAGGAAGGAAGGAAGGAAGGAAGGAAGGAAGGAAGGAAGGAAGGAAGGAAGGAAGGAAGGAAGGAAGAAAGAAAGAAAAAGAATGACCAACAACAGATCACTAAATAAGCCATCGAGTCTTCTGAGGTTACTACTATCTCCATTATCTGGCTGAAGTAGTGAAGGCTGACAGGAGGCTGACTAAATCGACCAGAAATCTGACTGCAAACCCATGCTCATCCGGCTCCATCTTCTATTCTGCTTTTACCCTTAATTTCTTAAAATTCTTTCCTGCGCATTTTTACCTTCTTCCAAAAAATTCTCAAGAGAGATTGTTAGTGATACCGCAGAGGTCTACACACTGGGAAGGCAGTACTACCAGCTTTCCTGGCTGACTACTGAGAGGCCTTGGTAAGTATTGGTTATTTAACCAAGAAAAAAGAAATAAGGAAATGAGAAGAAGGAAAACCAATACTCAGATTAGATCAGAATATTGTGATCCTACGGTCACTAGAAAGGATCTGTTAAGAGAGGGAAATAACTAAAAGATAAATTCACTGGAAGAGAGCATCAAAATGGCAATTTAGTAAGGAGGTTATTAGCCCCATGAAGTAAACTGGAAGGGTGACTCACAGTTACTAGTCTGCTAAGATGCACAGGGCCACAGTTTACACAAGAAGCCATACTGCTTTTAGTTAAAGCATTCTAACACAGACTCTGACTGAGTAATTTTTAGTGTTTTTTTTTTACTTAAACGTAATTACAGTTGTGCTACATCTTTCTGAGAACAAAAGCTCAGTGTAAAAAAATTAATGCCTGGGAGTCAGGCCATAGTGCAGCGGGTTAAGCGCACGTGGTGTGAAACACAAGGATCAGCGTAAGGATCCCAGTTCGAACCCCCAGGTCCCCACCTGCAAGGGGGTTGCTTCACAGGCGGTGAAGCAGGTCTGCAGGTGTCTGTCTTTCTCTCCCCTTCTCTGTCTTCCCCTCCTCTCTCCATTTCTCTCTGTCCTATCTAACAATGATGACATCAATAATAACAACAACAATAAAAAAAAACCCAAGGGCAACAAAAGGGAATAAATAAAAAAAAGTAATGCCCTAAGAGCTGAGCCCTATTTTTAAATTTTAGAAATGATTTATTTTTAGCAGTGTAGAGGAGGAAACGATTCCTTCCACTCCTTTTAACTTTGACTAATTCAATAATTTAAGTGCCACAAGACAACCTATGGGTAGAAACAATTTAATTTTGTATATTCAGAGGCTCTACACAGACAAATATAAGGGGTCCTAAAACAACCATGCATAAAGTGTTTTTTTTGGAGCCAGGTAATGGCACACCTGGTTGAGCGCATGTGTTATAGTGCGCAAGGACCCAGGTTCAAGCCCCTGGTCCCCACCTGCAGGGGGGATGCTTCACAAGTGGTGAAGCAGGGCTACAGGTGTCTATCTCTCTTCTTCCTTCCCTCCCTCCCCCTTCCCCTTAATTTCTGGATATCTATCTAATAAATCAATAAAGGTAAGAAAAAAATTTTTAATCAAGAAATGGGAGATGGGTCTGGAGCTTCAAAAAGGAATAAGGCAGTAATTCACAGGTTGGTTAAAGTCACATGTCTGGTGACTAGACATTTGCCACTATGCACAGGTAAGTTATAAAAATTCATCTCTGGATTTCCACTCTAATGGTGAGCAAGGCCCCATCTAGACTCTTACAGGTAGTTCAGTACAGGGGTCTTAATTGCCATCAGTTAAGAAATGATTTATATGCTCAAAGAACATATCTTGGGGAGTTTGTTCTGAAACTCATCATAAATTTCTCATTAAAGTTATACTAGATAGTATTTAAAATTACTGATGTTATCTTCACAGCAGGTTTAGAAGTCATAAACACTAGAGTTGATGTGGTGAAAGTAAGTATGTGGAGACTTCAGGGGGAAGGGGACAGATTTTCTCTGAAGTGTCAAAATTGCATAGTAAACCTATGTGCATGCTTACTAAATAATCAGCCTAGTAGGAAAAAAAAATGAGAGAGAGAGCAAAATATCCAGCTAAGTCATATCACAGAAGCAGGAATTCCTCTTGGGTATTTGTAATCTGAGATTCGGAAATTCATAGAGTCATGTATCACTAAATGATGGAGAAATACTCTGAGAGAATTGCTGTTATGCTTTATTGGAGTGCACATATCACAGGGGGTCATTACACAGACCTAGATTACATAGCCTGCTACCCAATTGGCTGCACAGAGGAGTCTATCAGGACCACTTTTATGCAGTCCATCAGTGAAAACATCAAAACAATCCATGGCTATACTGGATTTTTCTTTTTTTTAATTAGATAAACACACACACACACACAAAGACAGAAGGAGAGATAACCATAGCACTGCCCCACCATTCAAGAAGATCCTCTTGGTACCATGCACGATGCTCTCATGTGATGGCAGGGGCCTTGACCCTCCCTGGGTCATTCCCTAAGGTAGAGTGTGTGTTTTATCATGTGAGTGAGTTACTATTACCTGATCACTATATTCAGGGTTTTTTTGTTTTTCTTTTTGCCTCCAGGTTATTTCTGGGGCTCGGTGCCTGCATTATGAATCCACTGTTCCGGGAGGCCTCCCCCCGCCCCTTTAATGACCTTGTTGCTTATTGTTGTTGTTATTGCTGTCATTGTTGTTGAGAAATTGAGAGAGGAAGGGAAGACAGAGAGAGGGAAAGAAAGATAGACACTTGCAGACCTTGTGAAGCAACCCCCCTGCAGGTGGGGAGCCGGGGGCTCGAACCAGGATCTTTAGTCCAGTCCTTGTGCTTTGCATCATGTGTGCTTAACCCGCTGCACTATCACCTGGCCCCCCACTATACTGAATTTTTAAAATACTTTATTTAGACTGTGTATGAACCTCATATATTCTAGTTAACAAAACTGAATGGTATTAAATGTATTATTGTTGAGGTGTAGTGAGTAAAGTGTAATTATGCCTGAGTTCTAGAAATCACTCTGAGAAGAAGAATCCAGTATGTCATGTACAGTCAAGATAAGTATTTCATACAGAAGAAGTGCTGTGGCCCCTGGTGCTGACAAGAAAGCTGAGGCTGGGGCTGGGGCAGCACCTGAACTCCAATTTAGAGGCGGATTTGGTCGTGGACGTGGTCAACCACCTCAATGAAGTCGGAGGGTTTTTTTTTTTTAATGTGTATTGAATAAACTTGTAACCAGAAAAAAAGAAAAAAAAAAGAAAGATAAGTATTTCAAACCACATACTGGATTTAAAGGAGGTCTTGATCTGATGAAGTCCAAGATGATCTCATGGGCACTTTTTTTCAACCGAGGGGGAACATCACCATTCACCTGAAAAGGAGACAGAAGTGAAATTAATGGGGGGTGGGGGTGAGAGGGAGAAGCAGGGCAGTGAAAACAGTTCCCTTGGAGAGTCCTAGGTTTGAGCCCAACTCCCACCACACTGAAGGAAGCTTCAGTGCCTCTTTCACAGACAGGCGCTACAAATGTAGCAGCTGGCACGACAGATCACCCATATACAGCCCACCAGGTTTGAGCCCCTGGCACACCACATGGGGTTCCATACACTGGGGGAAGCCTTGGTGTTGTGTTGTCTCTCATCTTTCTATCTGAAAAAAAAACTTGGCCTGGAGTCCTGAAGCCTTGAGGGGAAAAAAGCACAAAGCTAGGGACCAAGTGGTGGCACACCTGGTTGAGCACACCTATCATAAAGCACAAGGACCTGGGTTTGAGCCCCTGTCTCCACCTGCAGGGAGAAGCTTTGCGAGTGGTGAAGCAGTGTTGTGGGTGTCTCCCTCTGTCTTTATTACCCCTTCCCTCTCTGTTTCTGGCTGTCTTTATCCAATAAATAAATAAAGATCATAAAAAAATTTTTGAAAAAGCACACCAAAAAAAGCTCACTTCTAGTTTTAACAATTAGTGTTGAGCCCAAAGCAAATTTTTATTTATTTTTAAATTTTAATATTTTTATATTACAGAATTACTTGTTGACAGGGGTTTGGATGCACACCATTCCCACCACCAGAGTTCTGAATCTTCACTCTCCCCACTGTAATCCACCACAGTTCTCCTAAAGTTTTAGACACGGGCCAATCATCTTCTCTACAACTATCTGTCCACTCCAAAGCAAAGTTCTTCCCCTAACAGTACTGAAGTGTAACTGATAGTTCTTAGTGACAGAACCCCTAAGACATACTTTCAGTAGATTTCAAGTGTATAATGCAGTAATATTAATAATCACCATGATGTGTAGTGCACCAAAGCAAGGAATTCTGGGGAAGAAAGACTAGGAAGGGGTGGAAGAGAACTTTGGGGTCCTGGTGCATAATGAAATTATACTCAGGTGTCAATGACTGAGCTGTAAAGCATTAACCCTCTCAATAAAAAAGGATCAAAATAAGCACTGTACTGCCTAGTTGCTCTTAACAACCTAAATGAAAATACCCGTGCCGTGCTTGCATGAGCACCTTGTCACTGTTCCTAACCCTCAGCTTCCAAATGCCCACTATTCTAACTCTCTATTTGGAGTCTGACTTTTTTTTTTTTTTGAGACTATAAGTGAGCTCATGTTTTTCTCTCTCTGACTTCTCTGAAGATGTCTTCCATGTTCAGACACGTCACAAAGGGCAGAGTTTTATTCTTCCCAATGGCTTCTGTTATACTGTATGTGCACACTACACTTTCTTTATCCGTTCTCCTGCTAACAGATAATCAGGCTGTGTCCATATCCTGACAACTGTGAATAGGATTACAGTGAAGAACACGGAAATGCAGGTATCTATCTTTGAGACAGTGATTTTAGTCCCTGGTTGAGTGCACATGCTGCAATGCACAAGGACCTGGCTTTAAACCCCCGGACACCACCTGCAGGGGGAAAGCCTCACAAGTGGTGGGACAGAACTACAGGTGTCTGTCTGTTTCTTTATCACCCTATTCCCTCTTGATTTCTGGCTGTTACTATCAAATAAATAAAGATAGCAATAAAAGAAAATACTGAAAAAAATCTGGAATGACACTGCTATAAAATGATAGTTCTATTTTTAATTTTTTAAGGACTATCCTTACTGTTTTCATGCTTAATGTACTAAGTTAAAGTCTACTAATATTGTAACGGTTCCCTTTTAATCACAATTTTGCCTAATCCCTTATCTCTTGTCTTTTTGATAACAGTGATAATTGTAGGTATGAGGTGACATCACTGTGGCTTGGATTTGCATTTCCCAGGGGGGAATGGTGATGCTGAGAACTTTTTCATTTATCTGATGACAAGTGTTTCCTTTAGGGAAATGTCTATTTATTGGCTCATCTTTATACTGGGTTATTTATTTTTCTACTATTGAGTTGTATGGGCCCCTTAAATATTTTTGCATGTTAAACTCTTATTGGACATCTGGTTTTATCAAATTTCAAAAATCTGTATTTTTTTTAAAAAATTATATTATTTTTAATATTTATTTTCCCTTTTGTTGCCCTTATTTTCATTGTTGTTATAGTTATTATTGTTGCTACTGATGTCATTGTTAGATAGGACAGAGAGAAATGGAGAGATGAGGGGAAGACAGAGAGGGGGAGAGAAAGATAGACACCTGCAGACCTGCTTCACCGCCTGTGAAGTGACTCCCCTGCAGGTTGGGGGCCAGGGGTTTGAACCAGGGTCCTTACGCTGGTCCTTGCTCTTCGTGCCACATGCGCTTAACCCGCTGGGCTACTGCCCGACTCCCAAAAACCTGTATTCTTATTAAAAGAGAAATTGCCAATATTGATACAAAATTTTCTGTATCTAAAGAGCAGGTATAAATCAGTACGACTAAAAACAAGTAAGTGCATAAAGTCATAAATTTACTACAACTAAGAACAATTACATTATTCTTACAATGTTCCAAGGACTTTTAAAATTGGAATTTTAAGCTACTGTCTTATTTGATGCACACAGCATCTCTATGGTATAATTAACATTATTTCCATATCAAGTATGAGAAATAAGGTATAAAATGTAATAGGCCCCAAATTATAGTGGCATCATACATGCACAATGTCCTGACAATGCAAAAAAAAAAAAAAGATATTTGACCTTACTCAAAGAAATCATGCTTCCATGTATGGGCACTACTGGAAGACACACATCTAACAGTGTAACACACAATTAGTGGAGAGGTGAGAGGATCTAGGGTGTATTTGTTTTGGTATGAGAACTCTGGCAGATATGCCCAGGAGAAAACTTGATATGATGCATTTAAGTCACTATATACAGTGCAGAAGTAAAGTCAGACTGATTTTGAAGGGAATAACCCACTTTATGAGTTTGTAAGGGGAAAAATGTAGTGTGTTAAAGAACACCAGAAGAGCCAAAGCTAAGGGAACAGCTGTGTTCAGGGCATGACAGAAGACGGACAGGGGTGGGCAGTGGTTGTCCTCTGCAAGCAGAGGAAGCAAGCCAGGTGCCCAGAGGTCCCCTCCTTGCTCCCCGCCTTCCTTCAGGGCTCGCCACCCGCCAAACTCCACTCTTAGTTTCTGTTTCTCTTTCATGACAGATGGTCTTTTCCTAACGAAGTCATGCTACTAACAGAAACAGAAATGCCAGCGTTCTTTAACCTCAGGTGCCCTTCCGGATCTTAAGACACGACTCTTTGATTTTCTTTCATTTTTTTTTCTCTTTAAAATCAGCATATTGCTATATTCCTGTTGCTTTTAGTTCCACACTCCCTAGCCAACACTCTGGTTTCTATTTCTTTACTTACTAAAAAAAAATTTTTTTTTTAAAAAGCTCACTACAATGTTGTTAAATCTGTTAAACATTCTCAGGGTGCTTAACTCAACTGACCTTCCAGCAGCATTCCACTTCCCTGTTAGAAATGCTGACTCCCCCTTGCAGCTGTGACCTCACTCTGATTTGTTTTCTCTCCAGATATGCTTCTCCAGTCTTTTTATTTTATTGATTATTATTGGATAGCGACAGAGAAATTGAGAGGAGGGGAGAGATATAGAAGGAGAGAGACAGAGAGACACCTGCAGCCCTGCTTCACCACTCGTGAAGCTTTCCCCCTGCAGGTAGGGACCAGGGGCTTGAACCTGGGTCCTTGGACACTGTAATGTGTTGATTAACCAGGTGTGCCACCACCTGGCCCCTACTTGTCCAGTCTTTATTTCACTACCCTCCTCTGTTGTCCTCTCTTACAACACTGAGGATCCTAAGGCCCTGTCTTTTTGTCTTCCATAAAGTACTTTGGTCCATACTCCCAGAGGGATAAAGAATAGGAAAGCTATAAGGTACAGCGTTTTCTGGGCCCTCCCAGGACCTTGGCTTTACCATAAAGCAATGACGGTAGGGATTTCTCAGTCTCCCAAGGGAGTCTGGGGGTATCCTGCCCTGCCACTCGAAAAGACTGGTCCTGAAATGAGTGCAGCCTGCAGTGTTCCTCAGATGTGACCATGAGCTGTAAGCTCAGACTAGTAGGGACTCAGAGGTCACACAGGCTCTGGTGCTAAATATATATACCCTTGAGCAAGTGGGTGGAGGTAAATAGTTAATTTTAGCCACAGAATTTTATTTTTACAAGAATGGGAGCTACTCCCTGCCCTAATCCAACTGTCTAGCCCTATTCTCTAATCTGAAACCATTCTCTCAGACAATATTCTTATCCAACCTCAGCCTAGCTACAAAACTCAAGCAAAACTACTAGAGTTGTATGGCCCCAGGAACACGCCTAAAATGGTTCTCCTAGTTTTCTTCTACCCTAAAATCCCTAATCTCATCTGCTCTGATCCTACTTTTTGGTTCCTGTTCATTAACCATTTTGTCTCAACTTAGGTCATGCCACCTTCCAGACACCAAGTTACAGATGCTACCATGACTCCATCCCGACTTCTCTGGGCAGACAATCCCACCAGTGTGTCCTGGACCCTCGCATCTCCAGAGGTCTGGCTCACTAGGGAAAGATAGAAACAAGCTGGAGGTATGGATCCACCCGTCAATGCCTATGCTCAATAGAGCAGCAGCTACAGAAGCCAGAACTCCTACCTTCTGCTCCCCCAAAACGACTTTAATCCATACCCCCAGCAGGGGAGAAGTGATAGGATGAAGATAAGAGAGCTCTGAACTCCAGCTCCATCAGCACCCAGAGAAAGAGAAGGAAAAGGAGAGGGACATATAGAAGCAGCTATGATCTTATGAGTGGCTTGGAGGTGAAGAGAGGATTGAATCAGAAAAAGATGGGGCAACTGTGTATAAATGTGAACAGATAAGTTATAGAGAAGATGGTTGGCCCATCTTTTGGGTAACTGTGGTGGACTACACTGGGGAGGCTGAAGATTCAGAACTCTGGTGGTGGGAATAGTGTGGATTCCAACCCCTGTCGACATGGAACTCTGTAATATAAAAATAAATAAATAAGAATAGGGAAGCTTCCAATGGAGGGGATGGGATATGGAACTCTCTTGGTGGGAATTGTGTGGAATTGGACCCCTCTTATCCTACAATCTTGTGAATAATTATTAACTCAATAATAATAACAATAGCGATAATAAATAAAAGAGAAAAGATCTGGTCCATTTAGAAAGTGCTACTGAGGGCCAATGAGGTAGTTCACTTGAAGGCTGCCTGCTTTGCCATGGATGTGACCCAGGTTTGAGGCCCTAGTTCATTACATGAGAATATTACAGTTTCCTTCAGTGCTTGCTGTGTGCCCTTCTCTATTTCGAAAGGTCATCTTGGAGTGCTAAAGTCTTCCTGATGACAAAAACCACAAACAAAAAGACTCCAATGGCCTGGGAGGTGGCACAGTCCATAAAGCGACAGACATACAAGCACGAGGTACAGAGTTCAATTCCTGGCATTGTGGATGCCTACTACATACGCCTGAGTGATGTTCTCCCTCCCCCCACCTCTCTCTCTCTCTCTCGTCAATAAACAAACCAATCTTGATGCTGAATATGCAATGGCATAGAAAAGAAATGTTCACAATATTCTAAGAGAAAATAACTGGCCATAGAATAAAACATTCGCTTGTAATCCATTTTCCCCAAGGAAAGTGTACAGAAGGAATGCTGACAGCTATACACCAGCACAGAATATCAGCAATGTCATTTCTCCGAACTGTAGAGTTATCATTTGTCACTTTGCTCCTATGAACTTATAGGATTTTCAGTTTTTATGACTATGGACATACCTGTATGAAAATAATTTTTTAAATTATCGAGAAGATTTTCAATAAAGTTAAGGGAACATAACGTATAACATATTTATTTAATAATTTTGTTACTTACCATCACTTTTCGCAAAGTGTATCTTTTGGACCGAATGTCATCCATCAGCATCTCGTAAGGAGTGAGCTGGTATTCAATGGGCAGAGGGTTGTATTGCCTCTCTTGTACCTTTTTAAGTTTTACTCCATTCCTCAAATCCCTCATCACCTGTACCCAAAACCGAGCCTGAAAGAACACAGGAGAAACACATCAATGAGTACATGGTCTAATGTTCTCTAAACGGCTGCAGTTGTACAGAAAAAAAGAAGTGATAAAAATTGAATTATGAAACACTCAGAAAACTAAACAGACACTTTTAAAGAGTCATATTTTATGATGCTAAAGAGGTGGATACAAAGCCAGAAGAGAGGATTCAGAAGTTTTAACTGCTAAGGCAGCTTATGCAGGACCACGGTTCCTCAACGCCTCCTTGTGCCTTTACCCTGGAACGTGGCTTTTCTCACTACAGAGAATGAAAGTGTCTCCCGCCCTTTGGTCAGATTTGGCTCTGTGATGTGCTTGTCACTGGAAAAGCAGTGGATATGATGTGCGCAGATGGTTTGGTGGCGTTATCACTGGCACTATCACGTAAAGCCATGAAGACATTACGCCTGGGCTGACCAGCACAATGACGACTGACAGTACAAGCAAGACTGCAGGGGCTTTTGCAGTTGATGTGTATGCTCGTGAGCTGCGAACAAAAACAAGTTTTATGATGCCGTGACTTTGTTGTGATTAGCTGTATGGTGTTACTGGAATTAGACGTAACTGATCCAACTACCTTCAAGCTGTTAGTCAACTAAAGGCTTGTTTTCCTTTCCTGTCTTCCTCGTCAGTGAAAGAAATGGGTACTCCATGACTTGTTTAGATCAGAGCTGATCCATAATGTTACTTGTTTAGAAAACTCAGAAACGACAATTTCTGTAATTACTCTCTGTATAAATTATGTTAGTTTTTCATCTACAGAGAAAAGCAAATGGCTTATCTGTCCTTCGAGAATTCTGAGAATGATATGTATATATATCTGGAGTACTTACAGTAATATAAAATATATTAAATATATGGAGATTGTAAATATATTCAACACTTCAGTTTACTTATCTGTAAGTTAAGGTAACAAAGCCTCTACTTCAGTAAAAGGTGAGTCAATTCCTACTTTATGGTTCCTGTCCCTTAAACACTTTGTCCTGCTCTATATCTTACTGCATTTCAGCCACCAACTTGCAGATGCTACTATAATTTCATCCTGAACTCCCTGGGCAGACGACTTCACCACTGTGTCCTGTAACCCCACCTCCCCAGAGCACTACCTCACTAGGGAAAGACAGAAACAGGCTGGAGGTGTGGATCGATCTGTCAACGCCTATGTCCAGTGGAGAAGCAATTACAGAGTTCAGACCTTCCACCTCCTTCTGCATCCCGAAAAGAATTTTGTCCATACTCCCAGAGGGGTAAATGTTAAAGGAAGATGATCAATTCTATCAGGACCAGAGAGAGAAGAGGTAAAAAGGAAGTATCAAGAGGTGTAGGTGTGACTTAGAAAGGAAGAAAAGGCAGGACCGTGGGGGGGGGGGAAGCTTCTTTCTTTTTCTCATAAAAATTTAAATAATTCTTCAAAATAAAATTATTAGGTGGCTCAAACATCTACTTAAGATATTTTTCTTTATTTTTTACTAGTGATTTACAAAATGACAAAATAGGGTTGGGTGGTGGCACACCTGGTTGAGCGCATGTATTACACAATGTGCAAGGACCCGGGTTCGAGTCCCCACCCCCATGTGCAGGAGGAAAGCAGTGGTGAAGCAGGGCTGCAGGTGTCTCTCTGTCTCTCTCCCTCTCTAACACCTCCCTCCCTCTTGATTTCTGGCTGTCTCTATCCAGTAAGTAAAGATAATAAAATTTTTTTAATGACAAAATAACAGGGGTACAATTCTATACCGTTTCCACAACCAGAGTTCTGTGTCCCCATTCCCTCCAATGGAAACTGCCCATTTTTCTCCTATGGTCCTGCCTTCTCTTCTATTCTAAGTCACACCTACCCCTATTACTATTTCTGAATATCCTTTTTTTTTCTCTTCTCTCTCTGGGTCCTGATGGAATTGGGTTTCAGAGGCCTCTAGTCATCTTCCCTAACATTTCTCCCACTCTAGCAGTATAAACCAAAATGTTCTGGGGGTACAGAAGGTAGGAGTTCTGGCTTCTGTAACTGCTTCTTAAAATATGTACTATCTTAGGATAATTTGAGCAATACCCCATCTTGCTTACATATACCTTTAAATGACAACAAAGCATATTGATGTTCATGCAAAAAATATAAACTCATGCGATGTGTTTTAAAATTTTATTACTGAATTATGCCATCAGGGTCACTGCTGGAGCTCGGTACATGCACAATGACCACACTGCTCCCAGTAACCATTTCTCCCCTCCTTCCCTCCTTCCTTCTTTTTTTGACAGAGGTGAGAGACAAAGGAGAGATAGAAGAAAAGAGAGGTGGAGAGGAAGACAAAGAGGAGAGCTGCTTGCAGCCCTGCCCCACTGCTTGTGAAGCTACCTCCTGCAGGTGGGTGCTGGGGGCTTGAACCTGGGTCTTTATGCACTGTCATATGTGTCCTCTATTGTGCATGGCACCACCCAGTCCCCAAGTGAGGTATTTTTAAAGCACTGTCTACATGAAATAACTGAAGACATTTCTCAAAGAAGTCTCAAAAAACATGGGTGACTTATGTATATATAAACCATTTCTGTTCGAAAAATATTTTTGATAGTACTGTGGCTTAGTCAATAGAACACCTTTTAGAATATTCATATTTTATGAGATATTTATGATTTGTTATTAATGGTATTTTAATATTTACGGAATACTGAGATTTCTCTCTTGAAAATATACTTGTTTTAGCCTGTGTGCTCTCTTACTTATGCCTTAAGGCCCAGTTCAAATACTACCTCATTTTTAATTAGTTGATTCATTATTTAAATTTTATTTATTTTAGTAAGGGAGAGAGAGACTGAAGTGATAACCAGCTCTGGATTATGGTAGTGCTGGATAATTTACTGATTTTATAAGACATTTTATTTCATATATGACAGAGAGAAAGAGTTTCGCATGAGAGAGAGAATGAGAAAAAAAGCAATCAAGGCATTGGTCGGGTTCTGTGAGAACGATGGTGGCTATTAGACATGAACTACGCCTTACTAAAGCTGTAAGGAATGGGAAGGACAAGTGTTAAGAGATGGGCCCGCAGTAAAGCACATGGCTTACTGTGTGTTGGACCCTGAGTTTGGTCCATGGTACAACATGGGAGAACAAAGGCTGCACCAAGGAAACTCCACTTGTGGTAGAGTGGCATCTTGGTATCTATCTCTCCCTTCATCTAAAAATAGGAACAACCAAAAATGACAACAAAAATCTAATATGGTCAAAAGCAACTTGTTTATGTACTACAAGTTTGCATCTGTTCTGCTCTTCTTGATGATGTCATTATATAGTTCCCTTAACCTGAAAATCAGAATCCTAACATGTACCTTCCCACAGACAGCTCAGTTGAACACTTCACAACCTTCACTGTCCTGTCCACAAGCTGTCATTCAGTCTGACTCTAAGTCATATGAGTAACAGGAATCCTACTGTCACTAGGTTCTAGTGACTTATTAGAAAAACAACAGACACAAGTGTGCCTCATGAATGCGCTACAATGAGCTATCTTTTCTTCAGCTGTCTGAAGGTATATTCATTTGGCCTCTGAGAACCTTATCTGGTAACTATTCACTGAATAAATGAAACTACTACACTATAGTCTCACACGTTATCTTGAGACAGAGGCTGGAATCTGACTGACACACAGTAGTATGCTAAGGTAATACTATAATTAGCAAGATCAATCTTTTAAATTAGATTATTTAAAATGGGGAAATATACATAACCACAAACTAATACTTCACAATCAAACTCATATAATGTCAATTTATACTACCTTTAATCAATCAGTAGATGTTAAAACGCGGACTTTTTTTTCAGCAGAATATTCATTTGTCTTACCCAGTCAGCGTTTTTCAGCTCTTCCAGCTCAGTATTAGATTCGTCAGTCTTTTCCATTTCTTGAATCTTCTTAAGATTCTATCAAGTAAAACGAAAGTAGAACATTTAAGCATAAAACTTTGATTAAGCTATCTTTTTAAATGAAAATTTCTTGAAGACACTTTCAAGTGAAATGTGTGCAGATACTACTGAAGCAGCAGTACATTATCTGCTCCTCTATAACGTTCATTCAGTGGCAAACACAGGTAGAAAAAGTCCTACGGGAGTCGGGCGGTGGCGCAGCGGGTTAAGCTCACGTGGCACAAAGCACAAGGACCGGCATAAGGATCCCGGTTCAAGCCCCCGGCTCCCCACCTGTAGGGAAATCACTTCACAGGCGGTGAAGCAGGTCTGCAGGTGTCTATCTTTCTCTCCCCCTCTCTGTTTTCCCCTCCTCTCTCCATTTCTCTCTGTCCTATCCAACAACAATGACATCAATAACAACAACAATAAAAAAAAATTCCCAGATCATCTGAATCATATCTAGGAATGTAACAACAACAATAAGAACTACAACAATAAAACAACAAGGGCAACAAAAGGAAATAAATATTTTTAAAAAAGTTCTACAAAAGAAGGGGGTGGGTACCAGGTGGTGAAGCACCTAATAAAATGTGCATGTAATCCATCACAGTATTGATATAGAAATAATAAAGTTGTGGTCTGGGAGGTGTCGCAGTGGAGAAAGCACTGTACTCTCAAGCTTGAGGTCCTGAGTTCAATCCCCGGCAGCATATGTACCAGAGTGATGTCTGGTTCCTTCTCTCTCTCCTCCTATCTTTCTCATTAGTAAATAAATAAAATCTAAAAAAAATAAAATAATAAAATTAATTTGAATACTTGAAGAAAAGATGGCATAAATAATGCATTATTTATTCTGACTTTAAGAAAGAAGTTAGTGTGTGTATGTGTGGGGTGTTTCTGATTACCTCGGAATGTTTTTCCGTAGTTATAATATTTGAAAAAGAAAAGCCAGCATTGAGAATCAGCAATGAGTCACTTGCTCTTTTGAGTCATCCCATCCTCTGCATTCCATTACTTGGACTTCCTGTTTCCCATCTTCTGTCACTGGGACTTCAGCACTCCAGAGCAAGACACCATAGCCCTGAAGCTGCTAGGCTCAAACCCAGGTTGTGCACAAGACAAAGCAAGTGCACTAAGTGAGCCACCTTGCTGACTGACTTCTCTGTTCCCCATCTTTAAAAGGAAGATAGCACACTCTAGCCCATAAGAAGTCACTGAAATGTACGATTACTTAAATATGGCAAGTCCTTGCATTCACTTCTGGTGAAAAGCAACTCCTAACTCATGGATACCCCTCTGTACTGCCTCAGCCCAGCCCCTGATCCACACTCAGCACCTTGCTCTGCTCCAATCCAATCATCCTGGCTGCTGCTTTGGACTGCAGGAGGACTCAACATGAAACTCAAACACAACCTGTCTTACAGGGACCAAGGTTCACTCAAAAGCTCACAGATATTAGAGACTATAAACTTCACAAGCAAGTGATTTTTATGTATTCTATTCACGGATGAGTTCTCAAATCGATACCTTGCACAGTAGGTCTTAATACATATTTGTTGAGTAAGGTAAGTAAGACCCTTTGAGCCATAGATGCTTCATACTTAAAGACTTCAATAGCTCTTATCAAAGTCAAACCTGCAAAGAGGCAGTGGTGAAAATAAATTATAATTTGGGGCCTTTGGTTTATGCTTCTCTGTTTTAGGGACACTCTCGGAATAGTATGAGAAGCAGTAACAAAACATATGCAGGGAAAACTCTTCTGTTTCAAATGCTGTTGCAATGGCCACCCCCTTTCCATCCAACCTTAATTCTCACTGTGAAAATTAACTTCATCTGTGACATACACCTGACTCAATATAGTCTCACGTGGTCTCACATCTCTACCTTTATTTGCGCTTTGCTTTGATAAATTCATCAACTCATCACTACCAGAAGAAACAAATTCTCTACTCATTACATGCTGAAGATACACATACATATTTTGCTACCAGGGTTAGCCCTGGGGCTCGGTTCCTGTTTGGTTCCTCTGGTAATTTTTTCCATTATTCTTTTAATAGTGGGTGAGACAGAGTGATGTCAGTGGAAGGAGTGAGAGTGAGAAAGAGAGGAAGAGAGAATGAGAGACATCTGTATCACTGCTCTACTGCTCGTGAAGCTTTCCCCCTGCAGGTGGGGGCCAGGGGCTTGAACCTGGAGTGTGGTAGCAATGTGTACTCTACTCTCCCAAGTATGCCAACACTCAGTTCCTATACTGAAGATAATTTAAGTTGGCAATCCTGTTTATTCTTCTAAAAAGTAGTACAAATTTAACTTAGATAATTCCTCGCTATCTGACACTAAACAAGTTATTTGATTGCTCTAGTTGTCAGTACGATTTTCTCACCCACAAATGGAGATACTAACAACTACCTTTTAGATTCTGTTAGTACATAAGAATACAGCTAAGAATATAGCGCACAGCAGGTATTAGTATTAGAAAGCAAGAGTATAAGGATTTAGTTGTGAGCATGTTTTATTTTCTTTACTATCACCCAGATTATTGTCAGGGTTCTATGACTCCACTGCTCCCAGCAGCCATTTTTCCTTTTTAAATTTTTTTCTTCTATTTTTATTAGATAGGACACAGAAAAATTGAGAGGGGAGAGGAAGCTAGAGAAGGAGAGAAAGCTAGGCACCTGCAGACCTGCTTCACCATTCAGGAAGTGCTCTCTCCCTACCGCATGAATCCTTACACCTTATACTGTGTGTGCTCACTGCCTGTCTCCACCCTGAGTGATTTTTACTAAATGAGACCTATCCTAGCCTGTTCATGAAGTAAAAAAATCTAGACTCAGCAATAAATTTAAAAAAAGTAAAATGTCTGTTAAATCCTATGATTAAATATGCTTGAGAAAACATATAGCTAGAAATCCTAGGTTTTCCAGTGAGGAAAAAAAAATTGAGTTATTTGAAAATAAATGACAGATCTTTGAATTTTTGAGACAAGTGCCTGTCAATTGTACTCGAGCTTCTGAATGATAATTTTTCTCTCCTGCTTGCACAAATGTATTAACAGATGCCAACCTGTGCTTGGAGTATGGTGAGAAAGTTCTAACTGAAAGCACCCACATGGCAATTCACACTCCCCGCTTTTGACACAACCAGCAATTAGCTCAGTGCCAATGTCTTTAGTCCATGGCGTCTTAAAAAAAAAAAACCAACAACAACCAATAAAATCTACTTTGTAAATTACAAGTATGTCAAATGCTCAAAGAATAATTTTAATTCAGTCATGTAGGTTCAACATTAACTTACATATAAATGTCTTTTTTTTTAAGATTAGCTACCCTCACAAATACATGTTCTAAATATTTTAATAATAGCATTTTATCAGTTTTTTGTTTCATATTGTTAGTTACTTTTAACTGGGAAAATGTTTTCATCTAGAAATTTCTGGGGGCTGGGTGGTAGCATATTGGATTGAGTGTACATGGTGTGAAGCGCAAGGACCAGAGTAAGGATCCCAGTTCGAGCCCCCAGCTCCCCACCTGCAGGAGGGGAGTCTCTTCACAAGCAGTGAAGCAGGTCTGCAGGTGTCTATCTTTCTCTCCCCCTCTCTGTCTTCCCCTCCTCTCTCCATTTCTCTCTGTCCTATCCAACAACAACAACAACAATAACAATGGCAACAAAAGGGGGGAAAAGAAACTTTTAAATGTGTAAAAAGGAGTAAGTTTTAATAATCCTTGAACAAATCTTTGTTTTTTTCCAGAGAGAAGGAAAGAGTCAGAGAGAGAAAAAAAATAAAAATCAAGAGACACGACAGCACTGCTCCACTGTCTGTGAAGCTTCCTTCTCTTGGGCAGGTGTTCCCTAGTGGTGTCTGGGGACAAACTGCGCCCCACTAGATGAGCTATCTCCTGGTTCCCGACAGCCTCCTTTAATTCAGCTAAAACAGTGTCACGGCTTTAAAGGGATTGGTTATAGGGGCTAGACCATGTGCATGTGGAACACATGTTCCACGCTCAAGGACCAGGGTTTACGCCTGCACTCCTGCCTGCAGTGGAGATGCTCCACAAGTCTGCAGAAGAGGGTCTGCAGAAGTCTCTCTCTCCCTCTCTGACCTCCCTGCCCCTCTCAATTTCTCTCTGTCCTACCAAAATAAAATCAAAGAGAAAAAAAAAAGCAGCCGGGGGGGGGGGGAGATTCATAGTGTTGACACTGAGCCCAGTGATAAACCCTGGTGGCAGCTGAAAAAAATAAGGAATTACAAAGACATGCTTAAATACATTTCACAAGTGACAAGTAATCACAATAATACTTTATCTTCGCTTGGTTTTGTAACATTTATAATAAGTAAAACCTGTGAACCATGATATTCTTCCTCATTCAGGTATTTTCTCATCACAGGAAAATAAATATATTTTATTGTATATTTTCCAGTCCTGAAATCAATGGTATGGAGACTGAGACACTTAACACCTCCAGGAAGTTAACACCAAGTCTTCTGATAAAAGGAAGTCAGCCATGCGTATTATAAACTAATGGAAATGTAGTAAATAATATGGTTTACAGTTTCATAAACCATCTTCCTACTCTGTCTTTTACTTACTGAGCAAGTTCAAACCACTGGCGTTTATTAACAATGCCACCAAAAACATGCCATACATTAGAACACTCAAGACAAGTTAGAATAATGGTCCTGAAATACCTTAAATCCATAATATCAATAGATGTTGCCTTCATAGAAGGTGGTAGAGAGTATTCCTATGTCTTCAATATTTTGAAGGAGCTTAAAAAGTTTGGTTACGGGAGTCGGGCGGTAGCGCAACAGGTTAAGCGCATGTGGCCGCGAAGTGCAAGGACCGGCATAAGGACCCGGATTGGAGCCCCCGGCTCCCCACCTGCAGGGGAGTCACTTCACAGGTGGTGAAACAGGTCTGCAGGTGTCTGTCTTTCTCTCCCCCTCTGTCTTCCTCTCCTCTCTCCATTTCTCTCTGTCCTATCCAACAACGACGACATCAACAACAACAACAACTACAATAAAACAAGGGCAACAAAAGGGAATAAATATATTTTTAAAATATGAACTAAAAAATACAATTTTCACTTATCACTTATCCAACAACGACGACATCAACAACAACAACAATAACTACAATAAAACAAGGGCAACAAAAGGGAATAAATATATTTTTTAAATGTGAACTAAAAGATACAATTTTCACTTATCACTTAGAAAAAAACCTTGCAAAGATTAGGATCTCTCAGGTAAACTGCTTTTCTGAAGTATGTTAACAGGAAGGCTAGTTATAAGAGCAATGGTAACCCAGGGAGACAGGGTACTGTTGATGTAGTGATCACCGTATATTAATAACTTTCACAAAGAGGATAATTTCTGGAACCATCCATTCCACCCCGGTTCCATGGCTGCCAGTTCTTAGCAACATCGCCCCGCCAGATATTCGTCGGGATGCGGCATCATCTAAGTTCATTTCCCACGTCTACGCTCCACCGGACCTGCCAATATACACGGAGATCTTCGCCCACCCTGTCCAACGCTGGACGTCTCATCACCCAATCTGGTCCCCTACGCCTACACTGAACTTCTCTGTTCCAGACTCTTGGAAACAGAGTTGGCAGTCAGCTGAGGTCAAGAACAAACACCTCATCACAGACCCCTGCAAGCGTCAACCTGGCTTTGACCTAGCACGTTATGATCGGGCCCTCCTCAATCGCTATCGAACAGGCCATGGCCATGCGCCGCTATGTTCCATCGCTGGGGTGCCAGAGACGACCCGAACTGCCCCTGCGGCTCCAGACAGACTATGACCCACATAGTCAACGACTGCCACCTCTCCAGATTCAAAGGAGGTCTCGAAATTTTACATCAGGCTCAACCTGATGCTGTTGACTGGCTACGGAAGAAGGGCAAACGCTAGAAGAAGAAGAGCAAAGTGGCAAATCAGACAGAAAAGAGGCAGATATTAGCAAAGACACTACAAAATTACAAATGCTGTATGACCTAATTAAAATGAGCAAATGGCAGCCTTACAAATAGATGTCTTGTGCTAAATTCTTTGAAAAAAAAATTCACCATCTGGAAGACTATAAATTCATTTTAACCAGAGGGAGAAGTTTCCAGCTAACTTGAATGCGGCAGATTATTGGAGAGGCTGAGAACAGGCATGAGGAGAGGGCTAGGCAGCAAATATGAAGAAGTCAATTAAAATGCACTGCAATATGTGAGGAAGAGGGAAGTCTTGGCAGGTGGATAGGGGGCATGGGGAGTTGTTCACACACGTCGTATGAGACTACACTCCTGAAATAGTACAAGCATTGTAAACCAGTGTTAGATAAATAATGAAATATGTACAGGGGGTTGCTAAAAGAGTATCATACAATAGAATGCATTTTGTTTTACTTGGGAAAATATTTTTAGAATTAAAGCTTTTGAAATTTTCATATTTCTAGTCAAATAGTCACATTTATAATGTGTGATTAGTTGAAAAAAATGTAATTATTTCCCACTGAAGATATCTTGTTAGCCAACAATCAAATCCACCTGTGAGATGCCTGATGCACAAATATCTTCCCCAACTGCCTTCTACTGATGTGGTGTATTACACTGATGAGTTGGTATATGATGCACTATCTCTGTATCCCTGGCGAGAATCCCATTTGGTCTTGATGGATTATTCTCTTAATTGTTGAATTCAGTCGAAATGTTGCTGTGAATTTGTGCTGATGGATTAAAATCCAAGCCTTCCCAGAACTCCAGGGTAGTCAGTACAGCACAGCCCTTCTCTCAGCACTCAATAGTCCAATGTCTCAGTTTTTCAACCTGTGATCTGTTGGCTGTATTCACTGAAGCAACTCTCCCTTAGGGGAGAAGGAACTGATCAAACTGTCTTTACAGGGCTCAGCTGCCAGTTGTCAGATGGCTTTCTTTTATAACTCAAAGGTGAATCAGCCCTTGTAGGCAGTTCAGCACTTTGAGTCCTTAGAAAGTTCCTTGGGGCAAGGCTTAGGCGAATGAGGTCTCTTTTTCACAAGCCATGCCAAGCAGTTTGCAGGATGGTGAGTGACTACTGTGTAATCAGTCCTGAAGCGTCAGATCCCTCTCCCCTCCCCCACCATGCATACATGCATCCATCCACATTCAGAGAACAGTATTTCCTCCAAGCAGTCCCAGTTGTACACTGGTGTAGACTTCTGTGGTATATTTGTTTCACCGGAGGAAGGAATGCTCTGACTATTTCACCATGGACCCACCTCCAGAAACTCAATAATATATATTTTTTAATGTGGTAGTGGGGACTGAACCTATGGTTTATGCGAGCACTGTACCACTGCGCTGCCTCAGGGCCCAAGTTTCTATTCCACACTGGCGGGGGGGGGGGGGAATGGAGGACAAGACATAAAGCACCATTCCACAGCCCACGGAATTCCTCTGTTGCAGCACGTGCTGCTCCCACGTCAAGCCAGAAATCTAACCCAGGGCCTGACACACTGAGCTACCTCCCAGACTTTGTGCTATTTGAAGTCATAGTCTTATTTAAGATAAACTGAGCTCACCAGGCAGGGGAGATAGACAGTATAACAGTTATGCAAAAACACTGTCATGCCTGAGGTTCCAAAGCCCCAATCCGAACATCTCTCTCTTTCTCTCTCTTTACCAGAGCGCTGCTCGGCTCCTCTGGTTTATGGTGGTGTGGGGAATTGAACCTGGGATTTTAGTACCTCAGGCATGAGGATCTGATTGCATAGCCATCATGCTATCTACTCCTGCCCCTATCTGAGTATCTCAAAACCATTCTCCAATTACAGCATTTTTACTGTATTAGGACAAGAGGAAAAAACTGACTGATGAGAATTTTTAAAAGGCATATTAGAAAGTAAAATAGTAAAATTGTCATATGTAAGTGAGAATAATATAAACCTTCAGAAAATCAAGACCGGCATAACAATTTCAGCTGCTCGTACTAGAGGAAGCAAATGCTTCTTGCCTAGGCTGGGTGCTTCTCAGCGTTCTGCCAGACTCTGCCTCCACTCCCAAGAACCCTCACCACACCGCCAGGCAGCTCTAGCCTATCATTTCCATTTTTTTTTGTATTAATTTATTTATTCCCTTTTGTTGCCCTTGTTTTATTGTTGTAGTTATTGTTGTTACTGATGTCGTTGTTGTTGGATAGGACAGAGAGAAATGGAGAGAGGAGGGGAAACAGAGAGGGGGAGAGAAAGACAGACACCTGCAGACCTGCTTCACCACCTGTGAAGCGACGCCCCTGCAGGTGGGGAGACGGGGGCTCCAACCGGCATCCTTACTCTGGTCCTTGCGCTTTGCACCACATGCACTTAACCTGCTGCGCTACCGCCGGACTCCCTCATTTCCATTTCTTGCTCACTATTGTTTCCTCAAGAATGGATATATAATAACATGTGGCTAGTTGTGAAAATGACATGAATTCATGCAATAAAGTCTTGGGATGGTATTCTTTTTTTTCTGCCTCCAGGGTTATTGCTGGGGCTCGGTGCCTGCACTACGAATCCACTGCTCCTGGAGGCTACTTTTCCCCCTTTTGTTGCCCTTGTTGTTTTACTGTTGTTGTGGTTATTATCATTGATGTCGTCGTTGTTGGATAGGACAGAGAGAAACCAAGAGAGGAGGGGAAGACAGAGAGGGGGAGGAAAGAAAGACAGGCACCTGCAGACCTGCCTCACTGCCCGTGAAGCAACGCCCCTGAAGGTGGGGAGCCGGGGCTCGAATAAGGATCCTTAGGCCAGTCCTTGCGCTTTGTGCCACGTGCGCTTAACTCGCTGTGCTACCGCCCAACCCCCAGATGGTATTCTTAATTGTACTTGCACCAGACAAGTGGGAAACATCGGCTACTGTAAGAATGAATGAATTTTTGCCAAGTATTCATCAATAACTCGTGTTTTTTTTTTTATTCTTTTTTTTTGTAATTTTATTTATTTATCTTCCTTTTTGTTGCCCTTGTTGTCTTTTTATTGTTGTTGTAGTTGATGTTGTCGTCGTTGGATAGGACAGAGAGAAATGGAGAGAGGAGGGGAAGACAGAGAGGAGGAGAGAAAGACAGACACCTGCAGACCTGCTTCACCTCCTGTGAAGTGACTCCCCTGCAGGTGGGGAGCCGGGGGCTCAAACCGGGATCTTCATGCCGGTCCTTGCACTTAGCGCCATCTGCGCTTAACCCGCTGCGCTACCGCCCGGTTCCCTCGTGTTTTTTTTAAATATTCTTATTTATTTAATATTGGATAGAGGCAGAAAGAAATTGAGAGGGGAGAGGGAGGTAGACAGGGAGAGAAACAGAGAGACACCTGCAGCCCTGCTTCACTACTTCTGAAGCTTTCCCCCTGCATGTGGGGACCAGGGTCTTGAACCTGGGTCCTTGCGCACTTTAATATGAGTGCTTAACCAGGTGCGCCACCGCCTGGCCCCTCAATAACTAGTGTTTATGACAGGTGAAACATGGGGATTATATTCTCTTAAGTAGCTACCAAAATCCCCCAATTCCTTCACTACTTTCCCCAAATTGTTTTTTGCAGGTGCCTCCTGAAAATGCTGACCTTATTTGGAGTAGGGCACCAACATAAAAACTGTGGGGTGAGGGTGAGGATGGATGTTCAGCTTCACGGGGTGGGGAGGGGAAGGGAGGGGGGATGGTATGGGACACAGTCTTTTGGTGGTGGGAATGGTGTTTATGTACACTCCTATCAATTTGTAGTCATATAAATCACTATTAATTAACATGAGAGGGGAAAGTTGATTGAATGTCTCAAACTTTTAAAATATTTATTTATTTATTCCCTTTTGTTGCCTTTGTTGTTTTATTGTTGTGGTTATTCTTATTGTTGTTGTTGGATAGGACAGAGAGAAATGGAGAGAGGAAAGGAAGACAGAGGGGGAGAGAAAGACAGACACCTGCAGACCTGCTTCACCGCCTGTGAAGCGACTCCCCTGGAGGTGGGGAGCCGGGGGGCTCGAACCGGGATCCTTGTGCCACGTGCGCTTAACCTGCTGTGCTACTGCCCGGACTCCCTGTCTCAAACTTTTTAAAGCACAGACTGAGTCTTTTTAATACATAGGCTGAGTCTTTGATATGTTGACTCTCTTAAAGCTTAGAACAGGGAGAAAAGAAGCAACTGGTGGCAACAGCTACATACAAATAGTGTCAAAGGACATAAATTATGGTGATGATACAGCAAATCCTAACAGGGATATTTCAAAGTTAACCCAATTGCCAAATAATGTGACTATAGCAATAACTATCTATGTTCTTTTCTAAAAAAACTTAAAAAAAATATTTATTCCCTTTTGTTGCCCTTGTTGTATTTATTACTGTTGTTATTATTGATGTAATTGTTGTTGATGTCGTTGTTGTTGGATAGGACAGAGAAGTGAAGAGAGGAGGGGAAGACAGAGATGGGGAGAGAAAGACAGACACCTGCAGACCTGCTTCACCGCCTGTGAAGCGACTCTTCTTAAACCCTAAGACAGCAGGAACCTCCCGCTTCCTCTATAGAGCCTATAATTTCCCCAGTCCCAGAACCTTTAGGGTGGGGCTCACTTTCCTGCATGCTTCTCTCAATTCATACCAAACGATATTCCATCCGCCGATCCCAACCTAATCAACGCAAGGAATACCACCTCAGCGTGCTTCACTTCAGACTGTGTCCAGAGATGTCAGGCATGGACTGTCAACCCTTCAGCCTCATTACTCGGGTGAGACCTTTCCTTTCATAGGATTCTCTAATTCCATTCCAGGTGGTTCACTTCCTAATAAAGTCTCTAAATCTAGATATAGACCAGGTTCTGTAAGATAGAGAATATGTTCACATGTATCCATAAATTAGGGCAAAATATATACCTGAAAGCAAAAATACACAATAGTCTGTAGTGAGTCAGTATAAAGTTCATAATGAAATTGTATCTACTTAGACTTAGATACCCTCCTCACCTACTTCCTATTACAGTTCTCTCACTCACTCCAAAGCTAAACACATCAAAGCAAGGACTGCAAAAGCTGAATAAGGGCAAGAGACTGGCATACTTTAACGATGACTCTTTAGTCACTATCAGGCCACCCCATCAGCTGGGGCCCTAATCGTAGAGTCCTGAGATTCCCAAACAGACATGATGGGCCTAAACCTCAAATAAATCCCTCTCTCCATTGTTACTGGTCATCTCTATCAGGAACAACACAAGAGACCCCTTTGTGGGCCCCCATTAAGACCTTGCCCTCAACTTGGATCAACAATGGTAGAGAATGTTCCATCCTCCAAAGGGAGGCTGGACAATATACTCTATGCTACACCTGAGGAAGATGGGTCCTGATATTGAGGCAGCTTGGAACATTCCTACTTATGACCACAGAGTGTGAGCTCATATCTACAGGGATGCAGAGATCACGTAGGCTCCTAAGCTGAATATGGGCCCCAGATCACATCAACTCTATGGAGTTTACAGTCAACAATATTTATACACCTTTCCCATATTTGGGAGCTACTCTCTTCCCTGGTCCAGCTTTCTGGTCCTTTTTTCAGCCATGACATCACCTCCCCACACAATAATTAGGATTCACCTGCATATCAGATTTCAGGCTCAGAAAAACAAACAAACAAAAACTAGTATAGCCATAGGCCCTTTGGAATTTAACTAAAATATGCCTACTAGCTATCTACAAAATGGAGGACCCTCAACTCTTCATCTGCACTATTCCAGCCTTTAGGTCCATGATTGGTCAACAATTTGTTTGGCTTTTTATGTTAACTCTCTTTTCAACTACCATGTTCCAGATGCTAGCATGATGCCGACCAGACTTCCCTGGACAGATGACCCCACCAATGTGTCCTGGAGCTCCACTTCCCCAGAGCCCTACCCACTAGGGAAAGAAAGAGACAGGTTGGGTGTATGGATTGAACTGTCAATGCCCATGTTCAACAGGAAGCAACTACAGAAGTCAGACCTTCCACCTTCTGCAACCCACAATGACCTTGGGTCCATACTCTCAGAGAGTCAGAGAATAGGAAAGCTCTCAGGGGAGGGGAGGGGATAAGGAGTTCTGGTGGTGGGAATTGTGTGGAGTTGTACCCCTCTTATCCTATGGTTTAGTCTATGTTTCTTTTTATAAATAAAAAATTTAAAAAAAACAAAAAAATACTGACCTTATATTTATAAATATTAAAAAATAGTACTAATCCTAATTATTTTATCACTAGAAACAGTTAATTTATCATAATTTGATAAAGTTGTTTTCTATCAGGACAATGCTATCTAATTAACAGGGCTAGCATGAAGATTGAAGTGCTAGCAATATAAACAGTAATTATATAGGGCAGAGGTAGATAGCATAAAGGTTATGCAAAGAGATTCTCATGCCTATGGCTCCATAGTCCCAGGTTCAATTCCCCACACCACCATAAGCCATAAGCACTGAGCAGTGCTTTGATTAAAAAAATAAATAAATACACAACCAGAATAAAGAAATCAACTTCAATTAGAAAAAAAAACACTTCAGAGTAGTGGAGATTTGCGTTAGGTATTAAAGAAAAGTTGGCATTTTCTAAATGAAGAGGTGGAAAGAACATTTCAAGCAGGTGCAGAGGCCCCGGCTCATGAACAACTTGAGGAAAGGAAGAAGAAAATAGATTTATAATGGGAAGAGTGAATGGAGAAGCTAGAGAAGTCAAATTGAGGCTCAATAGTGCATGGCCCACTCTGTCATTCTAAGCCCAACTTTCTCACTGGCAAATATTAAGGAATAAACAAAATCTCTACATGGGGGTAGGGCTGGAGGACATAGTTACATGAAAACAGACATAATATTAGGAGGCTTTATGAGTTTAAGGTATCACAAGAAAGTCATTAACACCATAACTACAGTCACACTTGAGACAGTTTCAAAGATCCTTATGATCAGATAATCAGAAATGCCAACCCACACCTGTGGAGTCTTGCCACAGAGGAAGTCGAAGAAGGCTCACCTCTATGAGATAGTCTACCTTTAAGTCAGTATGTTGGAAATCTTCTACCTTAGTGCTAGGGTTATACGGAAGATGCAATAAAGTGCAGGGAGAAATCAAACAGCCATAGTTTTGAGTACATAATATCACAGGAGACAGAAATTACAACTTAAATATCTATTTATGTGGCCCAGTTCCTATTTCAACAATAATTATTTTTTGGTGTTTATTTATAACTAACATCCATATTACTAATAGTTTCTTCACAGGGATTTTTCTATCATTATTTCAAAACATAGGATTTTACTTTTATTACATATAGACATAAATACAGTACTGTTAATATTGAGTAATACAGCTATTGTATCACTTAAAAGCTCAAAAATATATTAAAAATTATGTCATCCTATAATTTGACCAATATAGCTATAACACTGCGGTGTTTTCCTATAAAATCCACCTCAAATTAATGTATAATATAAGAAATATATAATAGGGGCCCAGTGTTGGCAAACTCAGTTAAGTGCATACATTGCAGGGCACAAGGACTGGGTGGTTCAAGCCCCAGCTCCCCATCTGCAGGGGGGACACTTCACAGGCGGTGAAGCAGGTCTGCAGGTATCTGTCTTTCTCTCCCCCTCTCTGTCTTCCCCTCCTCTCTCCATTTCTCTCTGTCCTATTCAACAACGACGACATCAATAACAACAATAACTACAACAATAAAACAACAAGGGCAACAAAAGGGGATAAATAAATATTTAAAATAAGAAGAGTGTTCTACCAAGAAGGGGCTTTACAAATGACTGGTGTTAATATAAATATTTAAAATATGCAATAAATGATAAGTAAGTTATCTGCATAAAAATGATCCTTTTTCCAAAAGACTAGTTTTAAACAGTGTACTTCTCTGAAACAACACATTATTTCTGTTATGGCCAATAAAATGATACCTCTACTGTGAAACAAAATATTTTGGGGGCCTGGGTTTGTAACTCTACCACATGATCTCAACATGGAGGCAATGGAGAGCACTGATACACTAGAAAGATAACAGAAATAAGTAACTGGCTTTCAAGTCTGAGTAACATCTTAGCTCACTCTGACAATCCTACGATGCTCTTGCCTTTTCCCATGTCACATCTCCCTTTCACTGCTTCCCTACGTGGAACACCCTCCCCCTTCCTTCCATCCCATTCGTAAGCGGTGGGGTGCACATAGAGTTATGTACACGTATACACAGTCTCTCATGAATCCTTTCTTATCCCAACTCCAGACTTTATTCTCTCTGGATTATACCTACTTCTTATCAAAAACTGCAAGGACTCCTAGACCGAAGTACATATCTGCTTTCCTTCAGGAATACTTTCCGGTTTTGTTTCAATATAGTCTTTGGTGTGTGCGGTTCTTATAAGAAAACAACAGGGCCCAGCACCTCTGCTAGGGCTCGGGAGAAGTCTGAGGAGCTGATCCTAACAGAAGTGCTGAGGACTTTGGTACAAACCTCACATCTTTCTATGCCTTTATTTACTAATGTGCAAAGTAAAAATAACAGGACTGTTCATGAGGGTTAAGTAGAGTAAGCAACAGAGGCCCCTGTTAGTCGCAGGAATATAGTAAGAAGGAAACAGAGATTCAAATTAAAGAAACTGCCGGTGGGGGGGAGAAGCATGGTGGGGGGAAATAGCATGATGGTTATGTAAGAGATTTTCATGCTTGAGGCTCTGAAGGCCCAGGCTCAATCCCCTGCATTACCATAAACCAGAGCTGAGCAGTGCTCTGGTTAAAAATTAAATGATTGCACCAAAGTCAATCTCTGGGGTTGGGGGGGGCAGAGTACAGGTCCAAAAAGGATGACAGAGGACCTAGTGGGGGTTATATTGTTATGTGGAAAACTGAGAAATGTTATGAATGTACAAACTATTGTATTTACTGTCAACTGTAAAACATTAATCCCCCAGTAAAGGAAATAAATAAATAAATAAAATTTAAATTAAATGAAGGGGGCTGGGTGGTGGCACACCTGGTTGAGTGCACATGTTACAATGGGCAAGGACCGGGGTTCAAGTCCTCGGTCCCCACCTGTGGGGGGAAAGCTTTGTGAGAGGTGAAGCAGTGTTGCAGGTCTCTCTCTCTCTCTGTCTCACTCCCTCTCTATCACCACCTTCCCTCTCGATTTCTGGCTGTCTCTATCCAATAAATAAATAAATATAATAAAAAAATTTTAATTAAACTAAACAAACTTAAAATATGGGGCTAGAAGATAGTTCACCCAGTAGGGTGAACCTACTTCCAGGTTGGAGCCCAGAACCACATGGGGCCTTCATGGCACCAGAAGATGCTCTCCCTCTCTCTCTGAAAGTTAAAAAATTTAAAAAATCATCCCAGGAACAGTGAAACTAAGCATGCTTAAGGAAGGTCTTAACAAAGTGCAAGCTGGTGTACGCACCCACCCACACACACTAGCCTCATCCCACTCCAGACAGATGAGGAGAGAGCTGCTTCCTCCAAGAGGGAAGCCTTTTTGTCTGGCTGCTCCGCTCCTCAGCGGGGAGATGCTTTCCTCTACCTTCACTGCTTATCGTTCAGCCCTGTCTCATGCCCTTCACAGGGGAATGGATCCGAGGAAGGGAACAGCACTTTTCCTCTTGGGCCTCTTGTTCGCTGTGTGTAGTAATCGGACCTTCCCTTATGCTCCCTGGTCTGAGCCTAGTCACATGGCAGCTCAGCGATCAGGTTGCTTCCCCCTTGGACTAGAATTAAACTCAATTGCTCCCGGCAATTGTCGTCCTTGGCATTGCACTTACTTGATTTTTTTTTTTTTTCATTTTCAGCTCTCCCTTCTTTGTGTCTTTCACTATTCAATAAACTAATGGACTTTTTAAAAAATTTTATCATACTACTGTGTATCTTTGATCTTTTCTCTCTTTGTTTCCTTGGTGAGCTCCCATTTTTCCCATCAAAGCCCTGCTCGTGTTTTTGCTCCTTACTGAGTTATTCCTGATCTCTCGTCACTGCTCTACATTTTCTCCAGCCTTCAGCCTTCCATTTCTCACACTCTGTGGTAGATATTTGCTACATCTTTGTAATTTCTGTCTCCACACTGGACAAATTGGATAAATGACTATTATTTTATCACTTTATTAATAACTCTTAATGTAAATGTATGCATGAGAAATATTCTAGAAATGCCTTTTGAAGTGAAATAATTTATATATTAGGTTTATGGGTTGTTTTTTTTTTCAGCACTCCAAAGATTATCTGCAGATTGAAATAAATTAGTTTTGAAAGCGTTTCTGACTTTTAGAAACACTTAGGCCAAAAATATTTCTAGTAAATGTGAAAACTTTATGGGATTAGCGGTGGGATCTCTGCTTATTCTTACCAGTCTTTAAATTAAATTTATGCATTAAAAACCCATTTAGGGGACCAGAAGGTACCTTCTCAGGTAGAGTACACACTTTATCACCTGTGAGTGCCCAGGTCAAGCCCAGCTGGACAGAGGGAGCTTCATGAGGGGTGGAGATAATGGAGCTGTGCTGCTGTCTCTCCCCCTCTATCTCTCTAACCCTATAGCAAAAAGCAGGCAGAGAGAAACTGAGAGGGTGGGAGAGACAGAGAGGCAGACACCTGCAGTCCTGCTTCACCACTCATGAAGCTTTCCCTCTACAGGTGGGGCTGAGGGCTTGAACCTGGCTCCTTGTGCATGGTAATACATGCACTTAACCAGGTGCACCAGCCCCGGCCCCAAGTCCTTTGTTCTTATGAACATTTCATGTCACTCTTCCTTGCTCCAGGACCATATCTGATTTGGGGGCACTATTTCATGTATTTGTGTAAAACAAGGGTATAATTTTAGTATGAAAACATTTGAATTCAGTACCTGATGATGTTCCTAATTTGATAAACCAAAATTTCTCCTATTATATATAATTCCTAATATGATAAATTGATAATTGACTAAAATATGAAACCCATAATTTGTTACCACGGATAATAGTTGTTTGTCAGAGTTTTAATTGCATTTTGCTAGAATAGTCTGCTTTGTAAAAACACAATGCCTCTTAGTTCATTATTTTATTTTGGAAGCTTATTATTTTTAGTCTAGTTTCTTTTTATAATGTAGTGATTTCTTTATTAAACAATGAATGAGATCCTTTAAGGTTATTTTCTGAATGACAGAAGATTTGGTTAGTCTTGCTGTCACTGTGTCTCAAAGGCCATTTGATATCCTTGAAAGTGAGTGTCTGTCACTGTCTCTCATAAGCAATTTGATATCCTTGTTGGCCAGTGTAGATGTAAGAGTTACCTAAGCAATGTGTTTAGTGCATCGGGCTGTATGAAAGAGGAGACAGCCCGTGCCTTACTGCCAGTGATCCTCCACCACCCAAAACCATACCAGTGGCTAGTAAGCATGTGTAGAGGACAGTAGGAAACTCAGCTTGGCAGTTCGGAACATGCGCCTTTTTAATGTAGTGGTAATGGTGCCATCTAGGTAGGCTCAAAAGTCTCTCTTTCCTTTCACTTCCAAACAATCTTCAAACATCAGAGGAATAGCTCAGTGGTAGACTACAGGGGAACCTGCGTGACTACCACCTCTCATCTTGGGCACTGCGTATGCCAGAGCTGAGTAGTAGGAGGCTCTTATAAAACAAACTTTTAAAAAAATATTTATTTATTTAGATACAGAGAGAAATTGAGAGGGAAGAGAGAGAGACAGAAAGGAAGAGAGAGAGAGAGAGAGAGAGAGAGACACCTGCAGCCCTGCTTCACCCCTCTTGAAGCTTCACCCTGCAGGTGGGGTTCAGGGCCCTGAACCTGTGAATCCTTGTGCACTGTAATGCGTGTGCTTAACCAGACACATCACTGCCTAGCCCCCCAAAATAAACTTTAAAAAATTACTTTATAGAGGGTTGGGCGATGGTGTAGCGGGTTAAGCACACGTGCCGCAAAGTGCAAGGACTGGCGTAAGGATCCCGGTTCGAGACCCCGGCTCCTCACCTACAGGGAGGGGGGAGTCACTTCACAGGTGGTGAAGGAGGTCTGCAGGTGTCTATCTTTCTCTCCCTCTCTGTCTTCCCTTCCTCTCTCAGTTTCTCTCTGTCCTATCCAACAACGATGACATCAATAAGAGCAACAATAATAAGTACAACAACAATAAAACAAGGGCAACAAAAGGGGAGAAAAAAAGAAAAATTACTGTATAGGAAGAGATCCAGAGGACCAACAGACATACGAGGAAGTGCGCAAAGGCACAGATCATCAGAGAAAAGCTAGTAATAACACTTTACACCTAGACTCAGCTCTGGCTTGAGACCATGCTGGGGCCTTGAGTCTCAGGCATATTCAGCCCTGCCCTTTTACCCTCATTTTAAAAATGGAACAAAGATTTCTAGAGAGAAGAACTAAAAATGTTGAGAAAAGATCTACAAAGCAAAGGATAAAAAAGAGGGGGAAACAAGAAAGCAGGATGAAACCAAATTCGAGGTGGTGGCAGAGGGTGACAGAGATGTGGTGAGAAGCTCGACCTCAAGTTCCCAAGCCCAGGGTCTGAGAGGCGGCACAGTGAGACAAAGCATTAAGACTCTCAAGTATGAGGTCCCAAGTTTGATCCGCAGCCATCCCAAATTTGAGAATAGTTCTTTGGTCCTCTGTCATAAATGCATGTATGCAGATATGCATGTATGTGGGGAAAAGCCCCCCACCTCAGTCAGGACATTACCATAGTTTCTGTGGTATCACCACAAATACAGATGGTCCCAGTCTTGTTCTTTTACTTTCCATGTGAGATTTAAATTTTTTTTTTTTTTTGCCTCCTGGGTTATTACTGGGGCTCAGTGTCTACACTACGAATCTATCACTCCTGGAGGCCATTTTTCCCATTTTGTTGCCCTTGTTGTTATCGGTATTGTTACTGTTGCCACTGATACTGTTGTTGTTGGATAGGACAGAGAGAAATGGAGAGAGGAGGGGAAGACAGAGAGGGGAAGAGAAAGATAGACACCTGCAGACCTGCTTCACCGCCTGTGACCGGGATTCTCAGGTTGGTCTTTTCTTATGCCAGTCCTTGAGCTTGTGTACTTAACCCACTGCGCTACCACCCAACCCCCTCCATGTGAGACTTCTATATAAATGACCTCAACAATGTTTGAATCTCTTTCTGAGAATGTGTTTGCTATCTGTCAAAGCATAACTTTAATCAAGGGGGCAGGGGAAGCTGAGTAGAAAAACACTTAGTAGTAGTAGTATTCTAGAAACTCAAAAGTGTTCCTAAGAATTCCTGTATTGGAAGGACTTCAAGAGCTCACTCAATTTATTTTATTCATTCCACTGGACCATACCTAAACCCTAAATAAAAGGTTTAGTTCTCTGGAGAAGGCAACCTCAATCTTAACAAGCTAGGGAAGATAATTACTATTTACTAAGCTTTAATGAAGGAAATGTTTTTGAATGTTTATTCAGAAGCTTTTAAATTAATCCCACATCATGTAGTTTTGTTCAAGAGGAGAAGCTAGTTCATGATGTTCTGAAATTATTCCTTAACATATATTTCACTGGTTTCCATTTTAAAACCTTCTGGGTGAAAACTTTCCAAATGCAAATAATGATAATAATAATAATAAAGCATAGTTTTTCAATATCCCATCATAAAAAAAAAAACAATAAGCAGTATCCTGGCTAGAATAGAAAAGAATTTTAGAGCACTAAGCATACACAGAAAAACATACATTTATTTAAGGCTGATTTATTATGGGTGCTCTGGGTGAGACATTGCTCACTGACTTCTTGCCAGAGCTAGTTAGTCTCACTTGACTAACATAGGTGAGTTATTTTCCTTTCTCTCTTCTATATCCTCTGTGTGTCCCTCTCTGAATCATGTGTCATTGTAAGCTCCCAACTGATGTTACAGATGAACTCATTACTTTCATCATAAAAGAAATACTGCCCACTCCCTAGTATGCACAGAACTCTTACTTGAGATATGTACCAGATGTTATGCTGACCTACAGAGAACTCAGGAACGCACCCAGATGTTCTGCGGACCTTCAGAGAGCTCAGGAATGCACCCAGATGTTATGCGGACCTACAGAGAGCTCAGGAACGCACCCAGATGTTATGCGGACCTACAGAGAGCTCAGGAACGCACCCAGATGTTATGTGGACCTACAGAGAGCTCAGGAACGCACCCAGATGTTATGCGGACCTACAGAGAGCTCAGGAACGCACCCAGATGTTATGTGGACCTACAGAGAGCTCAGGAACGCACCCAGATGTTCTGCTGACCTACAGAGAGCTCAGGAACGCACCCAGATGTTATGTGGACCTACAGAGAGCTCAGGAACGCACCCAGATGTTAGCTGACCTACAGAGAGCTCAGGAACGCACCCAGATGTTCTGCGGACCTACAGAGAGCTCAGGAACGCACCCAGATGTTCTGCTGACCTACAGAGAGCTCAGGAACGCACCCAGATGTTCTGCTGACCTACAGAGAGCTCAGGAACGCACCCAGATGTTAGCTGACCTACAGAGAGCTCAGGAACGCACCCAGATGTTAGCTGACCTACAGAGAGCTCAGGAACGCACCCAGATGTTCTGCAGACCTACAGAGAGCTCAGGAACACACCCAGATGTTAGCTGACCTACAGAGAGCTCAGGAACGCACCCAGATGTTCTGCAGACCTACAGAGAGCTCAGGAACGCACCCAGATGTTCTGCGGACCTACAGAGAGCTCAGGAACGCACCCAGATGTTCTGCGGACCTACAGAGAGCTCAGGAACGCACCCAGATGTTCTGCGGACCTACAGAGAGCTCAGGAACGCACCCAGATGTTCTGCGGACCTACAGAGAGCTCAGGAACGCACCCAGATGTTCTGCGGACCTACAGAGAGCTCAGGAACGCACCCAGATGTTCTGCGGACCTACAGAGAGCTCAGGAACGCACCCAGATGTTCTGCGGACCTACAGAGAGCTCAGGAACGCACCCAGATGTTCTGCGGACCTACAGAGAGCTCAGGAACGCACCCAGATGTTCTGCGGACCTACAGAGAGCTCAGGAGCGCACTCGGCTGCCTATGTCATGTACAGGACGGCAATTCATCTTGGAATTAGAATGACTGTCTTTGGTCTCTAAACATAACATTTAAACTCACAGATACAAAAAAGATAAGAACAGTTTAAATAATGTTTCCAATTATCTGAATACTAACTGCAATTTCTTCCATTAAACACTTAAATAAAATCAACTATTAAACTATTAGATGTGTAGTGTCTTTTCCTTTAAATTTTTTTTTATAAATCTTTATTTTTAATATTTGTTTGTTAAATATTTTTATTTATTTATTATTGGACAGAGACAGAGAGAAACTGAGAGGGGTGGAGGAGACAGAGAGGGAGAGAGACAGAGAGACACCTGCAGCCCTGCTTCACCACTCGTGAAGCTTTCTGCCTGCAGATGAGGACCAGGGGCTCGAACCTGGGTCCTTGAGCACTGTAGTTATGCGCTTAACCACGCCACTGTCTGGCCCCCTTTTTAAAAAAAAAAAAGAAGTTTTACACACAGTTTAAATATTTACTTACTTTATTTGACAGGACAGAGAAAAAAATTGACAGGGGGAGGGGTAGAGAGGGAAAGAGACAACTATAGCGCTGCTTCACTGCTTGTGCAGCTTCCCCTACAGATAGGGCAGCAGGGGGCTTGAACCCAGAACCTTGTACATGGTAACTTGTGCATTCAACCAGGTGTGCCACCACCTGACCCTGTCGCCTTCTTTCCTAGTCATTATCTCTTACTGAAAGAGATACTGAAATATTTTTATTTTATTTTATTTTATTTATTTATTCCCTTTTGTTGCCCTTGTTGTTTTATTGTTGTAGTTATTATTGTTGTTGTCATTGTTGGATAGGACAGAGAGAAATGGAGAGAGGAGGGGAAGACAGAGAGGAGGAGAGAAAGACAGACACCTGCAGACCTGCTTCACCACCTGTGAAGCGACTCCCCTGCAGGTGGGGAGCTGGGGTTCGAACCGGGATCCTTATGCTGGTCCTTGTGCTTTGCGCCACCTGCGCTTAACCCGCTGCGCTACAGCCCGACTCCCTGAAATATTTTTAAATGGACAAAAGAATAGCAGGAAAGAGTGAAAAGCAAGCCGCCATCTAATCTTTTTTTTAATTTAATTTATTTATTAATGAGAAATATAGGAGAGAGAGAGAGAAAGAAAGAAACAGACATCACTCTGGTACATGTGCTGCCGGGGATCGAACTCAGGACCTCATGCTTGAGAGTCTAGTGCCTTAGCCACTGTACCACCTCCCAGACCACAAGCCATCTAATTTTTATAGTACTTCCCACTTATAACTGAGCTGGACGAAAATTTTTTGTTTTATGAAACAGGCTCACATAGGTACATCATAAAATAGATTAGGTTATTTCTTTCTTAAACAGTTTTATCACTCACCATGAGAACGGTAACAAATATCCCCAATAATACAATGAACAATGCTGAAAATCCAGGTTTAGTTTTTACAGTTCCAATAGCTATAAAAACATTAGTGCTGGGGTGTGAGGGTGGGAAATTAGTGCTTACCTCCTTTGCACTCTTTATTTTAGTCAGAAATGTGTGCAGCTCCATTGTCTCAGCAAACAGTGCCCGGCATACTGCCTGGTAGTGATTTGGTGCCTCTGATTCAGCTGGGAGATGAGCAGCACATAACTACAAAAAGAACAACGGTAGCGTTGCACGAGCATTATGAATGTTTCTTTTAAAGACACCTTCAAAGCAGATATACCCAATATATCTGTTATTTTCATATCAGACAAAAAGGTTAATTTCCATTATACAAAGCTGCGTGCATCACAGGCCATCTGCACAGTCTAAACACTCAGTCATATGGTAGAAAAGGGTCTACTAACAATACCCAACAGCAGAGATGGGCTTAGCAGAATGAGGTGGCTTACTTGAAGATGTCAGGATATATGTGTATGTCTGGGGAGGAGCAGAAAAAGAACTATCATGTGTTGGGCACTTATTATAACTCTGGGGTCTCAACAGCTACTATTACTGACCATTTATCATGCAAAGAACTATATTTGGGAGTCGGGCGGTAGCGCAGTGGGTTAAGCGCACGTGGCACGAAGCACAAGGATCAGCATAAGGATTCCGGTTCCAGCCCCCGGCTCCCCACCTGTAGGGGAGTCCCTCCACTGGCGGTGAAGCAGGTCTGCAGGTGTCTGTCTTTCCCTCCCCCTCTCTGTCTTCCCCTCCTAGATCCATTTCTCTCTTTCCTATCTAACAATGACGACATCGGTGATAACAACAATAACTACAACAATAAAATACACAGGCAACAAAAGGGAAAATAAATAAATATAAAAAATTTAAAAAACTATATTTGACAATATGCCATGTACACAGCATAACATCACTTACTTTTTAAATTATCTCTATTGATTTATTGGAAAGAGACAGCCAGAAAAGAGAAAAGGGGGAATAGAGAACTCCGGAGAGAGACAGAGAGACATCTGCACACTGCCTCACCACTTGTGAAACTTTCCCCCTGCAGGTGGGGACCGGGGACTTGAACCCCGGGCCTTGTGCAATGTAACATATGCACTCAACCAGGTATGCCACCACCCAGCCCCCATCACTTACTTTTAAATAGAACCCTGAAAATCCTTGGACTCCCCTGTAGATACTCTGGTTCCAGACCTCTAACAGATCCCTCTCTTTGCCATCACTGGTCACTTCCATCAAGAATGTCCTCTCTGTGGGCCTCTCAGGACCTTACCCTCTCTATAGACTAGCTAGCAATGGGAAGGGCTAATCCAGTCTCTGAAGGGAGGCTGGGTGATCCTATTTTGCCGCTCCAGGACTGGCCCTATAATGAGTGCAGCCTGGAATGTTCCCAGTTGTGATCATGGACTGAGAGCTCAGATTGATAGAGGCCCAAAGGCTCTACAAGCTCCTTCACTAAAGATGAATATACATGGGCCCTAGGTCAGATCAATATGGTAGCAGTTAATTTTTTTTTTTTCCTACAAGCTCCTTCACTAAAGATGAATATACATGGGCCCTAGGTCAGATCGATATGGTAGCAGTTAATTTTTTTTTCAAGTTTGCGAACCACTTTTTGCCTTATCCAAGCTATCAAGTTCTATTCTCCACTCTGATGGACAGTTCCTACCAGAAAACATTTCTGGTCCACCTTTATGTTAACAATCTAGCTCAAGCAAAGATTTAAAAGCCCTGGGCTCCTAGGAATATAAATAAAATAGACTTCCCATCTTCTTTCTACCCTAGGATGCCTATTCTCAATAGCTCTATTTATAGTCTTTGGTCCCTGTTTATTAAGCATTCTGTCCTGCATTTTATCTAACTGCCTTTCAGTCGCCTTTCATTCAGGTGCTACTACAATCCCATCCTGACCTCCCTGGGCAGACAGCTTTACCATCATGTCCTAGAACCTCACCTGTCCAGAGCCTTACCTTACTAGGGAAAGATAAAGACAGGCTGGGTATGTGGATTGACCATGTCTAGCAGAGAAGCAATTACAGAAACCAGAACTTCTTTCTTTTGTACCCCAAAAGAATTTTGGCCCATACTCCCAGAAGGGGAAATGTTCCAGGAAGATGAACCTTAGTTCTACATGGACTCAGAACTTATGTGAACAGAAACGTATTTTTTTCATCACTGAGAGGGAAGAGAATGTGGAGAACACCTGAGGAAGGTAGGCACTGTTTCCCTTATCTGAGAAGGAAGAGGAAAAAGGAGGGGTATTGGTATGACTTAGAAGGGAAGTGAAGACAGGGCTTTAGAAGTGAATAAAAAATGGGCAACGGCTTCTGCGTGGGGTCAGTCATCTTTGCCCAAATGCCCCATGTGTTGCTTTGGTGTGTGCCTTTTCATTTTTCTGATTAAAAGCTTAAAATATTGGGGGCTGGGGGGGGGGAGGAAAGCTATGAGGAATATTCAGATAGAGTTAGGAAGGGGGAAAAGCCTTTAACAATGAAATCAAAATCACTAATTTGAGTCTTCATGGGGCAATACTCAATGGAGTACTATTCAGCAGTTAAATATAAGACTATAATGTCGGGAGTCGGGCTGTAGCGCAGCGGGTTAAGCGCAGGTGGCGCAAAGCACAAGGACCGGCATAAGGATCCCGGTTCGAACCCCGGCTCCCCACCTGCAGGGGAGTCGCTTCACAAGCGGTGAAGCAGGTCTGCAGGTGTCTGTCTTTCTCTCCTCCTCTCTGTCTTCCCCTCCTCTCTCCATTTCTCTCTGTCCTATCCAACAACGACAACAACAATAATAACTACAACAGTAAAACAACAAGGGCAACAAAAGGGAATAAATAAATAAAATAAATATTTAAAAAAAAAAAAAAAGACTATAATGTCTTTTGGGACTAATTGGTTTAGACTGACAATGATTATAACTAGTGAAGTAAGGAAGGAAGTGAAGGACAACTACTGGATGGTTTCACTCATTTGTGAAATATAGAGAATTGGAACATATGAACTTAAATATATATATATATATGTAATCAACCCATATCAGTGACCTTGGGAAAGCAATGGTAGTTACTATTGGAGGGGGATGGGGGACTTCGGTAGTGGGAGTGGTATGCAATTATTCGATTATTTTCTTATCCTGCAAATCACTATTAAGTCACTAACAGAAATCTATATTTAAAAAACATAAGTAAAATGTAAACCTGAATTGTCTCCTTTATGGTGTCTGAGTCACCATTCAGATTTTAATAGCCCGCTCTCAGAAGAAACAAGCTTTCCAAAACTTTCCAAACTGCTCTTTTACCTTCATAACATCTCGATAGGACCGAATGGCTGAGACTTTTCTCTTTTCCTCTTCCTCTTCCAGGCCTTCGCCTGCAGCTTCATAACCCTCATCGGTGCTGCCATCAGCCTCTACTGTGTTGGCCATGAGATCGATGAGCCGCTCCAGGGGAGGGCTTAATTCCCTTTCTTCATTCTCCCTCAGCCCGTAGTCCAGTGCTTTATAAATGATAATCCCCAAGGATTCGATCACCTAGGACGATTTGAGAAGGCTGTTAATAAAGATGATTAAACAGTTTAAAAGAACTAATGCTACGGTATAGAGCGTTTAGTATATTTAAGATAGGGCTACTCCATTCAATTTCAGAAACATCACAGGTTTGAAGAAGGTTTTTTTGTCTGTTTGCCTACACTATGAATCCACTGCTCCTAGAGGCTATTTTTTCCCATTTGTTGCCCTTGTTTATTTTTGTTGTTATTTATTGTTGTTGCTATTGCTATCATTGTTGTTGGAGAGGACAGAGAGAATTCGAGAGAGGAGGGAAAGAGAGGGGAAGAGAAAGACAGACACCTGCAGACCTGCTTCACCGCCTGTGAAGTGACCTCCCTGCAGGTGGAGAGCCAGGCCTCGAACTGGGATACTTATGCGTCCTTGCACTTTGCATCACGTGCACTTAACATGCTGCACTATCACCCGGCCCCTGAAGAGGTATTTTTGAAAAGATTTACTTTATTAATTCCACATGAGACAGAGTAGAGAGAGAGAGAGAGAGAGCGAGCAAGAGAAGCCAGAGTACCACACAGATGCATGTGGCAACCAGGATCCAACCGGGAGAGACAGGCACACTAACCCACATTCTACCAGCTGTGCTATTCCCTGACCATGAAGAGATATTTAAGCTTCACTTAAAACATCTCAGATGAGGGCAGAGGGTAGATAGCATAATGGTTATGCAAACAGACTCTCATGCCTGAGGCTCCCAAGTCCCAGGTTTAGTCCCCCACACCACCATAAGCCAGAGCTGAATAGTGCTCCAGTTTAAAAAACAAAAAAACTCAGATGAGCTGAAGAAACATCTCAATGGGTAGAGCATCAGACTTTCATGTGTAACATCCTCTTTCAGACCCTAGTACATGTACCACAGTGGTGCTGAAGCTTCTCTCTTTCCCCTCTCTGTCTCCCCCCCACACTCCTGCAAAACTCTCTCATATGTAATACATAAAACATAAATATTGAAAAACCCATATGGAATACATGAACTTGTAGGGAAAAAGTAGTCAGACCGTAAGGCTCTGTGAGAACTATGGAGATTATCCAGGGGCAGACACAGAGCTTTGTGGGTACAGTGGCGAACTAAAGCCTGTGATCTTATAATCCTATAAGTCATTACTGAACCACTAATAAGAATTAGTCAATTAATTGAGAGCCTCTTATTGTAATTTTTGTGTGATTTCTTCAAACCTGTACAAAGCGTCTATACAAACTCTATATTCCCTTATACTGTATGGTAAAATCTATATTCTTCATTCACATAAAATATTAACTAAGTTGATTTTCCAAATTTCAAAATACATTTCTGTGAACCGACAGAATTGTAACTCTATTAACTACATTTCTGTGAACAGATAGAATTGTAACTCTATTAACTATTCTTTCTAAGACCATCTTTAACTAATTAATTAACATGAAAGAGCGAGAACAAGCACAGCACTGTTCTGTCCAGCTGGGGTCTCAGATGGGCAAGATGCGCACTATCTATCCACTGAGTCACCTCCCCCCCCCCCCCCCCGCCCACTCTCAGAAATGATTAAGTAGTTGGGAATTTCAGTCATGCTAAGGATCTGAAAACACAGATATTGCTAGCAGCAAGTTTAAGTTTAAAAGACAACTTCAGAAAGTCTCCTTATATCCATCTACACATTGCTCACTGAGTTCCAATTATTGCAAACATTTATCTCCCAAATGATGCAAACATGAACGACTTTTGAGACTCTGAGCCTTCAAGGTACCACAGGCAGGCAGTCCTAACACCTCATATTCCCAGATACTGCTACCCAGCACCTACGAATCTGACTATAAACATCAAGAAGAACTGAGCTCTTCCTGACATGACAGCATTTATGTTGGTTCAGTCCAGGCCCTCGCCGATCGCAAGTCCAAGCACATTAAGGAAGGCAATCTGTTTTGTTCAGCCTGCCAAATTAAACGTTAATCTCATTCAAAAACATGCTCAAGAAACATTCAAAGTAATGCTTAATTAAGTATCTGACAGCTCCAGTCTCTGTCAAGTTGATAAAGTTGATAAACGGTCTACCCCTTTGTCAACTTGATATTCACACACATGCTTCACTTATACAGAAAGGTAACATTGCTTACTATGTAACATCAAATAATAGTAACTACTATTGGGTAAATATTATGATATAAAGTCAACTCATCTTATGTTCCATGATAAAGTTGTAGAGGGAGAAAAGCAGATACTTAAGATAAACACATATGCAAGGCCAGGTGGTGGCTTACTTGGTAGAATGCACACACTACAACACACAAAGACCCAGGTTCAAGCCCCAGTCCTCACCTGTAGAGAGGACAAGTGGTGAAGCAGTGCGGCAGGTATCTCTCTTTTCCTCTCCCTTTCTATCTCACTGTCCCTCTCAATTTGTTTGTATTCAAAATAAATAAAAAAGAAATAAAAGATAAATATACATGCAGCTGACCTGGGAATTGGCACAATGGGTAAGATATCGGACTCTCTAGCATGAGGTCCCACGTTCAGTCCTCAGCATCATGTATGCTTGAGCGGTATTCTATTTTCTCTCCCCCTCTTTCATTAATAGATCATATTTTTAAAAGATACACATACAAATAATAAAAATGAGGAAATACTCATGAGTCATTTTAGTTTTTGTAACTGGTCATGTGGTCATTTCTACTACTTAGTAACTATTTTCTTCTACTATCCTTTGCCCCTTTTTTGATTTTTTTAATTTCTTTATTGGAGGATTAGTGGTTTATAGTTTATAGTAAACTACAGTACACTGTAGGGCAGGGGTAGCTAGCATAATGGTTATGCAAATAGACTGTCATGCCTGAGGCTTCGAAGTCCCAGGTTCAATCCCCTGCACCACCATAAACCAGAGCTGATCAGTGCTCTGGTAAAAAACAAACAAACAAACAAACAAACAAACAAAAAATGCAGTAGATTGCACATGTGTAACATTTCCTGGTTTTCCACAGAACAATTCAACCTCCACTAGGCCAGGACCTGAGCACTCCCCCGCCTCCAGCGCACAGCCTTCTCCTTTGGCGCAATATGCCCACCTTTACCCTTCCACATGCTCTTTTCCTTTTGTGAGCACCTCAGCTGGCTGCAGTTCCCTATTTGGTAGGATGACCCAAACCTCCACTTCCAAAGAATCTAGACCGTATTAGTCTTTTCTACTGATATACTGCATTGTGGTTTTTCTCTGACATTTACCACAAAGTATGGTAATACTGAGAGACATCCTAAGGAATTTCCTGTATTCCAGACTTAGACTGTCTTAGTTCCACTGCACAACAGTCTAATTTTCTCGAAATTCCCTTCTTTGCCTACTGATTCACAAGCATGAAGATCCCAAAGTGGTCAGATATAACTCAACGGAAGCATTTTAATGGCTTTGAATGGATGCATCCCATCCTTTGAAAGAAACTCTAGACCAGCAAACATGATTAAACTGTCTCTTGTGGGACAGTAGAGGTAATAATGGATACTGCCACTCTCATTTTCACTTCTTGATTTCTGGAAAGTAGGCCTGGACTACTTTTTCATTTAGAGAAAATGAGAAGAGACAGAGACAAGAGAGACAGCACAGTACCTAAGCTTACTCCATTGCTAGAGCATCTCCCATGTGACGCTAGTAATGCAAATACTCTACCCAGTGAGCTATCTCTCCAGCCCCTGTGACTCTTCTTTTTTTATATTTATTTATTTATTTTCCCTTTTGTTGCCCTTGTTTTTTTTTATTGTTGTTGTAGTTACTGTTGTTATTGATGTCGTCATTGTTGGACAGGACAGAGAGAAATGGAGAGAGGAGGGGAAGACTGAGAGGGGGAGAGAAAGACAGACACCTGCAGACCTGCTTCACCGCCTGTGAAGCGACCTCCCCTGCAGGTGGGGAGCCGGGGGCTGGAACCAGGATCCATAGCCGGAACTTGCACTTCACACCACATGCGCTTAACCCGCTGCGCTACTGCCTGACTTCCCCTGTGACTCTTTCTTATGGGAAAAACCAGACCATATACTGGACACCAATTCAGAGCATATTCTTGCCCCAACTCTCTTTGTAACTGTAACTGGATCTTCAAGACAGCTGTTCAGGATGGTGATGGACACAGTAAAACCAATGACCCACTGCTACACTTATTTTACTTATTTATTACTTTTTGGTGAAGTTTGTTCCTTGATCAAAAGCAATGCTGTGTGAAATACCAGAACAGTAAGCAAAACATTCAAGTCTGTGGATGGTAGTTTTGACAAATATGAGGAAAGGCAAATATAGAAAGAACAAAATATTGCTCTTTCCATATTGGAAGTAGTCCACTGTAAGCTGACTGAACACCCCAAGGAATGGTGACAAAAACTGAGACTCAGTGCTGGTCTCAAATGCTGGCAAACTGGGCAGTTATGGTAGCTGAAGCAAGGTCAACCTTGCTAAGCTGGAGTCCACATTGATGAGCGCAAACATGATCTCCATCTCTGCTCCAGAGGTCATGACAGAATGACTGGAAAAGGGTCATAACTGGTGACCACAGAACAGGTCATCCTGTGCACTTGAATATTAAAATCCTCCTCTGCTGACATTAATTATCCTCTGATGATCATTCACGTGACACAACTATCTTCATCTCCCCACCCCACCTCCAACTTAGAGAGACCCAGAACACACCTCTTACTCAAATTCTCTTGTCACTAAATGTGTAATATTGGTGCATCTGAGCAAAGTGTATAGCCAGGTGCTGTGCTCAAAGTTCTGCCCATGGGGAAGAGTTCCCTTCAGCAGTGTCCTCTAGGGCTGTCCAGAAAAGGGTTAGTCATACTACCAGTGTCCACTCTCAGGAAGCTCCTGCATATAGTACTGAACCATCAGTAATCTAGGCCTGAGTCATACTTTCTCTGGTCAACTGACTAGCATTTCCTTAAAAAGCATTATGTATCATAGTGTGGAAGAGAGTTCTGAAAGTATATAGTAGTTGAGTATACGTATGGCCTGTGGGCATCTGCACTATGTCTTCAAGGCAGTTCAAGTCAAATGGCAATTTGGTGGTCCAAGGGGGAAGTTCTTACTCTACTGCAGTCCAGTAGCAAGATGAGAGCTCTTTCTCACAAGTAGAACAGTTATCCACAAAGGATGGATGGCAGGACTTTAAGATTCTATGGACACTTGCTACCTATAAGGACCTGCCAAAGGCTACAAACAACATCTTTATCAGATACTGAGCGTTTAAGTACCACTGTGGCCCAGGTAGTAGAGCATCTTGTACCTGGACTTGTTACATAACAACCTTCTCTTTTGGGGGGCTCCACTCATGGCTAGCAACTTTTTTAAACTTTTGGGGTATACTCAATAAACTGGTTAAAATCATACAAACTATCTGGAGGAATATATTGCTTCCCAAGTACAAAGAAGTCATTAGGCATTGCACCTCTTTTTTTGGCTACACCTTAGAAGGGATATCCTGTGTGTGTGCGATATCCTGTGTGCGTGCATGCGTGTGTGCGTGTGTATGTGTGTGTGTGTGTGTGCATGTGTGCATGTGCGTGTGTTCTGTGCCTAGTACATGAGTGATTTAACTTCTCATAGAAATCTCATAGATGGAAGTCGGGCAGTAGCGCAGCAGGTTAAGCGCACGTGGCGCGAAGCGCAAGGACCGGCGAAAGGATCCCGGTTTGAGCCCCCGGCTCCCCACCTGCAGGGGAGTCGCTTCACAGGCGATGAAGGAGGTCTGCAGGTGTCTGTCTTTCTCTCCCCCTCTCTGTCTTCCCTCTTCTCTCCATTTCTCTCTGTCCTATCCAACAACGACGACATCAATAACTACAACAACAATAAAACAACAAGGGCAACAAAAGGGAAAATAAATATTTAAATATAAAAAAATTAAAAAAAAAAAAAGAAATCTCATAGATGTGATCCAGGAGGTGGCACAATGAATAAAGGACTGAACTTTCAAGCATGAGGTTCAGAGTTCAACCCCCGGCAGCACATGTACCAGTGTGATGTCTGGTTCTTTCACTCTCCTAACATTCTCATTAATAAATAAATAAAATATTTTATTGAAAAAAGAAAAGAAATCTCATACATTTCTTCATTCTTTTTATTTTAGGTAGCAGAGAAAGACAAAGGGACAGAAAGGCAGAGAAAATGGTAGAGACAGACACACACAGAGACACCATGGCAGTGCTGCTTACTATCTTTCCCCCCTTTGGATACAGACGGAAACTGAGAGGGAAGGGGGAGAGACACAGAGTGAGAGATCCGCAACACGGCTTCACCTTTCATGAAGCTTTCCCTTTGTAGACAGAGGTCCAGGGCTTGAACCCCAATCCTTGTGCATTGTAACATATACAATCTACCAGATGCACCACAACTTGACCCCTCTCTACCATCTGTTAACTTTCCCAAGGAGTTCCTCTGCAGTGCCAGGACTCAAACATGGGGCTTCAAGTATTCCAACACACACTCCCTACCAGGTGAGTTTTCTCCCAGCACCTACAAGGGTTATCTTGGTATGTACCTCTAGAAATTTCACCGAGGTAGAAATGCCCATGAAATTTTGCCGGGGGTGGGGAGGTGGTTGGTAGTGCAGGGGGATAAGCGCACATGACTCAAAGCACAAGGACCGGTGTAGGGACCTGCGTAGGGATCCCTGTTTGAGCCCCCGGCTCCCCACCTGCAGAGGGGTCGCCTCAGAAGCAGGTCAGCAGGTCGCAGGTGCCTTCTTTCTCTCCCCATCTGCCTTCCCTTCTCTCGATTTCTCTCTGTCCTATCCGACAACAATAACAATAACAACAACAACAAGGGTAATAAGGGCAACAAAAATGGTAACAAATCAAATGGCCTCCAGGAACAGTGGATTTGTAGTGTAGGCACCGAGCCCCAGCAATAACCCTGGAGGCAAAAAAAATTTTTTTTTGTCAGAATTACTTCCTACCTTATGGTATGCATCTTACCAGATACCTGTCTCACCCTAAGACTAGTCAGCACGTCATCAGGGCAACAATCCCATGTGACATTCTGTAGGAGAGAAAAGCAATTAAGATCCCTGTAAAAAAAGCTGTAACACAACCAGAGTTACTACAACCATGATGAAGGTGCGCTGCTGGCTTATTAGATGAAAATAAACTGAGCTTATTGGCAGGTATAAGAAAAAAAAAAAAAGCATTTGTCAGTCCAACAGCTGGTAGCCAGTGGATATGGTAATTAGTCCAATCTACAAAGCCACATCTGGTATAGCGGCTGCAACTGGAGCCACCATCTCATCAGGGAGTCCGAATCTCACTTGGAGTTCAGGGACTCCCTCATTAAGACAATAAAATTTAGGGGCCAGGTGGTGGCACAGCTGGTTGAGCACACATTAAAAAAAAAAAAAACTAGTATAGCCACAGGCCCTTTTGGAATATAACTAAAACATGCCTATTAGCTATCTACAAAACAGATAAAACCCACCCCACCCCCCAACTCTTCATCTGCACTATTCCAGCCTTTAGGTTCATGACTGGTCAACAATTTGTTTGGTATATTGTATGTTAACTCTCTTTTCAGCCACCAGGTTCCATGTTAGCATGATGCCAACCAGACTTCCCTGGACAGATAACCCCATCAATGTGTCCTGGAGCCCCACTTCCCCAGAGCCCCTCCCTACTAGGGAAAGAGAGAGGCAGGCTAGGAGTGTGGATCTACCTGTCAACACACATGTTCAGCTGGGAATCAATTCCAGAAGTCAGACCTTTCCACCTTCTGCATCCCACAGTGACGTTGGGTCCATACTCCCAGAGGGCTAAAGAATAGGAAAGCTATCAGGGGAGGGGATGGGATACAGAGTTCTGGTGGTGGGAATTGTGTGGAGTTGTGCCCCTCTTATCCTATGGTTTTTGTCAGTGTTTCCTTTTTATAAATAAAATAAAATAACATAACATAAACACAGAAAGAGGAAAGACAAAGTAGAACTGGCCTGGGTTTGGTGTACTGCACCAAAGTAAAGAACCTTTGGGGGGTTGGTGTGTTCAGGTCCTGGTGCATAATGATGAAGGAGGTCCTAGGCTGGGGGTGAGAGTATTTTGCAAAAAACTGAGAAATTTTACACATGTACCAACAACTGCATTGATTATAATGCATTAGATTCCCAACACAAATTTTAAAAATTTTTAAAGGGTGTATACAGAAGAAAATAGGAGCTGGGCAGTGGAATGCCTGGCTGGACACACACACTACCATGCTCAAGGACCCAAGTTCAAGCCCCCGGTTCCCTCCCATCTACAGGCAGGAGCTTCACAAGAGGTGAAGCAGTGCCACAGATGTCTGTCTCTCTCTTCCTATTTCCCCTTCCCCTCTCAATTTCTTTCTGCCCTATTAAGTATATAAGTAAATGTGAGAAATAAAGAAGAAAATCTAGGTGATACTGAGTTTGGTGCTTTTACTTATAATACACCTCTTAAAGACAGTCCATGAAAAAAATATGTTAGACTTCACTGTAATTTAAAAAATGAAAAGCATTGTTCAGCGAGAAAACAAATCACTACTGGGAGAAAAAATTCACAGTGGATTCATAGTGCAAAGGTCTGACTGAACTTTCAAGTCAAGAAATGAGAGAAAGGACAAAAATAATTCACAGGTGAGACCTGAAATCTTGGAAAAAGGGGAGCATGGCCCCTATGACCAAAAGGGTAGTACGATGTTTAGGTCAGTGATCCTGTGTTAGTCATTTCCACAGAAAGTTCTCAAAGTACTACTTAAAATACTACTACTAGAGTATTTTGAACCAAAGCAACTTTCATCTAAGTTCTTAGAGCACTTGATTAGTAGCCATTAATTAAGGTCTCAAGTTGTACAAAGTATAATCTCCATCTTGAAAACAGGAACACCAAGGGAATGAAATATAAATAAAATTAAAACTTTCTGAAAAGTGTTTTTAAATCTGTACTTTATTTATTTTGATTAACCATTCCCCACTAACAGTTTCCCTTAACTATATTTACTGAGTAAAAATTCAAGAGACTAACATTCTAGCTTAGCTGAACTTCACAATATAAACAAGGAACTTGATGAGCAACTTCTTCAATCACAGGTCTCACTAGCAACTATCTGCAACCCCAAAGGTTTACATTCCCATGAAGTTTGCTCCCTGAAGGCAAATGAATACCCTAACTGCACAGATGACTCAACTCAAACAAAACATCTTGAGTATAGGATAGTAAGCCTTAACCAAAATCAAGCTCTATGCATCCCTGTCAGTCTCATAGACCAAACCATGGTAAGTGTCAATAGAAAGAATCAACTCACTCCATGCATGAACCTCCTTTAGCTGAATGTGTCCATGGTTGATATTCTTGATGTTCTAATATGTGTGTGTGTGTGTGTGTGTGTGTGTGTGTATAGATATATATATAAAACATCCAAGGGAGAAAGAAGAGCCTATTCAACAAATGGTATTGGAAAAATTGAGTTGAAACATGCAGAGGAATGAAGCTGGACCACCAGATTTCATCATATACAAAAAAGCTAACTTCTTTACGTTGTTATAACTCTCCTAGACATTCCATACAAGAGAAATTTTTTTTCAAAAGAAATATTATAGGCAGGGGTAAATAGCATAGTGATGATACAAAGAGATTCTCATGCCTGAGGCTCTGAAGTCCCAGGTTCACTTCCCTGCACCACCATAAACCAGAGCTGAGCAGTGCTCTGGTAAATAAATGTTGTATGTGTTATCCTTATTGCCAAATTACATTACATTGTATGGAGGTATCTCATTTTACTGATCCATCCATCAGCTGAGTATTTTTAGTTGTTTCAGAAACTAACTTTAAAACAGGAAAAGGAGAGTAGGTGAGAACATACTGCACTGGGGGTCGGGCGGTAGCGCAGCGGGTTAAGCACAGGTGGCGTAAAGCACAAGGACCGGACTGGAGTAAGAATCCCGGTTCGAGCCCCCGGCTCCCCACCTGCAGGGGAGTCGCTTCACAGGCGGTGAAGCAGGTCTGCAGGTGTCTGTCTTTCTCTCCCCCTCTCTGTCTTCCCCTCCTCTCTCCATTTCTCTCTGTCCTATCCAACAATGAACGATATCAACAACAACAATAATAACCATAACAAAGCTACAACAAGGGCAACAAAGGGGAGGAAATGGCCTCCAGGAGCAGTGGATTCATGGTGCAGGCACCGAGCCCCAGCAATAACCCTGGAAGAAAAGAAGAAGAAGAAGAAAAAAGAACACACTGCACTAAGAGGCCAGGTACCTGGACTGACTCAGCAGGTCCCGTGCATGCCTTAATATTCATGAGGCCTGGGCTTGACCCCCAGCGCCACATGAGAGCAACGTGGACAACACTGTGGGTGGCGGAGCAGTCTGGGGGCCCCTTTCGCTCTCCTTCTCTTTCTGTCTCCTTCCCTCCCCTCCCCTCACACCCCAATTTTATAAAAAAAATAAAAATTGAGCCAGGGAGGTTACTCAGCAGCATTACAAATGCAAGGCCTTGGGTTCATGCCCTGGCACCACACTTTAAAAACACATTTTGCGTAGGGCACCAAAGTAAAAACCCAGTGGTGAGGGGTAGACATGCAGCTTCCTGGACCAGTGGGGGGTGGGAGTGGGCGGGAGGGATGGGTCACGGTCCTTTGGTGGTGGGAATGGTGTTTATGTACACTCCTAGCAAAATGTAGTCATATAAATCAGTAGTTAATTAATATGAGAGGGGGAAAATCAATTGTATGTCTCAAAGTTTCTCAAAACACAAACTGAATCCTTTTAATATATAGGCTGTGTATTTGATATGCGGACTCTCTCAAAAGCCTAGACCAAGTAGATTAGAAGCATCCAATAGCACAGCTATATACAAGATACTGGATACTGTACAGCAAACCATAACAAAAAGACTTTTCAAAGTTAACCCAATTAACAAATAATGTGATGATAACATTAACTATCGATTGTCTTTTTGAACCCTAAGACAGCAGGAACCTCACATCTCCACTATAGAGCCCCTACTTCCCCCAGTCCTGGAACCCTTGGATAGGGCCCACTTTCCCGTATGCATCTCCCAATCCAAACCAAATAATATTGCATCCGCCGATCACAACCTAACCAAAGCAACGATTGTCACCTCAACATGCTTCACCTCAGACTGTATCCAGAGACTTCACGTGTGGAATGACAACCCTTCAGCTTCATTACTCGGGTGAGACCTTTCCTTTAATAGTACACTCTAATTTCATCTCAGGTAGTTCACTTTCTAACAAAGTCCCATAACCTAGATATACACCAGTTTCTGTGAGAGAGAGCTTATGTGCACACGTATCCATAAACTACTGAAAAATATATACCTGAAAGCAGGATTACACTAGAGTTTGCAGTGAGTACCTCCCTAACACTTCCTCTCCACTATTCCAAGCTTGGGATCCATGATTGCTCAACAAATTGTTTGGCTTCATATATTAACTCTCTTTTCAATCACCAGGTTCCAGATGCCACCAGGATGCTGGCTAGGCTTCCCTGGATTGAAGACCCCACCAATGTGTCCTGGAGCTCAGCTTCCCCAGAGACACACCCTACTAGGGAAAGAGAGAGGCAGACTGGGGGTATGGACCGACCAGTCAACGCCCATGTTCAGCGGGGAAGCAATTACAGAAGCCAGACCTGCTACCTTCTGCAACCCTCAACGACCCTGGGTCCATGCTCCCAGAGGGATAGAGAATGGGAAAGCTACCATGGGAGGGGGTGGGTTATGGGGATTGGGTGGTGGGAATTGTGTGGAGTTGTACCCCTCCTACCTTATGCTTTTGTTCACTAATCCTTTCTTAAATAAAAAATTTAAAATAAAATTAAAAAAAAAACAAAAAAACACATTTTGCATTAAGATTTTTCCGGGCAATTTTGTCAACACAATCTGTTTACAACAGCAAATCCTAGTAGAATCTTTTTTAAAAGTTTCTTTATATTCCAGATATGAATGAGATCATCTGGTACAAGGGCAATGACAAAGCCAAACAGAAAAAAACCTCTTAAATCCTAACTGTAGAACTAAGGTTTATCAAAGGGTTAGGAGCTAGAAGGGAGGAGCAGGCCTGTAAGACTGTGGGAGGGAAGGGGGGCGGGCAGTAGCATAGCGGGTTAAGCACAGGTGGCGCAAAGTGCAAGGACTGGCTTAAGGATCCCGGTTTGAGGCCACCCCCACCCCCACCCACGGGGGGAGGTTACTTCACAGGTAGTGAAGCAGGTCTGCAAGTGTTTGTCTTTCTCTCCCCCTCTCTGCCTCCCTTCCTCTCCCGATTTCTCTCTGTTCTATCCAGCAATGGCCTATCCAGCAATAATAATGATGACAAACAACAAAGTTAACAAGTGCAACAAAGTGGGGAAAATGTCCTCCAGGAGCAGTGGATTGTAGTGCAGGCACTGAGCCCCAGCAATAACCCTGGAGGGAAAAAAAAAAAAAAAAAACCTGTGGGAGGGATGCTGGCTCTTTGGTAGTGAGTGTGGCAGGGCATGAAGCAGAAACTGTACTCCTTAAAAAGTTTCGTGCACCAACCTGACTGCGATTTTGAGAATGTACTCACACATAATGACATACCTTTGAATATCACTTACTGGTATTAAAACAGGCTACAGAAATATGAGTATACTACACATTCAACAGTGGACCTTTCTATTTCTAAACCGAATTCTTTCAAAATCAGGTATTAATAATCCTGACTCTGCCACCAAAGGTTACGGCTTCTGAGCTGGAAAATTACTGATTTCACTTCCCAGTGCACAACTACTCTCCTGTTTCACTTTTTTTTTTTTTTTTAACCTCCACGGACTTGCTCCAGTACACTTCAGAGGCCTTATTCCTTTCTACTCCCTTTCTTATTTGTCTAGAGCTGACCTACTAATTGTCCTTACAAGCAATCTGTCAGCTTCTGGAACCACTTCTACTCAAAACTCTGGAAAATGAAACTGATTTTCTAAAGTCCTTTTCTTTTTTTAACTTTATAATACTTATGTTTTCAGCTTAAATCTTAATTCCTGATTCAATATAAAGATCTTTCCCTGTGTTAGATCAGGTGGAAGGTTTTCTCCTAGTAACTGACAGTGCCAGAGCACAAACTTTGCCACTGGGTTCAGTGTGGTCAGGGCCACATCTGTTTTGGTCACTATTATATTTTAAGTACCTCAACAGAGAGAATGGATAGTTATTCAAATAACATTCGCAGTCTTATTGTAAGTATAAACAAACAGGTAAATCAAGGAATATTTTTATAGTAATAGCTAACATCTATTAAGTTTATTTATGTTGTAAGGACCTGTGTTAAGCAGTGTCATGCATTATTTTCTAATAAATAGTTATTGTGAATTTTATCTCCCTCGCAATTCTAGAGATGGAGAAAGTAAGATGAAGTAAAATGATTAGTTACTAAATAGAGACGGAATTCAAAGCCAAATCCACCTTAAAGTCCATGAACCTAGCCAGCCACACAAAGTCAAGGGCAAGAAAAGTGCATGAGGAAGGAAGAGCACTCGCCCTGAGGAGAGGTCGGACAAAGACCGCACTAGCAAGCAATGGCCAGTTCCTTCTGGGTCTAATCCAGTCACAGCCTCTTCCACAAGTCTCACTTTTATGTTGTCAAAGGCAATCAGGACTTTAGGGCACCATTTATTTAAAGGATCAAATTACCTTTTGTCTTATCAAGGGTGTAGTACAATTTTAGGTTATCATAAGTTACTTTTGCATTGGCTGTGAATATACATAAACATCTTCAAAGCATGGATTTATATTGATAAAAAATACTTGTAATTTTTAAAAGACTTACATGAATAACAATGTATATTATTACATATATAACACTCAGGACTCGCTCAGATATTTGAATCTTGTCTCATTTCAGTGAGCTCTTCTCTGCTGCAACTAAAATATCATTCTAAAAGGCAACTCCTAACTTTGAATAGGCTATGAGCCAGTTGCATTCCAATGGCAGGTAAAAGCTAGAAATTCATTTTTCCCATAGGAAAAAAGTTATAAATTGTTCTACTATTGGGCCAAAAGTGAATATTCCAAAGTACAATATAATTCAAAGTACAGTACAAACATTTGGGTTCAGAACTGAATTTTTTTAAGTGGGAAAAAGGCAGCAGCAATGCTGTGGAGGCTTCAAGAGTCAGCTGCAAAAAGCAACAGCAAGCAGCCCCTGAGGGAGCCACTCTAAACACGAGAGGGCAGGCAGGGCTCCTCAGCGCCTGGCTTACACCAGTCAGCACAGGGCCTTTTCCCAGCCCAGGACCTGCTCCTCTGTGTGTATGTGACTGCCTGCTTGTCATTTGTGAAGTGGGTTATATAACTTACAGGACTTCTTCTGCCTTAATATAAAAAAAGTCCTTAGTCAAAATAACTGCCACAAATAATCTGCAACCACTTATGATCATCTTTACTTTTATAAGTAGAAAAAGAGAGTAAGATTAAGAGTAGATTTTTTTTTTTGGGGGGGGAAGACACAAAAATTTCATTTTTCAGCAGCTCATGTTCGAGACGCCCACTTGCTTCTGCAGAGAGCTAGTAAACAGGCAGGCAAGTTCAGAGAAGCAATGTGGGTGGCAGATATCAAGCTGATGGTCATCAGCAGAGAGATGATATTTAAAACAATGAGGCCAGATGAGATCACAGCCTGCCCTAGATTCAGAAGGTTGAGTGCAAAGAACAGGACTGACAAGAATTTTCCATTTTCTGAGATAAAGAACTATCAGCATTTTGCTTACTGAAGATTCATTTGAAGAACTTCTAAACTAATATAGAAACTACTGATATGTTAGTCCAACATAATTATCAATGTTTTATTTATTTTTCTCTACTGTGCTACCTCCCTGGTCACATTCTCTTTATTTTTAAACAATGTCATCATGAGGACGGCCTCTTTTTTCATGCTTCTTATTTAGATAGAGCGAGACAGGGTGGGAGACAGAGCACAGCACTACTGCACCAGCTGTGGAGCTTCCCCAAGTGTTATACAGGGTGCTCCCCTGTGGTGCCGGGGCTCAAACCCAGGGCCCAAATCCAGGGCCTTGACCATGGTAGGGCAGGCAAGTCCTCTAGTAGGTGAGTTTTTTTCCTGGCCCTGTATCCCACTTTCACTCATGTCTTTCTTCTTTTCAGAGCAAGATTGTCTGCTTGTTTAATGATTAGAAAAATTAGATCATCTCCAAATCAAGTAACCTGATCCAATCCCCTTGACTACAGAAAGGAGAAGATGGCAAAGTGATAGTTAACTGACTAAATTTATACAACTCATCCGTATCAGGTAACAACGCTGGTCTGTGACTCCAAACCCAGTATCCCTTCCTTTTCATGATCACAATTTTTTTTTTTTTGGATGAGGAAATTCCAATTAGTCTTCAACGCTGTGATTTTCAGCCTCTGTCTACTCTCAACAGCTGATGACGCCCCTATGAGAAAGACTGAGACGCAGTCAGAATATCCCTCAGAGGATTCCACATAGCCGCCCTCTTCCTCAGCGTGTTCCACACCTGTCCCAAGGAGTCATGATGACGGGTTAAGCAAAGAAATGGGACTGGCACTTAATAACAACAGAACTGTGGCGGACTCTCTTCTACTGCCTTCAAGTCTAATACAATAGTTTTAGCTTTAAAGTTACTATTAGGTCCTTTGACCCCTGTCCAAATATTTGCTGTCTGATCAACCCCAATTATTATGAGTCATTCATTAGTTAGGGGAAGAAAAAAAAAAAGGAAGAGGTTTCAGGCAGATACTATATTTTTAACTCAATAAAAACCATAATTATAAACTTTTCATCAGTGTCAGTTCCAAGGTGTAGGTGCATCCCTGTGTTCATAACTGCATTATTCACAACAGTCACCACGGAATCAGCCTAAATGCCCCTTTGACAGATGACTAGGTAAAGAAGTTTCAGGATATTTGCTCCATGGAATACTACTCTGCAGTCAAAAAAGATAATATTATATCATTTGGAACATAATGGGTGGAATTAATAGGTGACTGCATTAATTAAAATACATATAAAATACATATAAAGAGACGCAAGGCAACCACTAGAGGGTTTGACACATGTGGAATCTAGAGAACTAAAACATCTGAACTTGTGGAAAAAGCGCACACACATAGACACACAGAGACAGACAAACCCAGAAGTAAACAAACTGTCTCTAAGATTTTGTGAGTAGTGTGGTGGTGGCACAGGACTCTGGTGATAGGCGTGGTAGACACCTAGACCCCGTGACCGTACAGTCTTGTAAACCACTATTAATCACATATTCAAAAACGGCCCAAAAAACCTCATCAGTGTTAGTAGTGCCTGTTACATTAGATGTAAAATGTACTTTATGAACTATAATCAAGTGACAAAGATTTGATTAGGAAATAAGTTACCTATCCCATTAAGACCTTTGGATTTGAAAGTCGTGAACATTATCACTTACCTATTCATAAAGAATACTGTCTTAATTTTTAAACAATAGATCAATTCATTTAAAGTATAATGATAAACATTAAAGTTGAACTATGTGAAATAAGCTTTAGAGATATTTTGTTTACTGTAAGGCACTTTACAAATTTACAAAGATTATTATTCAGTATGTTTAAAATAAATGGAAATATAAGATCATTTAAAATCACCATTTAATTAAATACAAAGTTCCTTTCCTGAAGGAGTTTATACTCTATTTTTTTTTTTTTTTTGCCTCCAGGGTTGTAGCTGGGGCTTGGTGCTACTACGAATCCACTGCTCCTGGTGGCCATTTTTTGGATTTTTTTTTTTTGGGGGGGGGGGCTAATACAGAGAGAAGTTTAGAGAGGAGAGGAAGACAGACCTGCTTCACTGCTTGTGAAGCAGCCCCCCCCCCCCCGCAGGTGGGGAGGGGTTTTGAACCAGGATCCTTATGTGGATCCTTGTGCTTCGCACCATGGTGGGCTACCGCCAGGCCCCCTATAATCTACTTTTAAGAAAACATGCAATTACTCAAAGCAACAATTCTAATGATGCTTACTAAAATGAGATCAACAAAGTCAAGGCCAGAGAAAGTGTGAGAAATGTCCAAACAGATATCAAAAGCTACACAAGTGGGTGAACTGAAAATAAATAAATAAATAAAATACAATGAAAGGCAGAAGTCACAGGTGAAACCAGTGCATTTGGGGATAAAACAGAGACAATCAACAAAAAAAGAACACAAACAACAAAAAAAGAATTGAGATAGAAGAGAAGCCGAAGAGTTTTGTGAGAGAATATTAAGAAGAACAAGAGTCACATTATATAGATTCCAGAAGGGGGGGGGGAGGAGAGGGCAGAGCCTTTATTGGAGAAATATAGCTGAGAACTTTTTTAAATTAAGGAGGATCCAGAAACCCAGATTTGAACCCAGGAAGCTCAATGAAGTTCAAATAAAATAAGACTGAATTAACCCCATCAGTTGGGGCCCTAGTCAAGGAGTCCTGAGATTCCCAAACAGACATGATGGGCCTAGACTGTGAATAAACCCCTCTCTCCACTGTTACTGGTCATCTCTATCAGGAACAACACAAGAGAACCCTTTGTGGGCCCCCATTAAGACCTTGCTCTAAATGTGGATCAACCATGGTAGAGAATGTTCCATCCTCCAAAGGGAGGCTGGACAACATACTCTGTGTTCCACCTGAGGAAGATGGGTCCTGAAATTGAGGCAGCTTGGAATGTTCCTACTTGTGACCACAGAAATGTGAGCTCAGATCTGCAGGGATACAGAGAGATACCTGCAGGTGGGGAGCCAGGGACTCAACCGGGATCCTTACAGAAGTCTTTGTGCCTTGTGCCACCTGCGCTTAACCTGCTGCACTACCGCCCGACTCCCCTCTTTGTATTTCTTGCAGGGCCAATTTGGTGGCGATGAATTCCTTTAACTGTTATTTGTCTGAGAAACTTTCTCCTTAGATTCACATGTTAATTTTGTTGGGCAAAGTATTCTGAATTGAAAGTCTCAGTACTTGTATATTGTCAGTTCCTTCTACTCTAAAGACTTTCAGTTGAAATATCTGTTGACAGTAACATGGGCAGTTCCTTATAAATGTGACTTTGACTCTGGTTGTTTTCAGAATTCTCTATTTTTTATTTTTGTAATTTTAATCACGGATTTTTTAAATTTCTATTGCAGTTTTACATTTTTTTATTCCCTTTTGTTGCCCTTGTTTTATTGTTGCAGTTATTGTTGTTGATGTCATCGTTGTTGGATAGGACAGAGAGAAATGGAGAGAGGAGGGGAAGACAGAGAGGGGAAGAGAAACACAGACACCTGCAGACCTGCTTCACTGCCTGTGAAGCGACTCCCCTGCAGGTGGGGAGCTGGGGGCTCAAACTAGAATCCTTATGCCGGTCCTTGGCTTTGCGCCACATGCACTTAACCCGCTGAGCTACCGACAACTCCCACAGTTTGACATTTTTATCTGATAAAAACAGAAATAGAGACAGATGGGGTGAGTGAATGGGAGAGAGAAAGAGAGACACCTGCATCACTGCCACAGGTGGGCTTGGGGGGGTCTTGAACCTTGCACATAATTCGGTCTTTTTTTTTTAAGCTAGAAAAAACTTTATTAAATGCATAAAGTAGTTTGAAAAAATAGAACAGGGATGGAGTGCTGCTGTGAAAATGGGTGTGCACAGATCTCTCTAGATAGGTGTTTATGTTTTCTTTGACTAGATCCCTAGGAGAGGGATTGCTGGGTTATATGGAAGGTTCATTTATAATGTTCTGATTTAACTCTAGACAGTCTTTACAGGGGTTGAACCCATTTACACTACATTTCCACTAGCAGTGTCAAACTATTCCTACCTGTGAACCCCTATCCTTACAGCACTTGTTTGTCTCTTCTGATTTTCACAAGTGTGAAATGGTATCTTAGATTTTTTTTTTCAGTAATCTGATCATCAGTGATTTTGAGCATTTTTTTTCATGTCTGTTGGCACTCTGCATCTCTTCTTTAGGAAAGACTCTGTCCATGTCCCCTCTTCGTTTTGGAGTAGGGTTTAAACACATGTATATTTTCTTGCATTTTTTCCATTTTTTTTTCAAATTTGCTTTCTTATTTCCTTAGTATGTATGTATATATGTATGTATTTTACCAGAGCACTGTTCAGCTCTGGTTTATGGTGGGTGTGGGGGATTGAACCTGGGATTTTGGAGGCTCAGGCATGCCAGTCTCTTTGCATAGCCATTATGCTATCTACCTCCACCCAAGTTTGCTTTCTTACTAATGCAAGATCCCTAATGTGGTAAGGGATCAAATTTTATACCCTACTTTATGTCCTATTTTCTCAGTTGACTTTTGATTTTGTTATGGACTTTTTCAGATGGTTATCACTGGGGTTTGGTGCTGGTACTATAGACCCACAACTCTCAGTGCCTTTTTTTCCTTCTTCTTCTTCTCCTTTCTTTCTTTTATACTTGATTAGACATAGAAAAATTGAGAGGGGAGAGGAGACAGGGTAAGGGAAAGACAAATGCCTGCAGGCCTGCCTCACATCTCCTGAAGCTTACCCCCTGAAGGTCAGGAGCCTGTGCACATAACAAGGTACACCAGAGCCCAACTCCCCATCAAGTCTTTTTTTTTTAATTTTTATTTTATTTATTTATTCCCTTTTGTTGCCCTTGTTGTTTTATTGTTGTTGTCCTTGTTGGATAGGACAGAGAGAAATGGAGAGAGGAGGGCAGAGAGGAGGAGAGAAAGATAGACACCTGCAGACCTGCTTCACCGCCTGTGAAGCGACTCCCCTGCAGGTGGGGAGCCGGGGTTCAAACCGGGATTCTTATGCCGGTCCTTGTGCTTTGCGCCACCATCAAGTCTTTTTAATTGTTAGTCTTAAAATACACCCTTTCTCTGTGTGTGTGTGTGTGTGTGTGTGTGCGTGTGTACACACACATACTCGAATCCATTTTCCCATAGTTTAAATCCTTTAATCTGGGAGTGAAATCTGTCAAAAAGTTCACAATTTGTTTCAAATGTGATACATCTGGGGGAAGAAAAGTGAACTAAATAAAACAATAGTAAACTTTGGGTCTGTAAGAAAACCTATAGGTAAGCAGTAGAGAAGGCAAAAGATGAAGTGGTGACTGGTTTGTGTGTGTTACTGTGTATAGACCAGGACAAAAAAGATGTTCATGTTTATGTTCAGGAGCGCATAACTGCAACCTATAGTGTTTTACAGCGACACTAATCAAACAAAAAAAATTAAAACGATTACAAAGCACACTTGATAACATGAAAAATGTTCACTAGGTGGCTGGGAGAGAGTTCAACCAGCAGAGCATCTACTTCTCCAAGTGTGAGGACCTGGGCTGGAGGCCCCACCATCACACAGGAGCACTGGACAGGGAGGCTTCTTCCGCAGCAGGGAGGTGCCGCGGTGTCTCTTCCTTTCTCTCCCTCTCTATTTCTCACTCTCTGTATGGAAGGGAAAGAAGAAAAAAAAAAAAAGTCCACCAGGAGAAGTGGAATTGTACAGACAAGAAGCCCCAGGGAAGGCCTGGAGGCACAAAAACATATTCATTAAACTAAATACACAGTGAGGAGGAAGACATAGCATAGTGGTTATACAAAATGACTCATATCTGAGATCTGAGGTCCCCAGGTTCAACCCCCTCCTTGACCCCACCTATAAGCCAAACAGTGCTCTGGAAAATAAATAGATACATACTGAACATTTATTATCACACTACGCTGTTAGGCTTTTTAAAAAAAAAAAAAAAAAAGTTGACAGAGGCCAACCAGAAAGGTTGTTCAATGGGTAGAGCTCAAGCCTTGCTTGTATGGGACCTGGATTCAATCTCCAGCATCACATGTGTATACCTGAGCCGGGCTGTACTCTCATCTCACTCATAAAGTAATCGCCTTTAAAAAAAATTAAGTTTTAGGGAGTCAGACGGTAGCACAGTGGGTTAAGCACAGGTGGTACAAAGCGCAAGTACTGGCATAAGGATCCCGGTTCCAGCCCCTGGCTCCCCACCTGCAGGGGAGTCGTTTCACAGGTGGTGAAGCAGGTCTGCAGGTGTCTGTCTTTCTCTCCCCCTCTGTCTTACCCTCCTCTCTCTAGTTCTCTCTGTCCTATCCAACAACAACAACAACAATAACTACAACAATAAAACAAGGACAACAAAAGGGAATAAATATCTAAAAAATATATTTTTAAAAATGTCCCACAACAATAAAAACATGAATGTTGTCACTTAAAAAAAAATGTTTCAAACCATTATCTTCTTGTCATATCTTACGAAAAGCATTCCTATATGTTCATGGGGGGGGTAAAATTCTAACAACTACTGTTGCTGGGGAGTGTGGTTATCGGTGATCCACTTATTTTTTTCTTTTGCTTATTTTCTAACTTCTCCGATTACTCAAGTTAATATGAGCAACCTAGTGTCTGTGCAAACCTTTTCCATAGGACCGAGTGTTATTAAAAGAAGGCTGTACATGTGATGCGGTCACAACGGGGAGTGGCACAGACAGACATCTCTAGTAGTGTCTATGTCTTTAAATGATCAGGTGACTAATCTTTATGAGGTACCAGCTGTGTATCCAGCAAGGAGAAAAGTGATATGAAGATAAACTGAGCACAGTCCTGGACCTGGCGGAGTCCAGTGGAGTAAACAAACAATGTAATGAGAAGGTTGGCCATGGCAAAGAGAACTTCCAGATAAACATTTCAGAATGCACTGGAAGTACTAACAGCAGAGCCTTGTGTGAGATTTTTACCAGTGTGTGGCTAGAACATTTTATTGCTTTGGGCCATCGGGGGAGCTGCCCTTCAGTATCCGACTCCTATCCTCCAGTTAGTCATATTTCTCCCATTCACCTGGACCTATTTGCCGCAAAAGGGGAGGGAGAGGTTAGGAGAGACACTACACCAATTATACAGACTGGACTCACAGAGCAGTGTTGATACATGAAAACTGCTTTACAAGGAACTGATTGTAACAACCCCACAATGACCACCTAAGAAAAGCTGTATCAGATGTTCTTTTCTTCAGCACTCTGGGTTGTCAAGGGCAGATAGGCAGTTAAGTTTGGCTATGTATGAACATGGAGTTTTCAAGGAAAGTCAAATAACTAGAAGAGACCCCATATTACTCTTTTTTTTTTTTTCTACCAACCTTTTTTTTTTTTTTTTTTTTAATCAGAGCACTGCGCAGCTCTGGCTTATGGTGGTTTTGAGGATTGAACCTGGGAATTCAGAGCCTCAGGCATGAGTCGTTTTTCATAACCATTATGCTATCTACCCCCACCCTAGATTATCCATCGTTATGGAAAGAAAAGGGGGGGGTGGCCAGATAAGACTAAGGTCTACTCCTGTTTCAACTGCCAAATAAACCAAAACAGTAGTTCCCTCTGCTTTCTTCTTTAAAACTCATCACCAACTCTTTAGTTTCTTAAATTGTCTATGCTTTTTTCCCTTAGTTATGCTTCTCAGACATCTCATTTTTCCCTTTTACCATCCTACTCCCTATTTTCTTTTCAAGAAGTATGTTACCAAGTATAAAGTATCAATTTGATTATGGAATATTTAAATGGTATTATACAATAAGACAGGAAAGACATTTTTTTTCTACAAAATTAAAAGAGAAATACGAAATATCCCTGTGGTATAATACAAGTAATTTTAATTTGACTTTTATCCATGTCATATATCCACTGTGAAAATTCACAGGAGAAATCAGTAGCTCATATGAAATCCATTTAGTATAAAGATTGTGGCATGTGGCCTAATTTGCAAAGACATTATTAATCCTACAATGTAAAATATACAGCTGAGTAGTGCCTTTTGTCACTGACTTTGTAACAATCCATTACATGTCCTTAAGGAGATCAAGTCAGATGAGGACATGACCCACAATTGCAGCAGTGTGTTGCTCTGTGAACCCTTTTACTTTGCTTCTTCATCCACCTGTAAAACCAAGTGTCAGTCAGAAGTATGCTTCAGTCATCACCACCCCATTCTTTACATTCTAGTCAGTCACAGCTCTCAACAAATAGCTTCTGGTCTTGCTGCTACCTTTGCTCCTTTACCTAATCAAAGTACTTCTCTAAGTTGAAAGGGAACCTACCTACAGTGGTTACTCCCTCCTCTCAGAGCCTGTGCAGTAGAGAAGGCCTGAAGGACCATGAAATACCTGACAGGTCTGACATCCCACAAATAAGAGACCTCTGTGATGGCTGAGGGGCTGATCAGTTACTGTGTTAAAAACTCTATGGATGGTCTTCGAAGATTCACACCAAACAGGTGTAAACCAGAGTAGCTCTCCTATGTCAAACTGGTCTCAAAACCTAAAGACGACTTACTGTTGTCTCCCTGTGCCTGGCCCCTTCTGAACATCTCCCAAATGACTGCTTTCACCTCAGGACCTCCAAAAGAGGTCAACTGTTGAGAGGAGTGTTTGGCATGAAGAGAAGGGAACTATGCACAGTAATGCTTCAGCTGAGGGTCAGGCAGTCACAAACTCAACGGAGGGCTCCTCGGACACTAAGAGTATTCAACAAGCAGAGCGAAAGTAGATATGAGATACATTTTCTCAGAGCTGCCCACGGCAAACGCTAGAAGAAGAAGAAGAGCTGCCCACCTACCTGAAGCGGCTGGGTAACTTCTTTGTTCCACTTGCTGGGAGTGTGAGATGAAATATGCAGACCGGAGGAGGCAGAGTAGACTCAAAGGGCACAGATGAGCACGTGGCTGCATAGCTGTGTGTGCAGGCCCCTCCCTGCCCCCTACTCATGCACACCCAGTCTGGGTCTGAGGCAGGACGAGGAGCCGGCCGGTGCTGTACTCGCCTGTGCTGCCTGTGCAGAGCCAGCAGATTCCACACACTTTGCACTGCTACACAACAGACTAGTTTGAATCGCCAGCACTCAAGGGTACATCATCTTTGACATTTCAAAGGGTTGAAATATACGGCCCAAAACAAGAAATCCGAGTGATAATGACATCGTTGACTCATTTCCCTCATACTCCTCTGATTATGATGATTATGAAAGTACACTACAAGTGAGGGCTGTGCAATCATTATAAAATATCGCAGACCTAAAATTCCATTCAAATGGTGTCGGCAGCAATAAATCTTTCAAAGACACTCCCCAAATATCTACGGTGCTTTGTTTTTGATGGTTGTTGTTTCACAGCTCCAGGGCTGACCGGCTTCCATTTTCATTTCACAGAAAGAAACAGACACAGAGACCATGCTATGCACCCCCATGTGGAGCCAAAGCTTGGTGCTACCACAGCTCCTACCCTACAGACTGATCACTGCTGATCCCGAAGATCCCGCCGCAGATATCAAGACCATAATCTATAAAGCTGCCACATGAGCATTATGCTGCTAAAAATCCCAGCAGATGAATCAGATGAAACCTCTATAACAAATAATAAGAATATAAAGTAGATTGATGGACTATTTAATCCAATAATAGATTCAATCTGGTGTCCAAAATAGTCTCAGATTTGGCCTAGGAAAGTCTCCCTTGGTTATTCTGAGCTAATCTAGAAACCAAGATGTGGGTGTCTGGGTGTCCGGGTGTCACAGGCTTCTTTGACACATGCTTCTGCTTCCAGATTTCTTCACAACAGAAGCATGTGTCAAAATGCTTCTATAAACTCACACACACACACACACACACACACAGAAAGGGGGGAGGGTGGAAGAGAAAGATAGAGATGAAGAGTTGGGCTACTTTTTGTTGCTTGTTGCTGAAAGATCTTTTTTATTTGTTTGTCTTTGTCAGCAGGGTTATGAGTGAGGGCTCTGTGCCTGCACTGTGAATCTACCACTCCCAGAGGCCATTTTTCCCTATTTGTTTTTTCTTCTTCTTATGTGATAGAGCAAGGAGAAATTGAGAAAGGGGGGAGGTAGTGAGGGAGAGACAGAGAGACACCTGCAGCCCTGCTTCCACATTCAAGGACTGGGGGTTTGAACTTGGGTCCCTGTGCACTGTAGTGTGTGCACTCAGTGACTACACTATCACTTGGTTCAGCGATTGCAAGATTTCTTTTTTTTTTTTTTTAAAGAATTTTATTTATTCATGAGATAGGAGAAGAGAAAGAACTAGCCATCACTCTGGTACATGTGTTGCCGGGGATCGAACTCAGGACCTCATGCTTGAGAGTCTAGTGCCTTAGCCACTGCGCCACCTCCCGGACCACCATCTTGCCATTTATTGAGGACAGGAGCTAATAAAAACTGTAGCCACTGCCTGAAAATTTAGCTTGATTGCAAGATTTCTAACTCACACAGATAGCGACATCAGAATGAGATTTAAAAAAAAAAATCCCTTCTTTCCTCCAATTAGGAAGGAAACAGCAAGAAAGAACAGACAAGATCAGGAGCATTCAGTGTGGTATGGTGATCAGATTAGACTTTCAGTCTCACTTCATAACTGAAATATGTACCCAGAGGTTTTGGTAAAAGATGACAATGAAAGCAAATGTTTGCTATTGACTTAACTGCTTCTTCTTGTCAGGTTTTCCTCCCACTGGTACTTCATGCACATGGGACTTTCCACTTCACCCGTCAGTCCCTCTCCCTCTCCCTCTCCCTCTCCCTCTCTATATATACATACATATTCATATTATCTTTTCTCCCTAGAGAAAGACACCAAAGGCTGCCCCCACCACTCATGAAATTTGTTCTTTGCATGGTGCTCCCAAGTAGTAGATAGGGCTCAAAAACTGGTACTCTATTACAGCAAACTGTGTACATTACCGGGAGAGCCATTCTCCTGGCCCTGATAGAAAACTATTTTGAAAGTTTTATTTTGGGGGCCAGGTGTTGGCGCACCTGGTTAAGTGCACACATCACAGTGCACAAGGACTAGGTTCAGGCACCTGGTCCCCACCTGCTGGGGGAAAGCTTTACAGGTGGTGAAGCAAGGCTGCAGGTGTCTCTCGTTCTCTCTCCCTCTATCTTCCCCCCTCTCAATTCTCTATCTCTATCCAATAATAAGTAAATAAAAATATTTCAATGATTTTATTTTGTACATTTTACTGGGGAGTGGGGAAGGCAGGTGCCAGAACACCACACTGGCATATGTGGTGCTGAGGGTCAAACTCAGGGTCTCATGTTAGCAAGTCCAAAGCTCCGACACTACACCACTTCCCTGCTCCCCATAAAACTGTTCCAGTTGAAACCCTCCTGCACTGCTGGTAGGAATGGAAATTGGTCCAACCTCTGTGGAGAACAGTCTAGAGAACTCTCAGAAAGCTAGAAGTGGACCTACCCTATGATCCTGCAATTCCTCTCCTGGGGATATAGCCTAAGGAACCCAGCACACCCATCCCAAAAGATCTGTGTACACATATGTTCTTAGCAGCACAATGTGTAATAGCCAAAATCTGGAAGTAACCCAGAGGTCCAACAACAGATGAGTGGCTGAGCAAGTTGTGGTATATATACACAATGGAATACTACTCAGCTATAAAAAATGGTGATTTCACCATTTCCAGCCGATCTTGGATGGACCTTGAAAAATTCATGTTAAGTGAAATAAGTCAGAAACAGAGGATGAATATGGGATGATTTCACTCTCGGGCAGAAGTTGAAAAACAAGATCAGAAGAGAAAACACAAGTAGAACCTGAACTGGAATTGGCATATTGCACCGAAGTAAAAGACTCTGGGGTGGGGGTCGGGGGACGAATACAGGTCCAAGAAGGATGACAGAGGACCTAGTGGAGGTTGTATTGTTATATGGAAACTGAAAAATGTTATACATGTACAAACTATTGTATTTACTGTCGAATGTAAAACATTAATAAAAACTAAATTTAAAAAATGATTTTTTAAAAAAAACGTTCCAGTTGAGGCAAGATACCGCCCCTCAAACAATTACTACACTAGGTTTGTGATAACCAGTAAAGAACTTCAGTCCTATGGCACCTGAGTTCACCTTTGAGATTGTTGTTCTACACCAAGTGCATCCCAAGAAAATGACAGGTTTCTTGTTTTTATATACTAGCATGCTCCAAAAACGATTATCATCTCCATAGATAGAAAATTAAAAAACAAAGCACACAGCAACTTTATTGCTGTGTGCCTGTTTTTCTGATTTCTGTGTCCGGAAGCAGCCAGGAGTAAGACACAGTGTGAGACTTGGAATCAAGTCTGTTGTGAAAGGCTTGGAGACATGTGTCCTGCCACAAAAGGAAGTGGATGAGAATGGAAACTGCAGAGTGCAATTACCAGCTTGCATTTAGGGACACTGCCCTCGAAGGAAATGAATCTATGATCTCTTCAACATCACTGTAGGATGAGCATTCCTAGCCACCAGTTTAAGTCAAGAATAGTCAATGAATGTCCTACTATAGAAGTCCTCAGTTCTGAGTATATATTCCTTCAACCTAAGCACTTAAGCTTTCAAATTAGTAACCTGATTGAATTTTACACTGGGCTTAAACTGTTAATGCATTTCTAATAAAAACCTTTTTTTAAAATATTGAATCACCTATAATCTTAAACCATGGATATTGGAAGTGACTGGTCTTGTCAGTATATAAGATAGTTATTTGGAAATAGCATTTAATGGCATAAATCATGGTGAGGTCTTGTGTAGTACAGTAAATCCTAACCATGGGATTTCCAAAGTAAAGCAAATTATCAAATAACCTGGTTATAATAATTATCTATTGCCTTCTTAAACTCTAAGAAAGCAAGGAACCTTCCTTATTCTCTATAAAACCCATTTTTCTGCCAGTCCTGGAACCTGTGGGGCCTGGCTCATTTTCCTCTTAATCCAGACCATTCGATGCTGCATCTGCTGATCTCAACCAAGTCAGTGCAACCAGTGCCACCTTGACATGTTTCACTTTGGTCTGTGTCCAGAGATGCCAGGCGTGGAATGTCAATCCTCCAGCCTCATTACTCTGCCACCAAGTTGCAGTTGCTACCATGATACCAACCTGACGTCCCTAGGCAGACGACCTCACCAATGTGTCCTGGAACCCCACCTCCCTAGAGCCCTGCCCCACTAGGGAAAGACAGAAAAAGACTAGGGGTATGGATCCCCCTGCCAATGCCCATGTCCAACAGAGAAGCAATTTTAAGGGGTACAATTTCACACAATTCCCACCACGAGAACTCCGTATCCCCTCCCCTCCCCAATAGCTTCCCTATTCTTTATCCCTCTGGGAGTATGGACCCAAGGTCATTGTGGGATGCAGAAGGTGGGAGGTCTGGCTTCTGGAATTGTTTCCCCGCTGAACATGGGTGTTGACAGGTTTATCCATACTCCCAGCCTGTCTCTCTCTTTCCCTAGTGGGGAAGGGATCTGGGGAGGTGGAGCTCCAGGACACATTGGTGGGGTTGTCTGTCCAGGGAAGTCTGGTCGGCATCATGCTGGCATCTGGAGCCTGGTGGTTGAAAAGACAGTTAACATACAAAGCCAAACAAACTGTTGACCAATCATGGACCTAAGGGCTGTAATAGTGCAGATGAAGAGTTGGGAGGGTCCTCTATTTTGTAGAGGCATATTTTAGTTAAATTCTAAAGGCCTATAGCTACATTAGTTTTTGGGTTTTTTTTTTTTTTTTCTGTTTTCTTTTTACCCCTGAGCCTGAAATCTGATATGCCAGTAGATCCAAGTTATTGTCTAGGGAGATGATGTCACGGCTAGAAAAAAGACTAGAAATCTGGAAAAGGGGTATAAATATTGTTGACTGTAAACCCCATCGATTTGATGTGATCTGGGGCCCATAATTAGCTTAGGAGCCAATGTGACCTCATCTCCCAAAACTACATTTGATTTTTGAACAAAAGTCTCCCTCACTCCGTGGATCACACAGGCAACTTATGAAGAGTCAATATTTCCTGTTTCTTCCTCCATCCATACTCCTTACCTCCTTTACACTAGTCTAGTTTATTCCCTCACATCCTCCAGGTCTCTGCTAAAGTAACAGAAAGAGCTTCCTGTTTAAAATAATTCTTCTCTGTCCAATTTAACTTCTGCCCACTTATGTTCCACTGCTTGACCTCATTTATTTTTACTCATGTTACTGAGCACCATACAATGTTTATACACATTCATTTGTATATTGTCTGTAAACAGCAGAATGTAAACTCCATACAAGCCGTTTGTAATACCACTGTTACAGTCCCAACATCCAGAAGAGCCTGCCACAGGCACACCCTCTGTAGAAAGAGGGAAAACCAAAAACAAGAGCAAAGAAAGACACAGTGAGAATGTGTGTCTGTGTCCCTGTGGGTCTGGCTTGCTGTCATGCCTAATCACTTTTTAAAATAATTATTTTAATTGTCTGTTTTTTTTCCAAATAGCAATGATAATATTCACTTATATGTATATTACTACACAGATAAATTAAAAGCTGAATTAATCCCAAGAACTGCTGTTGAGATAGAAAAAAAGATGGTTCTGGTAGGACATGCGACTTGCTCTTTCCATAGCTCCAGGTGAACGAATCTCAGAGAACAGTCTGGTTAGCTGAGAATCCAGGGGCAGCACTGCATCTGACAGCTTTGTTCCTTTGCTTGTTTAACTGTGACTCATGGACTGTTTTACACAAGAGCAGATTTCCTGGTTTCTAATGGCTTCAGCTGAACTTGTGACAATCACATGGCCCTGGTTTAAAAAAAAAAAGGATTATGCTAATTCAACAATATTTAAGGAAAGGACTGAAAAGAAATAGGAGTTCATCTTTTTAGAATGGCCTTTAGCTGCTAACCGTATCCTGACACCTGGCTTCTTTTTTAGTTGCCTTTGATAGGTGCTTCCCACATCAACTAAAATATTTAGATTTTTCTGTCATCAAGGTCTCCAGAGGGACGGGATCTTATGGGAAGCAGCTAAACTAAACTCTTTCATTTCAACCAGGCCGCTAGAGCAACAAGCATGGTACTTTTCTGCACTCCTCGTCCAGCTTAGTCATGGGGCTTGACTTGGGCTTAGGCACAGAATGGAGTAGACAACTAGAGCTTCACGACTGACAAGGAAGGGAAATGCATGTTTCCACCTTGACTTTAAGATTTTCCCTGTTTGCCTATTTACTTACTGATGGGGACAGAGAGACCAGAGCACCACTCTGGCCTCTGCAGGACCAAAGGTCAGTCCTGCGGCTTCCTGCATGCCAATCTTGAGCTCCGTCCTCAGCTCCCTCAATGGTCACCGGCCCCACTTTTTGTTTTTTTGACAATACAGCATCCTCCCACCTCACACATATTAGGTAACTTTTACCAGTTTCTTATTGTAAAACAGGCGCTTCCGCCAAGCCATCTTCAAAGCAGCTTCCCAAGCCATTCCTCGTGGGAGACGTGCTAACTATACGCCTTGTCTTGATGCTGAATGCGAGCAACTACTAAAGCAGTATGAGTCGGGCAACCCAGATGTGGCTGACCATCTCATTGCCTCCCTGGATGCAGCACACCAAGCCCGCTGGCAACAACTCACGGAAAGTCTGAACTTCACCCACTCAAGTAGGAAGGCCTGGAAGCTTCTTCACAGACTGGGTGCCGGTAGCCAACCCCCTCCCGTCTCCCATCCTCCCGTATCTCCAAACTCAGTGGCCAGTCACCTAACTCAAGTTGGACGTGCTAAGATCGACCCAGTCTGGAAAAGAGAAATTTCCCATGAGTGGTCATCCCACTTCCGGTTATCTTGTCCATCTCCAAAAATCTCTCCCTTTACACTGTCTGAACTGGAAGACACTCTGAAGAGGGTTAAACCGGGAGCAGCTGCTGGCTATGATAACATCACCCCAGAACTCATTCTTAACCTGGGTCCCGCGGCAAAGAAGTGGCTCGCTTCATTCCTGTCCCACATCTTGAAATCTGAGTCTATGCCCAAAGTTTGGCGTCGTGCGAAGATAATAGCGGTTTTGAAACCAAAGAAAGACCCAACACTGGCCGCCAGCTATAGACCAATTTCTCTCCTCTCCGTGTGTTACAAACTCCTTGAGAGGCTGCTTCTGTCACGTATTTCTCATCTTACAGAGAAATTCCTATCACCCGCCCAAGCTGGTTTCCGCCCAGGAAGATCTACCTGCGAACAAGCCCTGGCCCTCTCAACTTACATTGAAAATGGATTCCAGAAGAATTTAAAGACGGGTGCTGTCTTTGTTGATCTCACAGCAGCCTATGACATGGTCTGGCACCGTGGTCTCCTGGTCAAGATCTCAAGATGCCTGCCTCCATGGGTGGCCAACACTAGATCGTTTCTTCTCCAAAACAGAAGATTCCGGGTACATTTGGGTGACAAGTCTAGCAGATGGAGACTTGTCTCAAGTGGCCTCCCCCAGGGCTCTGTTCTGGCTCCTACACTATTTAATATTTACATCAATGACCTCCCAGAAACTTCTTCAAGGAAGTTCATCTACGCCGATGACATCTGCTGTGCAACTCAGGCATCCAAGCTCGACATCCTCGAGGAAACACTCACGAAAGACATGTCTCTGATATCTGATTACTGTAAAAAATGGCGACTAATTCCTAGCATTGCAAAAACGGTATCATCTGTTTTCCATCTACACCATGCCTCGGCCTCGAGTGAGCTTAATGTGCAGCTTGGCGATACGAGAATCCGGCATGAAGCCCAGCCAGTCTATCTTGGCGTTACTCTCGATCGCACTCTGTCATTTCACAAACATCTCATAAAAACTGCAGCAAAGGTGGGCGCGAGGAATCACATCATTGCAAGACTGGCCAGCTCCTCATGGGACGCGAGCGCTTCCACACTACGATCATCATCTCTGGCATTATGCTATTCCACTGCAGAATACTGTGCCCCAGTATGGTTCCGTAGCCCCCATGTCCACTTGGTCGATTCCAAATTATATTCCTCCATGAGGATCATTTCTGGAACCATCTGTTCCACCCCAGTTCCATGGCTGCCAGTTCTTAGCAACATCGCCCCGCCAGATATTCGTCGGGATGCGGCATCATCTAAGTTCATTTCCCACGTCTACGCTCGACCGGACCTGCCAATATACGCGGATATCTTCGCCCACCCTGTCCAACGCTTGACGTCTCATCACCCAATCTGGTCCCCTATGCCTACACTGAACTTCTCTGTTCCAGACTCTTGGAAACAGAGCTGGCAGTCAGCTGAGGTCAAGAACAAACACCTCATCACACACCCCTGCAAGCGTCAACCCGGCTTTGACCTAGCACGTTATGATTGGGCCCTCCTCAATCGCTATCGAACAGGCCATGGCCGGTGCGCCGCTATGTTCCATCGCTGGGGAGCCAGAGACGACCCGAACTGCCCCTGCGGCTCCAGACAGACTAGGACCCACATAATCAACGACTGCCACCTCTCCAGATTCAAAGGAGGTCTCGAAACTTTACATCAGGCTCATTCTGACGCTGTTGACTGGCTACGGAAGAAGGGCAAACGCTAGAAGAAGAAGAATTGTAAAACAAAATACATTTATTAAAAATTTCAGGAGGCATGAGCAATCAAAACGAACATATTACTTTCATTAAATTCTCCCTATAAGTATAATTTAAAAATCTCAAATGGTAATCACTATTAGTAGCTGGCCATATTCATCTTCTGCATATTGTTATGATAACTGCATCATTAAGTACCTGATTTAGGGACTTAGTTAAGTCTGATCCCAAACAGCTGACAGCCCACTGGGCAAGAGAAGCTAAGGTCTGCTCTAACTGCAACTCCTACCATCTACAAGCATTTCAGGAAACTCCCCTTCCCTCGTCCTTACCCCACACCACAGCCTAGGGCTTGCAGGGGAGGGGAAGCCAAGCACTAACATCATTTTGCCTTATATTCCCACTGACATCAATGGGAAAGAAGCCCCAGCCCCAATAGCTCAACTGGTGTTCAACTGGTGTTCCCTCTTGTAGGCCTGCTGCCCACTCCAAATGGGAAAATCTTCCATCATGCCCACGATTCCCTGTAATTCCAATTTGACTGAATGCTCCCCTTCCACCTTCTTGTTCTAACCCAAATCTGTGAGCTTCCCCCCTGCTCTTTCTATAATCATTTCTAAATCACTGGGCCTGAAATCGGGGAGGATGTCCGTCTTGCTGATGCTTCCTCACCAGCTTCCTTCCCTCTTCCACAAAGTTCTCTAACCATCCACACATGCTCCCCCTCACCCCACCCCCGCGTTATTCTTTGAGATCTCCAGTTATCCTCTTTGAAAGCTCAAGGACTTCAGCTGCTGGTCTATGTCACGCTCCCTTCATTCTTGGCGATGTTAATTAGGCCCTTTCAACACTCCGGGGCTCTCATTGCTATGAAGTCTCTAGCGAAGTGGAGTGATCCTCTGTTTCACTTACCCACAACGCTCACTACAGTGTCCTCCTGTTACCAGTAACTGCAGCGTTCTATCACCTCAGTGTAAATGGCCTCTCTCTCTCTCTCTCTCTTTCTCTCTCTCTCTCTCACAACCTCCTCTGAGATTTTTAGCTTATTCCCTTTAATATTCTTCTGGTCCCCACCAGGACCTACAAACCATTGCTGCTATAAGTCTTTTTACATAAGCACTTAGCCAGGTGTGCCACCACCCGGCCCCAAGATGGTTTTACACATGTGGAAGTTTGAAAAACACTACATTTGAGATCTACCATCCCATTTCTCTCTTTATCACAACGCAGTTGTCATTACAGAAAATGGCAGGTTCACCCTCTCCTAAGGACAGTTCAGTAGTATTCCCTCTGTCCTACACACATTCCCCCAACATTCACATATGAGAGGTCCTCAAATAATAATTCATTCTAGGGAGTCGGGCGGTAGTACAGCAGCTTAAGCGCACATAGTGCAAAGCTCAAGGACTGGCATAAGGATCCCGGTTCAAGCCCCCACCTGCAGGGGAATCGCTTCACAGGCTGTGAAGCAGGTCTACAGGTGTCTGTCTTTCTCTCCCCTTCTCTGTCTTCCTCTCCTCTCTCCATTTCTCTCTGTCCTATCCAACAACGATGACAGCAATAACAACAACGATAAACAATAAGGGCAACAAAAGGGAATAAATAAATAAATATTTTTTAAAATTCATTCTAAGTTATTTCACTATGATGTTCCATTCAGAGCTGTTTGTGTGGATTCGTCCATCATCCCCATGTGTGCCTGGGTCTCCTCCTAGATCCCAAATGTGTGCATGTGAGGTCGACTGGCACATCCCAGTTACCCTAGTCTGGATGAGTGCAGCCGTGCAGGTGTGCGATGCACCCTGCAATGGAATGGAATCCTGTCCAGGCTAGGTTCCTGCCCTGTTTCCTGCAATGCTAGTATAAGTTCAGGTCACCTGCATTCTTGACTCTGAATAAGTGAGTTGGAAAGGGAATAAATATGAATTACTGCCGAATACTACAAGTGTTTGGGGGCTTTCTTTAGAATTTTACTGCTATCTTTTATGACCAGAATATGCTGTAGGAATTTAACACTTGTTTCTACCAGTTAGCTTATGGGAAAATTGCCTTTGTATAAACTTTGTTTTCCTTAAAGTTACAGTTTCTAAAGATCTATTTTTTTAAATAAGGACTTACTATACCTGCTCTGCTACCTTTGTAAGACTTTATTTGCCATTCTGTAACATTTATTACTTGGATCATTTTATTAAAAATGGCAAACCCAACACCACTATCACCTCATGCACCATCACAGTTTCACCTTTTACTTTGTCCGTAACACTTATCACCTTTTAATAGGACATCTACTCCTGCTATAATACAAACATTTCAGCACCAAGACTGTTGTCTGATTTCTTCACTGGTATATTTCAAATCTTATGGGAACGCCAGGATTACAGTGCAGCCTCAATAAATGCTTGTTGTTCCTTTTCTTTTTATTATTTTTAAAAGATTTATTTATTATGAAGATGAGACAAAGAGGCCAGAGCACTACTCAGCCCTGGCATAGACTGGCGACAGAGGGAGTCTGGTGGTAGCCCATTAGGTTAAGCGCACGTGGCGCCAAGCGCAAGGACCAGCATAAGGATCGCAGTTCAAGCCCCCAGCTCCCCACCTGCAGGGGAGTCGCTTCACAGGCGGTGAAGCAGGTCTGCTTATTCTTCTGCCCTTATTTCTCTCTCCCTTTGTATTCCCCTCCTCTCTCCATTTATCTCTGTCCTATCTAACAACAATGACATCAATAACAACAATAAAACAAGGGCAACAAAAGGGAATAAATAAATAATTTTTTTTTTTTAATGGTGACAGAAATCGAACCCACGGCTCCGGGGCCTCAGATATGCAACACAAGCACTCATCTCAACAGTCATCTCAACCTTTGTGTCTTCAACGGCTTCTTCAAGGACTCCATAGTCAAGTCTCTGACTCATGTGCTACTGAAATCATTTCCTTCATTAACAGAGTTATTCATGCCTGAAACCTCCCTCCCTCTGACCTACCTAGAAAAACTCGGGACACGTAACCTGCATATACCCATTACTAGCCTCTAACCAAGCCCCTCAACGTGCTATCTCTGCCTCCTCAATGAGTCTTGTGATTTTTTTAAAGGTAATTTAGAACTAAAGTTCTTCTAGTGACTTCAAATCTCTAAAGTATCTCTATTCCTTCTTCTTCCTACCCCTTTTAGCACATGTGACTAGAGTGGTCAACTTGAACTGAGAAGTACTGAAATATAAAATACACACCAGATTTCACTTCATATAAAACAATATACATGGGAGTTGGTGGTAGCGCAGCAGGTTGGTGGTAGTGTGGCACCAAGCGCAAGGACCAGCATAAGGATCCTGGTTCTAGCCCCTGGCTCCCCACCTGCAGGGGAGTCGCTTCACAAACGGTGAAGCAGGTCTGCAGGTGCCTACCTTTCCCTCCCCCTCCTCTCTCTATTTCTCTCTGTCCTATCCAACAACAATGACATCAATAACAACAGTAACTACAACAATTAAAAAAAAACAAGGGCCACAAAAGGGAATAAATATATCCTTAAAAAAACAATAAATAAAAAATATATTCTTAAAAACAATATACATATACAATTCAATTTTCATACTGATAACATACTGAAATGATAATGCTTTAGTTATACTGGGATAGATGAAAACATAATAAAAATCAATTTCTCTTGTTTCGCTTTACTTTTTAATGTGACTACCATGGCATTTTATTTTTTAATTTTTATTATTATTATTATTATTTTTTACTATGGCATTTTAAATTACTTCTCTAGTTCCTCAAATAGTTCTACTGAATAGTGCTGATCTCAACTAGCTCCTTATAGAAAAAATCCTTTGGGGACTGGGTAGTGGCACACATAGTGGCACAAAGCGCAAGGACTGGCGTAAGGATCCAGGTTCAAGTCCCCGGCTCCCCACCAGCAGGGGAGTCCTTCACAGGCGCTGAAGCAAGTTTGCGAGTGTCTGTCTGTCTCTCCCTCTCTATCTTCCCCTCCCCTTTAAATTTCTCTGTCCAATCCAATAAAATAGAAAAAATGGCCACCAGGAGCAGTGGATTCATAGTGCCAGCACTGAGCCCCTGCAATAACCCTGGAGGGAAAAAAAAATTTTTTAATTCTTCCCTAGTTTTTGTTTTAATAACTATATGTGATAAAATGTATGAACGCAATATGAAATCTAAAAATAGAAACTGAATAAAATCTATGCAATGCTTTTGGAATTACCACTGTGATCTGCATATGTAATAAACTATTTTAAGGTAGTATTTTCCACATATTTGTGTGCAAATACATATATGTATGCATACATGTATGGAACATAAAAATAGAACATTCCCTTTAAACTTCATCAAGCATTCTCAATGTCCTTTATTTCAATGAAATATTTTAAAATACAAGTGTTAACATCATATAAATTATTTTTTATCCAAATGAAATGGTCTGTGTTTAAAGGGAAAGGACTCTTGCTTTTTGTTTGCGTCCTAAAACAATAAAAGAGTGAAATAAAAGTATCCTTCTCCTTTCACTTCCTGCCTTTAGGAGTCAGAGTTCATTCAGTAACAGATCCTTTGAATACTACTCCTTCTCACAGGAATCTCCTTAGCAACCTTTTACGGCTTGTCATGAGTTACAGAATTTTCCCAATCTCCATTCTTAAAAGAGCCTGTGTCCCTTCCAGAACAAAGACATTTAAAACAGAAAACTTAACAAGCTATTTGAATGGCTATTTTCAGTAGGCTTCACAACCACCATCAGTGCTTCTACTGACTCTTTCCCTGTACCCACTCAAGGTAAAATTCTTTCTAGAAACTATGACCTCTGTGACACAACCGTGGTCTCATGTACGTAATGATCATTCTTTTTTTTTTTTTTTATTAAAGAAAGGATTAATTAACAAAACCCGTAATGATCATTCTTAAAGGTCGTATCTGCTGGCCCTACCATGAGATAGATCCTGACAATTCCAGGTGGCTGAATTATTTTTATTTATTTTATTTTTAATTGGTGCAGATGATTTACAGTACAGTTGTTAGCACTCAAGTGTGACTGCCCATCTTGCCTTGATAGGTGTCTGCTGGATTAGTTTCAATTTAGTTACTAAGTTTCTTTTTTGTCTAAATTGTATAATGGTGATAGAATAATGTGTTTGAAAATAACAATTATCAAATAATACAAATAATGACTGCCTTGGCCCCTTTTTATTCCTTTATTATTAACTACCTGATTTTATTAATTAGGTAGGAGGAAACATATAATTTCAAGTTTAATTAGACAAAACTTACACAAATCAGTTTAAAGAAATAGGCATAATCTATCTCTGTCTATCCATCTATAAAATAATAAATAATAGTAAAAAGAAGAAGAAATAGGCACTGTACTGAATAAAGAGGGAATTTTTGTGTTCAAAGCATACACCACAGCAGTGCCAATAACCACAGTCTCTTGTTCTGTTTTATGTCGTATGAAGAAAGGTAATTTTCTCCCGTCTTTTCTTCAAGGCTACACAGTAAAATCTGTCCAACAGGAGCAGGGTGGTGGCACACCTGGTACAGTGCACACCTGCTTCATGAGTGGTGAAATAGTGCTGCAGGGGTCTCTCCCCAACAACCTCCCTCTTCCATCTCAATTTCTCTTTCTCTGTCTAAAATAATCCAACAAATCTTCTTGTTATCGATGTCATTCTTGTTGGATGGACAGAGAGAAATGGAGAGAGGAGGGGAATACAGAGAGGTGAGAGAAAGAGAGACACTGCAGACCTGCTTCACCGTTTGTGAAGCGACTGCCCTGCAGGTGGGGAGCCAGGGCTGGAACCAGGATCCTTCCGCCGGTCCTTGCGCTTTGCTCCATGTGCGCTTAACCTGTTACGCTACCTACCGCCCGACTCCTCTTATTCATTTTAATAAAGATGATAACTTAGAGAAAATGAAAACTCTCTGATAGCAATAATATTTCCCATGCCTAGCAGTCTGTGACAAGTGACAAAAAAAAAAAATTACAAATGAATTAAGACAAAATTTACATTTTACCCAGAACTCTCTCTGCTTTGCATAACTCTTAGTTCTCCTAAGATCTCTTTCTAGTTGTTCATGAGAATTTTGCCCAGATAGTAAACTCAAATCGCCAAGGCAAGGTACTTATTAGTTATGCACAAATATAAAGACCTTAATCTATAGAACTGCCACATGAACATTATGCTGCTAAAAATACCAGCTGTTATATCAGATAAAAGCGCTATGAAAGCTGAGTGATCCTCTATGGAAATTTGAAAAGTACAATCTCTCCTAGTCTGAAAGTCACCTATACCTTCTGACTTTATACTCTAGAAAGTGTTCTTACAATAACTGTAGAAATGATCCCTGGAAAGTATAGTCCTAGAAAAAAAAAAATCTAACAATAAAGATGGTAGTCTATGTATAAAAAGATTCTAAGAGGGAGAATTAAGCACCACCATAAACCAGAGCTGAGCAGGACTTTGGGTAAATTTTTAAAAATTTAAATTAAAAAAAAATTTTTTTAATGTGCTTATGCTATGGCCAAGCAAACAGAAGCAGCAAAAAACTTAAACAAAAGGCATCAAAACTGAAAATGTGAAAGTGAAGCTATCTCTAATCACAGAGGCATAATATTTTAGACAGAAAATCCTAGAATATCTACTAAAAAAAAAAAAAAAACAGCACTATTAAAACTCGAATGAGGGTGGTGGCATGCTTGGTAGAGTGCATATGTTACAATATGTGAAAGTGCAGAGTCAAGCCTCCCCTCTCCATCTGAGGGGGGGGGTGTAGCTTCACTTGTGGTGCAGCAGAGCTGCAGGGATCTCTGTCTTGCCCTTCCTTTTCAGTTCCTCTGACTCTACGCAATAAATATATCAATAAACGTATTTTGGAGGGTAGATAGCATAATGGTTATGCAAAGAGACTTTTATGCCTGAGGCTCTGAAGTCTCAGGTTCAATCCCCCACATCACCATAAGCCTGAGCGGAGCAGTGCTAAGGTAAAAATTAGATAAATAAATATATATATTTTAAAAAGCTCAAGTGAGTTCAGCAAGACTGCGGGATACAAAAATGAGTATACAACAATCAACTGTACTCCTAAATATTTGCAATCTGGTGCAAAGTGCAAGGACCGGCATAAGGATTCCAGTTCGTGCCCCCAGCCCCCCACCTGTAGGGGAGTCGCTTCATAGGTGGTGAAGCAGGTCTGCAGGTGTCTATCTTTCTCTCCCCTTCTCTGTATTCCCTTCCTCTCTCCATTTCTCTCTGTCCTATCCAACAACAGCAACATCAATAACAACAATAACTACAACAATAAAAAAAAAAAAAGGGCAACAAAGGGAATAAATAAATAAATAAATAAATATTTTAAAAAATATATTTGCAATCTAAAATCTGAACAGTAAATTAAGGAAACAACACCCTAACCAACATAGTTAATACATATCTGGACTCTGATGTCAGAGATGTACTTGGAAGTTCCACTCCAATGGCAAGGGGGAAAAGCAAGATAAACAAGTGAGACAACATCAAGAAAAAAATTAAAAACAAATTATTCAACATCACTACACTACACTACACTACACTACACTACACTACACTAAAACCTGAGAATGGTTTACACCTAGAAGTCTGGAGATAAGTGTTGATAGGGTGTAGAAAAAAAGGAACTCTTACAAGGACAAATAACAGATGAACTTACTTATTAGGTAGAACTTAAAGAACAGGGACAGGAAGGGAAAACACAAAGTGAAAGTCAGATTGAGTGCACTGCATCAGAGCAAAAGCCTCTGGGCAGGAGGGTTGGGGAGGTGGTGAGGGCGGCCTTGGGGTCTTGATGTCTGATGATGGGAAAGATCCTAAACTGGGTGGAGAGAATGTCCTTCTTCTTCTAGCGTTTGCCAGAGAATGTCCTACAAGATGCCTACAGATAAGAAGCTGTTCTCTGTTTTCTTCATCTGCAATATTCTTGCCTTTAGGTTCATGATTAGTCGACAATTTGTTCTGCTTTATATCTTTGTTTTTGTTTTTTAAATATTTATTCCCTTTTGATGCCCTTGTTGTTTTATAGTTGTAGTGATTATTAATGTCGTTGTTGTTGGATAGGACAAAAAGAAATGGAGAGGAGGGGAAGAGAAAGATAAGACACCTGCAGACCTGCTTGTGAAGCGACCTCCTGCAGGTGGGGAGCCGGAGGCTCGAACTGGGACCCTTCTGCGGGACCCTTCTGCAGGTCCTTGCACTTGGCATCATGTGCGCTTAACTCGCTGCGCTACTGCTCTGGTTTATATCTTAACTCTCTTTTCAGCTACCAGGTTCCAGATGCTACCATAATGCCAACCAGACTTCCCTGGGCAGATAAACCCACCAATATGTCTTGGAGCCCCACCTCCCCAGAGCCCTGCCCCACTAGGGAAAGAGAGAGGCAGGCTGGGATTATGGATCGACCAGTCAACACCCATGTTCAGCGGGGAAGCTATTACAGAAGCCAGACCTTCCACCTTCTGCACTCCATGAGGGTTAAAGAATAGGGAAGCTATCAGGGGAGGGGGTGGGATATGGAGTTCTGGTGGTGGGAATTGTACCCCTCTTACCCTATGGTCTTGTCAGTGTTTCCATTTTATAAAAAAAAAAAATAAAACAAAATAAAAGCTTTTCTCATGTGTCAGTAACTATACTATAAACCATTTATACCCAGTAAAATGGGGGGGGGGTTAATTCAATCAATAAAATGCAAGAAAAATTTCTGTACATTTTGTACACTGTTGGCGGGAATATAAACTGATGCATCCTCTATGGAAAATAGCATGAAGGTCCCTTAAAAAACTAAAAGTGAAAATAACATATGATCCAGCAATACTGCTCCTAGGCATTTATCAAAGGCTATAAAAGCACTAATTCAAGGGGCCAGGGGGTGGGGTACCTGACTGAGCACACATGTAACCATGAGCAAGGACCTAGGTTCAAACCCCTAGTCTCACCTGCAGGGGAAAAGTTTCACTTGTGGTGAAGCACTGCTACAAATGTTTCTTTCTCTCTCTTGCTCTATGTCCCTTCCCTCTCAATTTCTGTCTCTCTCCAATCAATCAATAATTTAAAAAGATATTTTCAAATTAAAAAAATACTAATTCAAAAGGATACCTGCACACCTGCACTCACAGCAGCATTTTTTACAATAGCCAAAACATTTTATCAACCTAAGAGCCCATACACAGTTAACTGGATAAAGAAGTTATGGCAGACAACTATCAGATGGGGAACATAGATAACTAACTCATTCGCTCAACAGTGGTAACCAGGCTGTCTCTAAGACTTGGTAAAGACTGGCACGGGGTGGAGGGGAGGAGGCACAGAACACTGGTAGAGGCAAGATCACCTGTACACACCTTGTGTGGGTGTGGAATTACACCCTCTAAGATAGTATGATTTTATAAAGTTTTGGCAAATCACTAATAAAATATAAAAGAAATCATTTAAAATCAGACACTTCATAAATTATATAGTTTTTTATAGAACCCTGTTTGGTTTGGTTTTATTTACTTATTTATTTATTTATTTATTTTAGTTTTACAGAACCCTGTGTTAATCTAGCCTATAAAGCAAATAGGTTCATGATTCATGGACCACACTTACTTCTTCAGCCATGTAGTAGAAACACATTCCCTAGCTTACGTAATGCTAACAACTGAAAAAGCTACAGATAGAAGGCTTAGTCAACAATTTGCTCTGCTTTCTATCTTAACTTTTTTTTTCAGCCACCAGGTTCCGGATGCTACCATGATGCCAATCAGACTTTACAGGGCAGACAACCCCACCAATGTGTCCTGGAACTCTGCCTCCCCAGATCCCACTAGGGAAGGAGAGAGACAGGCTGAGAGTATGGATCAACCTGTCAATGCTCATGTTCAGCAGGGAAGCAATTACAGAAGCCAGACCTTCCACCTTCTGCATCCCATGGACCCAGTGACCCTGGGTCCATACTCCCAGAGGGATAAAGAATAGGAAAGGGGATATGGAGTTCCAGAGGTGGGAACTGTGTGAGATTGTACCCCTCTTATCCTATGGTCTTGTCAGTGTTTCCATTTTATAAATAAAAACTTTTTTAAAAAAAGGCTTATACAGAATAAAGATATAGTCAAGCATTTCACTGTCCCAAATAAGACAATTAATTATCAGCATTACACAGATGCTTTACTTTGCAGACAAATAAAGGCTGGATAAAGACAAACATGTGAAAGGTGAGGCAAAGTGGTTCAGCAGCATCTGACTATATACTTAACTTCTCCATACTTCTCTCATTGCTGAAATACCAACAGTAATCATATTCGCTTCATGAATTTGTTAGGGAGATTAGTAATTATACTTAAATTGTCATGAGCTCTGAAGTACTTTTAAATGCATGTAGGAATGAAAACAAATATTTTTACACAGTATAATGGCGCTTTACTTCTCAAATGTGAACATGAACCATTTAAATAGTTTTCCTCAGAAAATGTTTCTGCTACAGTATATTTTGAATATGAGCTCTATCAAGATTAAGGTACTGGCGAGAGCTACTTTCACTTTATGATACTTTAACCTATTCCACTTAAAATATAGCTAACCTGCCAAGAGGAACGAGAGAATTGGTCTAGTTATTCATTTACCCTTCTTTCCTGCTAATGAGAAAAGGCTTTTGAGTGTTCCATAATTAGAAGTGGTTAATTGAAGATAGAAATGTGATGAAATTTGGAACGCTAAAAAGAACAGGGAAAAGCCCCAATTAAAATAGTGAAAATTCAAATCCTTTAGGTTTTTAGCATTTTAAATGCTTAGCAATTTTCTTCAAATATAAGAGTGTAACCCACAAAATACTGAAGTAATGGCAGTAAGAAAGAACTTGGTGACAAGATAAGAGCTCCCTCTACATACAGGTAGGAAAGGTTTGATTCCCTGAAAGGCAAGTACCCACAAATACAGGTCAGTCTTTCAAAGCTCCTAAGTGGCCAGTTTCAGCTATGAGCCACTTACACAGTGCAGATAGCTCGCTTTTGAATTATACATCCTTTTAAAATGTAGAAAACAAAATACGTAAGGATGGTCAGGGCCTAGGGGCAAAGGGTACTGAGGAAAGTTGGAAGTGCTAGAACCTGACTGTCCAACTGAATGCATGATATATATATATATATATATATATATATATATATGTATGTATTTAAAAAATTATTTGTTCATGATAGAGCAAACTATGCATCACTTAGTTCTAAGATGATAATGTTTTGCATTTTTGCAAAATTCTTGAAAGTCAAGCTTAAACTTAGATCACATCGTCTGCTTCCATAGCTAGACTAGTATAACCAGTCAGTGCTACAGTCTGTATAGCCTCTGAAAACTCTATACTTTTAAGAGAGTTAAAGTCAAGAGCAAATAATGCTAGGAAAGTAGTTTGACCTTTAAAAGGTCTCAGGAACTCCCCAGAGCCCTCCCACCACCCTTGGAGAAACACTCTTCCAGTCAAGCCCTCTTCTCCCACAGAGTCTAGCTCTGGTTTCAACGCTATCTCCAAATGTGGACTCCAGTCTCAATTCCCTTGGTTCCTTTACCACCACCAAATGTGCTATCTTGCCTAGCTTGACCAAACATCCTACTTAAGTTATATCCTTGGGTTAGATAGCATAGTGGTTATGTAAAGAGACTTCTGTGCCTGAGGCTCCAAAGTCCCAGGTTCAATCACCCTCACCACCATAAACCAGAGCTAAGCAGTGTTCTGGTTAATACCTTGGGTCCACCTGCATGTTAGCTCTCAGACTCAGGCAAAAACTAGTAAAGTCATGGGCCCCTTGGAATATACCTAAAATAGACCTACTAGCTTTTTCCAAAATAGAGACCCCAAATCTTCATCTGCAATATTCTTGCCTTTAGGTTCATGATTAGTCAACAATTTGTTCAGCCTTATAAACTTAACTCTTTTTTCAGCCACCAGGTTCCAGGTGCTACCATAATGCCAACAGACTTCCCAAGGCAGACAACCCCACCAATCTGTCCTGGAGCTCCACCTCCCCAGAGCCCCGCCCCACTAGGGAAAGAGAGAGACAGGCTGGGAGTATGGATCGACCTGCCAACACCCATGTTCAGCGGGGAAGCAATTACAGAAGCCAGACCTCCCACCTTCTACACCCCATAATGACCCTGGCTCCATAATCCCGGAGGGATAAAGATTAGGGAAGCTTTCAGCAGAGGGGATGGGATATGGAGCTCTGAGGGTGGGCTATGTGTGGAGTTGTACACCTGGATGGGGTAGATAGCATAATGGTTATGCAAAGAGACTTTCATTCCTGAGGCTCCAAAGTTCCCCTGCACCACCACAAACCGTAGCTGAGCAGTACTCTGGTAAAATAAATACATAACTAAATTTTTTAAAAAAGAATTGTACCCCTCTTATCCTATAGTCTTGTCAACATTTTCAAATAAAAATGTAAAAAGCTGTATCCTCTTCCCTTCAAGTCAAGAAATTTCTTGATAAAGTAGTCTCCAATTTCTCTAATCTACTTTTAATTGTTTTTTTTTTTACTTTTAATCTTAATTACCAAATTAACCACTACATATTCTCACCAAAAAAAAAAAAGAAAGAAAAGAAAGAAAACAAGGGCAACAAAAGAGAATAAATAAATATTAAAAAAAAAAAAAGAAAGAAAGAAAAGAAAAACTTCCAAACTATACCGACAAATCACAACCCCAACCTCTTCTCAAAGCTAGCAAGTACTGTTACTCAGAAAAAATACTCCAAACCTACTTTCTAAACTAAGTAAGCTAAGGATCAAAAGGAGAAAGGTTACCAATTAGTAAAATGTGTACTAAGCAATGTTACAACCATGTTGATCTCAGGACAATACAATTTCATAAAAGACATAAAATGAAACAACTTATCCCTTGAACATGGAATCCTCACATCTCATTACCTAAATACAAATAAATACACGCTGCATTTGTATCATCCTTATATACTTAAGTGTCATATAAAAAACATTTCCACATATATTAGCCTCTAAAATTGCGCAATGTAGGAGGTTAATAGGAATCATCATTTTATAGCTAGAAAGACAGTTATGAGATAAATATTCAAACTGAGTACAAAGAGATTAAAAAGTCCTAGGGAAAAGCTGCCAAAAGTTAAGGTACCTATCACTTGGGAATGCCCACATCCCTCTGAGGAAGATCAGAACAGAGTCAGGAGTTAAGGGACCTGAAGATAAGCATCTGATCGGCATTCCTGTCTTTCAGTTTGGAGCTTTTAACACTAGCTCTGAGCCCACTGAGGGCTGGATGACTTGAGGAAAAGGCCTCCTTTCCCATGCTGTCCAACATATGTAAATAACCCTCTGTCACTGTACACCAATGATGGTAGTGGCCTTGCTGTCAACAGGCAATGAGCACCGAGTGATTTCAATTCTGTCACTTGCTCCAAAGTGTATAGTTAGGAGAACTCACATCTTTAGACTCTTAACACCCACTTCTCTATACCATATTGGATGGTGCATCAAACATTCTCACTATAAAAATAGTTAAGTTCTTGCCTTTTTTTAAACGATATTTTAGAGAAAAAAAAAAACACTTCTAATTCCAACTTCGAATAGAAAATACAAAAAAAAAAAGAACTGTACAATTTCAAAAGCACAGCTTTTGCTCTTTATTATATAAAATCTTGCTTTTTAAGAAACAAGCATTATACTTTAACTTTACTAAAATCTACATCAACATGTAGATCCACTAATCTTTTTCTTTTTAAAATTATTTTATTTATACTTATTTATTATTGGGTAGAGATAGAGAGAAATTGAGAGGGGAGGGAAGATAGAGAGGGAAAGAGACAGAGAGACATCTGCAGCCCTGCTTCACCACTTGTGAAGCTTTACCCCTGCAGGATGGGACCAGCGGCTTGAACCCGGGTTCTTGTGCACTGCAATGTGTGTGCTTAACCAGGTGAGCCACCGCCTGGCCCCCATCTTTTTCTTCTTTTCCAAATTACTTTATTTTGGGAAGTAATAATCTAAAAGACGGCTGTTGGGTGAGCTGTTGAAGAGATAGCATAATGCTTACATAAAAAGACTCTCATGCTTGAGGCTCCAAGGTCCCATGTTCAGTTCTCCATAACACCATAAGCCAGAGCTGAACAGTGTTCTAAGTCTCTGTATTTTTCTCTATATGTCTCTCATTAAGACAAATAAAATATTACTAATAAATCAAAATAAAATCTGTTGTCACATGAGTACAATTTCTTTTTTTGTAGTTCTTTTTAAATTTATTATTGGATAGACACAGAGAGAAATAGGGGGGGGATAGAGAGGAACAGAGACACCTGCAGCCCTGCTTCACCAGTTGTGAAGTTTTCCCTCTGCAGGTGGGAAACAGGGGCTTGAACCTGGGTCCTTGTGCACTGTGATGTGTGTGCCACTGCCTGGCCCCCAGGAGTACAATTTCTTATCTCCAAGTGACAGATACTTGCATACCATCCCCCCCACACCATTTGCAGGATCCCCCAACATCCTTCCAACCTTCTCTCACACCCCCTTTCCAGTACTTGGTTTTGCTGAAACAGACCACACCTAGTCTAAATTTCACCCTGGGTTTTTCTTTTTTCTTTTTTTTTATGAGTTTTTATTTATTTATTCATTTGACAGGTCAGAGAGAAATTGAGAGGAAAGAGGGGAGATGGAAACGCAGAAAGGGATATCCCTGAAATATTGCTTCACAGCTTGTGAAGCTTTCCCATCCAGGTGGGAAGTGGGGGCTTGAACCCAGGTGCTGTGCCTTGTAACATGTGAACTCTAGCGCTAGGGTGCAGCACCGCCCAGCTCCCATGTCTTCCCTTCTTTTGTTTCTCAAGTGACACCTATGAGTAACATACAATTGTAACTAACTTAACAAGAGGTAAGGTGCTTAATAAGAATGATGCAGTAACTTCTGAAAACCACCACAAGCACACGATTCATGAACATTGTTACCCTTGGAATTCTTAAGAGGAACACGTGATACTATGTAAAAAATTCATTACATTTTACAACCAGGATTTTAAATGACTACAAAGCAAGGTTTCTTATCCAAGTAACAAAGCACTTAATTCATTAGTAACTCGGTTTCCAAGCACCATTTTTTTTTTTCTACACCAAAGTGAGTCCTACATGGTAAATTATTTCCTTATTCTGACACACTGGATTGAATTATGAAAACCTGAATTTAACTATTCCTTTTCATGAACTCTTAACTTTAGCTACCTTAATTTCATAAGTTATAACATAGGGGGAAATGCAGGCTACGATAAAGCTGATCTTTATAACACATCATGACATTTTAAAAACATAGACATGAAAACTGATTTTTTTGTCACATTTTACTCTCCCTAAATAAAAGATCTGCTTCAATATATTCTTAGCAGAAGGCCAAGAGCCAAGAATAAGGTAGTTTAGTATGCAAGTTAGCCTAGATAGAACTGCAAGGCTTCTTTACAAAGAAATATCTGAGCATTTCTCTTACCTCTGTTTCTGTACAATGTGAGTATCCCAGTTTACCTGTAATAAAAATGCAAAAAATTACTTTCAAAGAACTTCAGCTTTTTTTTTTTTTTTTTTTTTAACCAAAGTACAGCTCAGGTCTGACTACTGACTGGTGACTCTGGACATTGAGCCTAGGACCTCTCGAATGCAAGTCCTACTGTTGTACCGCCCACGGCTTTACTTTGTATCTATGTAAATATGTGCAAATAAAAGATGCTAAAGTCACCAAATATTATAAAAGATCCACATAGAGATTTCAGTTTTCATTATCCCATCCTGACTTGTCTGGGCAGATAATCTCACCAATGTTTCCTGGAACTCCACCTCTCCAGAGCCCTGCACCACTAGGAAAAGATAGAACAGAAACAGGGTGGGGGTAGGGATCCATCTGCCAACACCCATGTCAAGGAACATGTACAATTATATATTTCTGAGTGACTGAAATATACTTTTTAAATTTAAAAAAAAAAGGCTATTTTTAAGGAAAAAAATTTTGTAATAAGAGGATAGGGCTCCAGAAAGTACAGGATAGCCCAAAGAACTGGTAGAGTGATGCCAAAAGGCATCAGAGGGGCCAGGAGGTATCTCACCCAGCAGAGCGCACACCTTACCACCAGGCCCCAGGTTTCCAGCTGGCACCACACGGAGCTACTACAGATGAAACCAGGGGGGCTCAAAGGATGGTGGGGTGGTAATGTGGTGTCCCTCCTCTCTCTTTCTCTCAAAGAATAAAGGAAGAGGTGGTCCGGGAGGTGGTGCAGTGGATAAAGCGTTGTACACTCAAGTATGAAGTCCTGAGTTCAATCTCCGGCAGCACATGTGCCAGAGTGATGTCTGGTTCTTTCTCTCTCCTCCTATCTTCCTCATTAATAAATATAATCTTAAAAAAGAAGGAGGAGGAGGAGAAGAAGAAAAAGAAGGAGGAGGAGGAGGAGAAGGAGAAGGAGAAGGAGAAGGAGAAGGAGAAGGAGAAGAAGAAGAAGAAGAAGAAGAAGAAGAAGAAGAAGAAGACGAAGAAGAGAAGAGAAAATCCAGTCAGAAACTTACACCCTACCAAAATCCTAGAGGCCCCAACTTGGGGCCAGACCCCACAGACCAACTTTGATACAACAAACGACACTCAATTCTTTTAACAGCTGGGAGAAAAATGCAAGCTCATTACTTCAGAAAGAAAGAAGAAAAGGAAAGAAGAGAAAAGAAGGAAAGACAAAATCCAGTCAGGCCACATGTACAAGGCCCTTGGTTCATTCCCTAGCACAGTATTTTAAAAAAAGAAGAAGTAGTACGGGAGTCGGGCGGTAGCGCAGCGGGTTAAGCGCAGGTGGCACAAAGCACAATGACCCGCATAAGGATCCCGGCTTGAGCCCCAGCTCCCCACCTGCAGGGGAAGTCACTTCACAGGCGGTGAAGCAGGTCTGCAGGTGTTAAGTGCAGGTGGCACAAAGCACAAGGACCGGTATAAGCATCACAGTTCGAGCCCCCAGCTCCCCACCTACAGGGGAGTCGCTTCACAAGTGGTGAAGCAGGTCTGCAGGTGTCTGTCTTTCTCTCCCCCTCTCTGTCTTCTCCTCCTCTCTCCATTTCTTTCTATATTTTAAAAGCCTAGTTTGGACTTAAGCTGACCAAGTTTTAGTAACAGTATAAATGCCTATACCTCAGGTACTTACAACCTCAAAAACCATAATATGTGTGGACTTTCAAATATATTCATCAAGTATTATTTTAGGAATATCAATTGTGAACTTAATAATATTAAAATGCCTTTTTAAAAGAAATGGTTCAGTAACAATATGTTTATATAGCAGTCCAGGAGGTGGCACAGTGGATAACGTGTCAAACCCTCAAAAGTAAGGTCCTGAGTTCAATCCCCAATGATGCATGTGTGAGAGTCCTGCTCTGTTTTTGTTATTTCTTCCTTGCTCTCTCATTAATATGTAACTATATCTTTAAAATATATGCATTTGTATGGCATATATAAGCTAAGAAGATGACCTCCTCACATAAATTTCCTCATTTGATTTTCATGATTTTATAAAAAAGGACTAGACATATATTACTTTACATGTAAAGCCATAGAGGTCTGCCTGAAGTTATAGCTAAGCGACAATAAGTGGCAAAGCCAACAAACTATTTCTCCAGCCAACTCTTATTATGTTCTTTCCATGCTACCATGTGACATTAAACGGTTGATTTACAACCTTCTGGAAAAGCAAAGAAACTTGGTAGAAATCAACGTGATTTCAAGGGGAAAATCTTTTTCCAGGTCAGTTTTATTTTCAAAAAGTTTAAGTCATCATCTTCCTACCCTATCCTGCCCCTCCTAACTTCCATGACCATCCAAGAACCCAGACAGAAAGTCTGAGAACCTTCCAAGATTCCTTCCTCTTTCTCACCCCCACACTGAAAACTGAAGTGCCAAGTCCTGTTCCATTTCCTAAACCACTGACTCTTTCTCCCCATTCCTACCGCCTACCTCTCCTGTCTGAACAGAAATAATAGCCTCAACTGGTTTGACAACATTAAAGGCTACTAAGATCTAATGATACTGTGAAATATCTACTAATATCTTGCCCTCAGTTTTACCCAAGTCAATCCATCTTCAACAAAGTCCCCATAGCTGTCTTTCCCAAAAGAGTGATATGCTTACATCATTTCCTGCTTCAAATCTTTCTTCAGCTCCCCAATGCCTATACACACGCACACACACACTAGAAAGGCAGACTTGATAGTGGGACGCAGAAAGCCCTTCATAACCTGATCCCAGCCAACATACCTGGCTAGCCAGTCTCACCCTCCACCACTCCCACACATATCCTATGCTCCAGGCAGTGGACACACAGCGCTGAGAAGACAAACAGGTTCAACTTCACGTGCCAACCCCCAAAATAATTGCTAGTGATTGCCTAAAGCACAATGTTGCGAACTCTGAAGATGCTTATAAATGGAGCAGCAAAAAGTGCAACAGCCAAATAGCCACCTAAGCGGTATCTGCTTTTGGTATGGGGGAGAGGGTGGGATGCATTGGTGCATCCCGTGAGTACCCATTCATTGGGGAAACTGACGATCCTTCCTAGCCGACTGAATCCACATGGACCCCAGTCACTTTCAAAGCCAGCAACAAGCAGCTCCTGACAGCTTTCAACCTCACCTGTTGACTGGCTACGGAAGAAGGGCAAACGCTAGAAGAAGAAGGGGGAGAGGGTGTCAGCACAAATACCACACCTACAGTCTATGCACCGCTGTTCTCGGAGTAGCTCTTCCATACTTCTATACTGTTGTACTTAATCTTGCTTCTACCTAACGTATTCTTTCTTTATCCCACTGCTCAGGCTTCAAGAGTTCCAGAAAATAGGTCTCCGGAGTTGGGCAAAGCACAAGGACCGGCTTAAGGCTCCCCACCTGCAGGGGAGTCGCTTCACAGGTGGTGAAGCAGGTCTGTAGGTGTCTGTCTTTCTCTCCCCGTGTCTTCCCCTCCTCTCTCCATTTCTTTCTGTCCTATCCAACAATGATGACATCTATAACAACAACTACAATGACAATAATATATATTTTTTAAAAAGTCACCAGTCATTCTCTTGTGATTCCCCAGTATTCTGCACTTGTGTTTTGGGGTTACTGGACTATACCATATTCATTTATGTACTCCTTGAATAAACTCGTGTACTGCACTCCTCTTTGTACCTTCAAGACCTCGCACAGTGTACAAGAAGGCACTCAAATATTGAGGGCATGAGGTAATAGGGAAATCCTCAGACATGGTATGTTTACTAAAATTCAGGAAGACAGCCATGGTAACCATTTGTGGTATTCTGCCACAAGCCATCAACTATATCTTTACCTCTCAGAAATACACAATAGACGTGGTCCGGGAGATGTTGGGAATTTTCTTTGTATAGTAAGGGTAATGCATGTAGCAAACAGTTATCAACATACAGTATTTGGCAGACCACTGATTTTCTTCTTCCATCATTGGGTCAAGACTCTTAGTGCAGCTAACAGAGTCCAACGAACGTGATTATGTATAATGAGCATATTCCTTCCACTGTTGTCTTTTATAGATGGCAAGAATAAGGAGACAGACCCACAAATGCATCATCTATGTCACCCAAAGATCTCCCTGAAATGTCAATGGCCACTATCACAAAGCTCTAAGTCCGAGGCAGAGGATAAACTGGAATCAAGTGATAGCATCTCAGGTGATTATGACCAAAACGTCTTATTTTACCAAAGACCATAGGTATCATGGAAGCTCCTCTTGGAGACCTAACACGAACCTGTGTAAGTGAGGCTTGAAGTTGAAGGTCTGTTCGTTTCATGATAAATTTAGACTGTATTTATATTTTTTTACCTTTTTTAAAATTATTTTTATATTTATTTATTTTCCCTTTTGTTGCCCTTGTTTTTCATTGTTGTAGTTATTATTGCTGTTGTTATTGATGTCATTGTCATTGGATAGTGTTGGGTAGTATGCCGGGAGCTGGCATACTATCCAACAGGATAGGTCAGAGAGAAATGAAGAGAGGAGGGAAACAGAGAGGGGGAGAGAAAGACAGACACCTGCAGACCTGCTTCACTGCCTGTGAAGCGACTCCCCTGCAGGTGGGGAGCCGGGGCTCGAACTGGGATCCTTACGCGGGTCCTTGCGCTTTGCGCTTAACCCACTGCACTACCGCCTGACTCCCTGTGTTTATGTTTTGTTTCCTCTTCTTGAATGACTGGAACTATCTACACTTGCATCCCCCACAGACTATGAAACACTGCTTGCATATAGTAGAAACTCTACATTTTTTAAAAATGAAATTAACCCCCATGTTTGAACATAAGATTGTTTTAAATTCAGTAATTCCTTTTAGAATTGATTCATGTCAGGGGCAGGAGGAAGGAAAAGAAAAGCCAGGGACCACTGCAGCAGATGCAGCAGCAGTGGGAAGTGACCTAGGAGTTTCAAGCGTCCAAGTTCAGCCCCCTCCCAGGTGAGCCACCGCCCCAGCTCACACACACACAGGGAACCTTATATAGTGCTGTGAGTGCTGAGGCATTTTCCTTTTTTCTTCCCCCTAGTGTTATCCTTCCCCTCCAACTTCTATCTTGGACACCACACACACACACACACACACACACACACACACACACATTCTTTTCACTTAATGATCACTAAGTGAACTCTCCAGAAATACCCCAGGCTGGTAAAGACAGTGGACTAGCATGCTTTGCTTTGTCACATGCATAACCCAGGTTCAAGCCCTGCCCTCACAGCATTAAAGGAAGCTTCGGTGCTGTGGTCTCTTTCACTCTGCCTCTGCCTCTGTGTGTAAAAGGAGAAGGGGGGGAGTGGCAGAGAGAAACATACCAATAGGTCAGGAAGATATTCCACTTGAATAGTGCGCCAGCCCTCACCACACTGATGAAAGCTTTGGGGCTACGGTTTCTTTCCCTCTCTGTCTGAAAAAAAAAAATCAGCCCAGAGTGGTAAAGTCCAAGAGATGACTAGAGAGAGAAAACGGGGGGAGGGAGAGGGAGAGAAGATGGAGGAGGGAGAGAGGGAGGGAAAGGCAGGCACCAAGACTAGACAAAAATTAACTTTAAACATGTTTTCACTACTTCAGTATTCTCCACAAATATTTTGCCTCTCTTCAAAATCAAACAGGATTGCTATTCCAAGACCACCTCCTCTATCAAATTACCATAACCTTGACAAGAATCCTGACTGAGGGGCTGGGTGGTGGCATACCTGGTTGAGCGCACATGTTGCAATTCATAAGGACCTAGGTTTGCGCCCCCAGTCCCCACTTGCAGGGGGAAAGCTTTGACAGTGGTGAAGCATATTTCTGTCTATCTCTATCCAATAAATAAATCTAAATTTTTTTAAAAAAATAAAGAAGCCCGATTGATCTTTTTTCCCTTTTTTCAATCCCCAAAGTTCAAATGTTGTCCATACTAAGAGATGCCTTTACAAAACTCATAAATGCAAACATTTTTCCTCCCAGGAAAAGGTACTGCCAAGCTTAAGAGTATCTCAAATCAAGTCACTATCAAGGAATGTAAAACCTAAAGATAGCGAGAGAGCTAGGAAGATAGCTCTGAACTTGCATACTTATGGCTCAGAAGGTCAAAGGTTCAATCCCCAGCACAATAATCCAGAGTTGAGTGGTGTTCTACTCTTTCTCACCCAAATAAGTAAATAAAAAACTAGGGGTACACTGAAATTTTCACAACAAAAGTCCAAAATAAGTTTTGTTTTTGTTTTTCCAGGTGGACATTTAAGGTCTAAGACACTTCTGAAAGCATACATGCATCTCAGGTCTGGTCTAGCATTACAATTAGCAACTTTGTGTGGCAATTAGCAACTTTGTGTGGCGTTCATTTCCCTCTAGTGTTCCATTCAATCAGTGAAAATCTGGCGTATTTCCCAAATTGCATAAAATCCTAAAGAACATGTATGGCAAAGCATGTTCTAAAAAAAACATGTGCCCCAGGTGGGCACACAAGTGATAAACAGCAGGCTGTACATACAAAGCCCAAGTGTTTGAACTTATTAATGGTGTAAAAGTGAAAACCTCAATAGATATAGTAGATTTTTACCAGCAACAATATCTGATTGTGACCACCGATGACAAACATGGGGGAGATCTTAAATCATAAGTAAGCCATCTAAGAAGAACATCATTTTTAAAATTTTTATCAGTGATTTAATATTGATTTACAGCATTCTAAGCTAACAGGGGGGATAGTCCCACACCTTTCCTACCACCAGAGTTCTGTGTCCCCATTCCCTTCATTGGAAACTGCATTAGTTGAAGAAGAATTTCTTAATATCCTAAGCAACTTTCCCTCCTGTCATCACAGAAATAACTTTAGAGACAATATTTAGAAGTAGAAATAATAAGAGAAAAAGAGGAAGAATGAAAGGTGTGGGCGGCTTGGAACCAAGATCAGTATCAGAGGAAAACAATGAAGAGAGTAGTTTTATGAGCATTCGGATAGGACAGAGCCATATAAGGAGACCATGAAAGCAGTATAAGACTAAAGAAGACAAAGAAAAAAAAATCTGTAGATGATGTCTTAAGAGTAAAAATGATTAAATTATTAATTGGACTATTAAGAGGAGTAGTGTATTTCATAAAATATTTTTCATGTGGAAAATAAGTCAATGGATAATGAGTGAAAATAAAAATGCTGATCACCAGTGGCATAAAATCAATCAGTGGTTAAAAAAGAAATTGCCTGGTGCAGTGACAGTGTCACAATCACCATTTTCTTTAAAAAGGATTTACACACATGTGCAGAGTACTAAATCATACAGCATTTTCCAGATTAAATGATCAGAAGGCACAGTGCCTTCCACTGCCATGCAACTGGTCTCTAATCTTAGTAGAAAGTAAACTATCTAATATAAACAAAAACTTTATGAGCTGTGAAAGATTTTTAATCAATGCAGCCCTGAAATGTTCAAGACTACAAACAACTTTGACAGGGTTTTCTTCACAACTAGTAGTAAAGTTCGCGAAGAGAACTAAGGAGGCAAGGGAGAAACTACAAATCCTTCATAGCTGCAGGAAAGAAAGCTCCATCGAGAGAGCGTGATACATCGACATCAACATGTTATCAAACTAATGATGAAAAAAAAAAAAAACTCAACAATTCCTTTCGGCATAAGGCTCTAGTTTAAAAACAGCTAACACCAGAATCATCTAGTCTTTGAAGTAAACTACTAGTACGTCCATGAACATAACTGAAACTACATTCTTCTGGGATTAAGTTCAAGAGACAAAATATATATATATATAAAAAAAAAGAGGCAAAATATGCAGGGATTTGTAAATTCCTCCTAGCAATCACCACTATCAATGCTGTTTCTTGGAAGCAGGTCACATACAATCATTCTCTCACTGAAACGCTAGAACCCAAGGCATGACTTTATTGTAATATTTTATAGACATATCTTTTACTATCACAATACACAATAAATAAAAATATGATCGCAAGCATTTTCCACTAATAGTAAGTCCGAGTTTAAAATCTACAAACACAGGCACACACGCTAAATACTATTCTAACAATAATTTCAAAAGAACCATACTGTTTTAAATAAATTCTTAAATATTTAGAATTTTGTATCAGACACACACACAAACAAACATCCTGGTGTACCTCTGAATCAAAGAACACTGAATGTTCTTTAATCCATTTATCTAATCATATTCATTAAACGTCATTTTCCTGACTAATTCTAAATTACGGTCTTCCACCTGAACCGTTTTGACACTTCCATCAGCTTTCTTTGAGGATTACTTTTCTATGTTTTTAGTAAACTTGCCTCTCAGAAGACTGAATTAGAAAGAGTGCTGAAAGGAGTCTATTATCAAGCTCACAGTCATCGGGAACTATGCGAGAAAACCCCGGTGACATGCTGATACACAGGTGATAATCATGAATTTACACTAGACAACGACAACCAATACACTGTCTCTTTATCTGACAGCCGGTCGACTTTCTGAGTTTCATTACCTATATGCCTGTTTCTTCCATCACACACACACACATTCTCTCTCTCCCTCTCTCTCCCTCACTCATTCCACTCACTCACTCACTCACTCACTCTCTCTCATAACGCAGGAGCTCCGGAGACAGAGTGATGGTTCTGCAAAAGACTCTCACACCTGACGCTCTGAGATCTCGGGTTCAATCTCCAGCCCCACCATCAGCCAGGGCTGATGTCTTTCTTTGTATCTCTTTCTCATTAAAATTGGTAAAGTATATGTTTAAAAAATAATATGTAGGGGGAGTCGGGCGGTAGCGCAGTGGGTTAAGCGCACGTGGCACCAAGCGCAAGGACAGGAGGAAGGATCCCGGTTCCAGCCCCGGCTCCCCACCTGCAGGGGCGTCGCTTCACAGGCGGTGAAGCAGGTCTGCAGGTGTCTGTCTTTCTCTCCCCCATCTGACTTCCCCATCTCTCTCCATTTCTCTCTGTCCCATCCAACAACGAACGACATCAAGAACAACAATAACTACGACAGTAAAAACAAGGGCGATAAAAAGGAAATAAATAAATAAATAAATATAAAAAATAATAATGTGGTCCGGAGGTGGCGCAGTGGTAAAGCTTTGGACTCTCAAGCATGAGGTCCGAAGTTCGATCCCTGGAAGCACATGTGCCAGAGTGATGTCTGGTTCTTTCTCTCTCCTCCTATTTTTCTCATAAATAATAATAAAAAATCTTTTAAAAAATAATAATATGTAGGTAAGTAGTACTTTATAACTCACAGGAGCTAAAAAGTCTTTCCCCCACGGGTGTTTTCTTTTGTATTTCCAAAGTGATGGAATATCGTTGTCAAGTTTTTGTCTTGAGATGTATTATAAATGCACATATAACTACATATCCATATATAACCACGTATGTGTAACCGCACATATTAACCATATACACGTATAACCACATACGTTTAGTTACATATATAGTCTTGCTATAATATAGGTGCATATGTATTATATATATATGTGTGTGCTGCCCACACTTCCCAAAGGTGTCATTTTCCTGACACCCACTTCCCGTCCTCTCGCCGCAGACCCGCAGCGCCCGCGCCGCCCCGGCTTCTCTCTCCCCGCGCGCGCCGGCCGGGAGCAGCCGGGAGCAGCCGGGAGCAGCCGGGAGCGGCCGCCCGGTCGTCCCCGCAGCCTCGGCGGCGCCCCCACGTCCCCGGGCGGGCTGCCGCGTCTTTGTGCCGCCGCCCGCCGCCCGCCGCCCGCCCCCAGCCCTCAGCCGGGCTCCCACCCGCAGCACGGGCAGGGGCGGCGGTCTCACCCGCGCTGGGGGGCGGCCCTCCCGCGTCGCCGGCGGCGGGGACCAGGGTGACGGCGCCGTCCCTCCAGACGCGGATCTGCGCGGCGGAGCGCACGCGGCGGCCGGCGGCGGCGCGCAGGGAGCCGCAGCACTGGTAGCACACGGCCCACGCCTGCTCCTCGTTGATGGGCTGGTTGTAGAGCCGCAGGATCTGCTCCAGGCTCAGCGCGTCCCGCGGGCCCCGCTCCTCGGCCGGCTCCGCGCCGCCCGCCGGGCCCGCCGGCTGAGCCATCCCGCGGGTGGGCGCCGTGTGGCGGCGGCTCGTCAGCTCCCCAGCATCCCGGCGCGCCGCCGCCGCCTCCTCATCCCCGGGACCGCCCCGCCCCGCCCCGCCCGGCCCGGCCCGGCCCGGCCCGGCCGCGCGCGCCGCCGCGGGGGGATCAGACCCGGGAGGAGGCGCCGACCCGGGCCGCCGCGGGCGAGAGGCGGCCGGAGAGCGAGCAGGACGCGGCGGCCCGCGACGAGCCCCCGCCAGGCAGGCCGCCGCCGGCCCGTAGCTGCGCGATGGCGTCCGCCGGCCCCGCCCAGCGCCCGGCGCGCGCTCCACGCGGGGCCGCGAGGTCGAGGGGCTGCGGCGCGGCGCGGCGCGGCGCTCGGCCGCCCGGGACACTCGGTTGCGGAGGGCGGAGGGCGGAGGGCGGAGGGCGGAGGGCGGGCGGGGGTGGGGGGCGATGCCCGCCGCGAACTCGTTTCCCCGAAGCCTGCTGAGGATCTCCAGCCCGGCCTAGCGTGAAATCCCAAGGGGAAAAATAATAATAATAATAATAAATCGAGGTTGCAGAACCGCTCCGGTCTCGGGACAGTCGGCCTCCCTCGGGTCGCCGTCCGCCCCCTCCTCTGCGCCTAATAGCGGTTTTTCTTTTCTTTTTTTTTTTTTTAAAAATTATTTTATATTTATTCCCTTTGGTTGCCCTTGTCATTTTATAATTGTAGTTATTGTTGTTGAATAGGACAGAGAGAAATGGAAAGAGGAGGGGAAGACAGAGGAGAGAAAGACACCTGCAGACCTGCTTCACCACCTGTGAAGCGACGTCCCTGCAGGTGGGGAGCCGGGGGCTCGAACCGGGATCTTCCTTGTGCTTTGCGCCACGTGCACTTAACCTGCTGTGCTTCCGCCCGACTCCCTCTTTTATTTTATTGGCTAGAACAGAGAAATTGAGAGGGAGAGGCACCTGCAGTACTGTTTCACCACTTGTGAAGCTTTCCCCCTGCAAGTGGGAAGCGGGAGCTCGAACCTGGGTCCTTGTGCACTGCAGTGCGTGCACCTAACCACGTGTGCCCCCACCACCCGCCCATTCTAGTAGCAGTTTCTTATACTAACCCGCGGACATCAGCCGCACAAGCCTCAACACTTCCATCTCCAACCCCACTCCAGCCTGTTCATCTTTTGATGGAGAGTTGCTATTACCCGAACATCAAAATACCATGCAATTTATTTACAGCTCATGTCTTGTTTATTGAATACCTTCCTTTCCATTGTCAAGCGCAATGTAAGTTCCATGAGGACTGGGATCTATGTGGGTTTTGCTCACCGACTACTCCCAGGTGCGTGGATCAGGGTGTTTCAGACTCTTTGTAACATCCAGCCCCTCCTTACAATAATGTCTTTAAAGACCACACTAATCTTAGAACCCACCTGAACCCTGCTGGCTCATCACATGTGGACTTGCTATTATGTTGGCAAAATTGAAAGTGAGCGCTGCTAGCCACAGAATAAAGCAAATGCAAGTCCTGGAAGAATTCATTAAACATGCAAGAAAAATGATTCTTAGATTAAAAACATTCCCTGATTGATGAGTTTCATTTGTGACATTCCCCTCGATGACTTTCATTTGTGACATTCCCCTCTGAAGCTTTTCCACTGTGAGTGAGTGAATTTTAATAGAGTGGAAAACATCAACCACAGGTTTACTGGGATCTTCCTTTTCGGCAAGTTTTATGTGCTGTGTTTAGATGTTGCACTCTCAACAATTGCTTCTTGCTGTAAAAATCTCTAGTTCATTAATGCTTTGGCTTCGACTATAAGTGAGAAACAAACATGTAAAAAGTAAGAAACTAATAAAGAGAATAAAGCTTCTCTCTGAGCACATTGTTATATCACTCCTGAGAAACACAAAAACAGCAGCTTAAAGTAAAATCACTTAATTAAGGAAGTTCATAGTCCCACTTATTTAGGAAAAAAAAGAAAGAAAAGGGGGAAAAAGCACTGTGTACCAAGCCCTTCATTTCCTTATTTGGTAGAGGATGGAGAATATATATATGAAAATATATAAACATATTTCATAAAACCTTTTAATTAAAAAGAACATTCCCAAAATCTGCTGTGTGGATTCTGAAAATATGAAGGGGGTTTAAAAAAATGCAGGAAACCAGCAAAGATGGTCTACTTTTATAGACAGCACCACCATCTGCTGGTCTTATAGGGTATTGCTCCTATACTGCAGTTAGACAACACTGAATACAGCCAGCCCCAAACTGCTTACTCATGGTAAGTCTATGAACCCCTCCTCACTGACTACTGTTGGTATACAGTAGCAAATAAATTTCCAAGAAGTTAAAATGTTATCTCAAAGTTTATCTTTAAAAGGTCTCTTTTAAAAAATATGTTCTTGTGGTCCGGGAGGTGGTGCACTGGATAGGGCATTGGACTCTTAAGCGTGAGGTCCCAAGTTCGATCCCCAGCCGCACATGTACCAGAGTGATGTCTGGTTCTTTCTCTTTCTCTCTCTCTCTCTCATTTCTCATAAATAAATAAAATCTTTTTTTTTTTAATATTTATTTTTATTTATTTATTCCCTTTTGTTGCCCTTGTTGTTTTATTGTTGTAGTTATTATTGTTGTCATTGTTGTTGGATAGGACAGAGAGAAATGGAGAGGGGAGGGGGAAGACAGAGAGAGGGAGAGAAAGATAGACACCTGCAGACCTGTTTCACCACTTGTGAAGCGACACACCTGCAGGTGGGGAGCCAGGGCTTGAACCAGGATCCTTATGCGGGTCCTTGTGCTTAGCGCCACCTGCGCTTAACCCGCTGCGCTACAGCCCGACTCCCAATAAA